>NW_023596448.1:7481445-7540212 GCF_011947565.3 Pollicipes pollicipes | reverse complement strand
TTGCGCTGACCTGATGTCAAGCTGCATGACAATTACATCGGCAAATTGGAAGCAGTTTACCACCACAAAGCACCGGGCTACTTTTCATCCACATTTCCGAGCAGAAGTGCAGTTATGCTGCCTCTTTCCCGTACGCTGGCCGTTCTTGGCACGGCTGAATGAATCTACCCACGGTCCGGATATTATACCTGGAGCCTGTAAGTCGCCGTCCGGTGTTCTTGGGACACCATTAATCCTCCCGCGCTGGGTCGCGGCCGGTAATCAGATTACTCGCCACGTGCATGGAAGGTGAGGCTTGGGCGGAAATGGTCAATCACTTAGCGCATAGCCGCTCTAGGGGCTCTATTCGATGCGTGTTTGGAGGTTTGCTGTAATGCGACTTATTTTCTATTTTGTTGGGAATGGATACCACAATTTCGTTTCTATGAACTACGTCGATGCGCGCATACGGATTAACCTTTACCCAGAAAAGCCCACAGGAATATGCACCCTGCATTGTGCTCGGGGAATATGAGATATACCTCACTTAAAATAATCATGACCTCATGTTCCACATGCATCCATAAATTTTTGTCAGCTGCAGCCATTTCTGAACAAGGTCATCGCCTAATGAGAGCAAGACAAACACATTCAGTTAAGATACCTTTCCAGCAATTGAGAGCGCGAAGCCACTGAAAGGCTAGACAAACGAAAGCAGTAATGGTTAACATCACCTGGGTTTGTATTACTGAGCATGTCATGATGAAACCCTCTGGAACGTAGCGACACTCTCTGCGGAAATCTTGAAAAAGGTTTGTTTTTGTACCAACAGCAAACCACGCATCAAATACATCATGCCAATTATATCATGCCAAGGGAGTGTTTAGTTAACATCGCATAGGTATGCTCATACGATGCTTAGCATCGCTAGATATTACACGGCACAAGTGCACTCAGTGTTGTTAATACTCATGAATGCATCACATCAGAACACATTCAGATGTACTTATGATCTACACGAGATTTTCATGAGTTTTGCGTCTGTGTTGTGTTTTTTAACAATAGTTTACCAATTGAGCATCCTACACTTCGTATTCCAAATGTCCCTCGAAATAGTATGTCGAAGCAGCTGAACGGTGACCCCTACAGCCAATAACCAACGTGCCACCGACCCATCCAAAGTGTTCTGGTCCCAAACAAGACTAAAACTTAACTTGGAAAAGCACCGCTCCCGATCCATCTACAGACGGCCCAGCATCTGCACCGGTACAGATCTCTGATTCCCGGTCTGCCGTGCGGGCGGGGGTGTGTGATGATAATGTGATCTTCCAAGCTTGGACAGACATGTAGGCTCTCTAAATGATTCAGCTGGGGATCATGCATGCTACAAATCCTCTTGGCCGGTGGCAGGATAAATATCGCAAAGGGCTAGGGAACGAGAGAACGGTGCGGAGATGGAGGCTGCGTAAAGGAGAAGAGGGTGAGACGAGAGAGAGAGAGAATGGAGAGAGAGAGAGAGAAGAGAGAGAGAGAGAGAGAGAGAGAGAGAGAGAGAGAGAGAGAGAGAGAGAGAGAGAGAGAGAGAGAGAGAGCAATGTACCGGAGGAAGAGGCTAAAGTACGATAGAGTGAGAGAGGGCACAGAGTGAGAGAGGGAGAGAGAGGAGAGAAGAGGCATGGGAAGGGGAGAGAAATAGTGAGGGAGAGATAGGCGAGGAGAGAAAGAGGAGAAGGAAAGCCAATGAGTGAGTGGGATAGATAATGAATTACTGAGTGAGTGACTGAGTGAGTAAATGAGCGGGCGAGTGAGCGAACGAGTGAGTGAGTGATGAGTGAATGAGTGAGAGAGTGAGTGAGCGAGTGAATGTGTGAGTGAGTGAGTGAATGGATTGAGTGAGTGAACCAGTTATTCGTTCAGCCAGTCAGGCTACAGCCAGTTGGCTGCTGAAGAAATGAGGGACGAACGAACTGGTTAAGTGAGTGATTCGAGGAGCTAAGAAGAAAGTGAATAAGAAAGCACGCTGATGGGTGGCAATGGGTGAGAGGGAGCGCGTGATTAGGAGCGGGTGAATATGCGAGTATCTGTGGGTGAAAGAAAGGGAGGAGGAGAGGAAGAGGAGGAGACCGCGTGTGTATAGGAGTAGCGTAGCGGAGGAGGCAATGTTAAACGGTTGCATAAGAAAACATGGTTTCGAATGCTAAAATATATACGTACCCAGCACTCGAAATTCAAACGATTCGACTTAGATGTCAGACAGCAGTACTGTACCACATCACCGAGGAAACTGTCAAGGTGCGGTTACCTGATAACCCGGTGACCGAGAGCCTTTGACTGGTCGTGCAGGCGTGTGAAACAGCTTCTGTGGCGGAGCAATGAGCATTTCGCACGGTACTCTTTACACCAGTGATGAGGCAATTTCTGTAGCAATATATCACGGTAATTTATAGTGCTACCAGCGCCCGTAGTGTGCATTTGTCAAAACTGTTGGGCATCGCGCCCTGACAGAACCATTTGTCTGAAATGCGACACGACTGTTGGGAAAGTGTCAGCACATTTGCAGCCACAATGTTGTTGGAAAAAGGATGACAACACGAACGGAAGCAGGGCGGCTGCGTTGGCCGATATAAGCACAGAGTTATACCGCCGTGCCCTGGTTGATATACACGTCCATGACGTGCGGCCGATAGTCACCATCTGACAACGCCCCCCACTCAGACGGGCTCAATGGTACTCGCAAAAGTCCACCAGACTTTTGGATTAAATATCGCGGCCCGGTAATAGATACATACGTCTTCTGAGAGCAGCCGTGCGGATTTTACGAGCCGAACTGTCAGATTAATAGAGATCGTTAGGTAAACTCGTCGGGTCTAAAGATATCGAGATTGGTGAGGGATTTCAAAAGCCCGATTGGGGGGCTTTCTGGGCCCGACATTTCCGGATTGTTAGCCGTCTTCGTTTATTTAGTTCATCTTTGTGTTGAACTTGAGACGGCTTTGGCAAAGCGACGAGGCAACGCATGACTTGAGTTGCAGTAAAATCTGGCACACGCATGCTGCACGTAACAGCCTTGACGACCATTTGCACGGAAAAATAGAGTCACAATTTGCAGCCACTTGAAGTGGTGACACCTGTTTCCCCCACGTTGATGACAGCTCCGGCTTTGTGCCGCTCGGTTTAGGCCAGCCGTCTGTGAAGAATCGATGTGCACTCCGGTGATTTTTCACCGAATCAGACGTCAGAACTGAACACATGCGGTATAGTGGAGGCACGCGACGCAAATTCTCTGGCATGCACGAAGTAATCTCAGAACGATGGCAGCCTGCTGCCATGATATAAACCAGATGAGTGCAGGTCGACGCTTTCCCAGGCCGATTCGAGGAACGTTGAGGAGAGGATTGGCGTGAGTTTGCGCGGCAGCAACGAACGGCTCTAAGCTCCTTGACCGGTGACGGCTTCATCTCGTTATCAGCTGTAAGAAAAATGTCAGGCTGTCCCGCACCATCTGACTAAGCTGAGCAGCGACTCATTACGAACGTCTTCTGCCAGTCAGATCGTTCCAGCTCTGACCGGTCATCAGGTGACGCCCTCCGTCTGCTGATGTTGCACAGGCGGGCCTGGGCCGCAAATTCGGACATGCTGCTGAGCAGGCACGCCCCAGCTCCTCCCACATTTACCAAAGACGGTGCAACGCTCATTATGTACGGCCATTCACCGGAATCTGCGGTGTCAAGCAGATAATAATCTCACGACACGGGACAGTAATGTGCGGCTGGCCGGGCTGTGCTGTGCGGGTGGCCGGGCTGCTGTGCGGGTGGCCGGGCTGCGCCAGCGAGCCGTAAAGCTTCAGTTTTCGGGGGCAACGCGGACAAGAGCGCGGAGAAAATCCGTGCAAAAGCAGCAAAAGCAGGGACAAGCATGTTAAGGGGGTGGAAATGGTACTGAAACCGTTTTACGTTGAGTACGAGGTTGTTGAATTATGTGATCGATTGAGTTATTGTGGCAGGGGCCAGCGTGTTGAATGAGGTCTAAATTATATGGCGTGGTCATTTAGCTTGATGACAATTGCGTGTAAACCGATTGCACGAGTTTATGGTCAGCATCACAAACCTTTAGGGTTCAGCCTAGGTAGTCCCGCAAGTTGGCACACAAAGGGACTGTGCTACCTTGACACATAAACGCTGTTAGCCCGCCTTTCCGAATGTGCACGGGTGACGAATGTAATTGTGACTTCGCACATAGAGTAATATAATTGTGACTTGGCATATAGTGATCCATACCATTACCAACACGCGATGCAATGTGATGTATTCACGCTCCACCGGTGCACAACCGCCAAATTATTGTTGCATGGTATAGCTCGTAGATCAGGTGGATGCAAGCCGCTTATGCCTCCAGGCACTGTATATAATTGCATTACCAATCTCTCCGGATTAGCTGACTGAATGTTTTAATGCAGCCACGTATCTGTAAGTCGTGTTCCTGAAAATGTAAATGCGAATAACGTGCCGGTGGAACCTGGAAAACTCAATTCTTCGGGTGTATGATAAGTTGAATCAAAGTAAAGATAAGTAACTTAAGTTTAATCAAGGCGTGTGACATACAACCTTTAAGTTTTGATGGTTCTAGCAGTGTTTCCGTGCTCTGACCTGATCCGCATTCGCCTCAGCGCTGCCTAGTCACGTGTAAGCTGCCTCCAACCGTTACAAGCTAGAAAGTTTCGTATTCATATCATTATGGTTGATTGCTTTCAAAGAGGATTATTGCGTTGAATGACTACACTTTTCAAGTTGTTTTGAAACATTTTTCATGTAAAACACAGCGTTCTAGAGAGCCTCTTATAAACATCTCATTTGTATGAGAGACTTGTGATCATTTCAACATGCAAGCATTCGTCAAAATTGCTGGTTGTTAACTATAGGCTAAAGACTAATTACACTGCATCAAACCATAGCACTAAACGACCATCGGGAATGCCCTGATCTGGCGTAACACGACCAGCGGGAATGCCCTGATCTGGCGCAACACGACCAGCGGGAATGCCCTGATCTGGCGTAACACGACCAGCGGGAATGCCCTGATCTGGCGCAACACGACCAGCGGGAATGCCCTGATCTGGCGCAACACGACCAGCGGGAATGCCCTGATCTGGCGCAACACACCAGCGGGAATGCCCTGATCTGGCGCAACACGACCAGCGGGAATGCCCTGATCTGGCGCAACACGACCAGCCGTCAGCTGACTCGGCACCAGCCTAGCCGACTCCTGTCCAGTCCCCACTGTACCCGCCACAGCTCCACTGACCTGACCTGACCTGTGGTGACTCCGGAGTCCAGCTCACGGCCACCCCGTCCTCCCTCTGCACCCGCCACAGCTCCACTGACCTGACCTGACCTATGGCGACTCTGGAGTCAAGCTCACGGCCACCTCGTCCTCCCTCTGTACCCGCCACAGCAGCACTGACCTGACCTGACCTGTGGTGACTCCGGAGTCCAGCTCACGGCCACCCCGTCCTCCCTCTGTACCCGCCACAGCTCCACTGACCTGACCTGACCTGTGGTGACTCCGGAGTCCAGCTCACGGCCACCCCGTCCTCCCTCTGCACCCGCCACAGCTCCACTGAGCGGGCCGGCCGGCCGGCAGTCCTCCGCTATCGATTGAGGCCGACACCCGTTCGCCAGTGCGTCATGCCCCGGCCAGTCTCTTTAGGCCACACTGGCGCCCCTCCACAACGCTAACCTCGCCTTGCATTGCGGATTCCCAGGTTATATTTTGTGCAACCTTGCCTATGTGGTTTTTAGTTCTTAAGCTGACAGGCGGTTGGACAATCCGCACACTCCGTCCCATAACCAGTACGATCAGTTGGAGATCCATAAACAGTTGGAGGTCCATAAACAGAGAGATTGGAGTCCCAATAAACAGTTGGAGATCGACCCACACAAGCCCGTTAGCATTTCAGTGTCCCGCTTACATTACTTTCACGCGAAATCTGACATTCTTGAGTCTAAGTCGGGTGTCTGTCTTGTCAGGTAAGTCAGTGACATCTTTTGTCTTAACATATGGGACCAATATGTGGATGGACTTGAGGATTTTGGAAATGGCTCGTAACACTTTCTTGCTGCGGTCATCCTAGTTTGTTTTCACCTAGCCTGATCTTCCAATGGCGTTCTGAAGTTATTATAAGTTATTGACCCAAACTTACACTAAGCTCTGGCCTCTGGTAAAATCCAATATAGCAATTAAATTTGCTGATGTTATGAACTTCCTATTCAAAAATTTTAATCCCTTGCATTGCGAGCAGCATTCTGACTTCAAAGTCAATTAAAAGTCACTTTTCCTACTTGACCTGGAAATATCTATTTCGAGGCAACGTACACCACAACCGTCTTTGGGCGGTCCCCTTCATCCAATCACGTCGCGTAGCTTTCAGTGGTACCAAACACATCATTACTTTTGTGAAATTATCCTAATTGACCCTATGTGACTTTCAGATCTGATACGTGGCAATTTGTGTTCCATTTTAATAACTTCTAGACTGATGCTCTCGTTAGATCACCATCACATCGGCACTCAGACGTGGCAATTTGACCTGAGAGAGCTTGACATAGGTCATTGACCGAGGCTAGAACTGGAATTGAAACTGTAATTATATCGATGCCAAAATCATCCACGTCTACTGCCGATCAAAAAGATACATAACTAGTAGGCAAAGACGCTTACCATTCAAAGGAAGCAACAAATAGCCTTGATGGTCTATGTCGACCTGCATCTACCTGCTAACCTGTCCTTGATTGATATGAACGTGCATACGCAGTTATTGCAATACGTAAGACGGATAAAACCAAGCTGGGATTAGCCCAGGGGAGTTACTTGACAACAGCCTGATGAGACCGAAGACATGACATTTTACCTGATATGATCTTTGGACCTGACCTAAGAAATCATACTTAATTCCAAAAGTATTCAAATTTACATGACCGACGGAATGGGCCTTGCTCTCTTCTCTCTACATCAATCCAGTCTGAAAATACAAGGTCGAGGAGGCTCCGCCAGGGTTAGTTTGTCTCCGACCACCGTAAGTGCTATGACCTGATGGTAATATCGTACTGTGTTGTCTCGGACCACTGTAAGTTTGTCTCGGACGACTGTATGTGCCAGGGCCTGATGGTAATATCGCACTGTGTTGTCTCGGATCACTGCAAGTGCCGGGGCCTGATGGTGATATCGTGCTGTGTTGTCTCAGACCACTGTAAGTGCCAGGGCTTAATGGTAATATCGTACGATGTGCGTGAGTGTGAGCACGAATTAGCCCGTATTGGTAAGTTCCACTCCATATATGCCTACATGTACAACGTCCACGACATGCGGTGCCAACTTTTGAGGGAAAGGTATCGTAGTATGATAAACCTCTCATTAGATGAACAATCCTACCTTTCTTCCATTGGTGGATAGAAAAACTATCGTTCATTTTGCACGCTAGCTGATCACTCAGAAGTGGCCACCATAAGAGCTTCTGACGTACTGCAGATTGCCATTTCCACGAACTTATGGTTGACATGTGAAGCTTCGGGACATTAGAAAGCACAGTTACAGATATTGGGTCATTGGTTACCCTTGATTCGACTTCGATCCGTCCGTGAGCCTCTACCCTCGCCCCATACAACACAGCTGATCGTATTTGGTCGGTAGGAAAATATGGCGAGTGGTGTAAGCTGTGGGCTTATTTTAAATCAAGTAAGATAATTCAAACGTAATGACGTCCTAAATGGTGGTTGGATACCGAGCCATTGGCTTATCTCCCTGCATCTGATTCAAACATTCTTTCCAGTCACAGGCATGTAATTGTTTGTGCATTTTTGTGTTGCGTTGGCAAACGCAGGCAATGCCCTTCAGGTAGAATCCTCATTCCCATGTTCATGCCTTTCTGTCGTTTGGACAGGTAATTTGACGGATACAACAGACGTGGTCACTTGGGCAAGATGCTGTAAGTAACTGGATATCTGCTTCCTCACCCAGTCGTCAGTGAGTTAAGTATCGGATGCAACTTCATCGTTGAGAGCCATGTATAAGCCAATACTGGACGATTTGGTCATACATGACGGAAGCAACATTGCTATGTGATCGTTTTGGCGTCTGGTAATGCCTGCAAAACAAAGCATTCAGTGCTGCCTAGAGCTCTTGCCTTGGTTCTGAGCGGGGCGGCTTGGCGCCTTTGGCCCTGCATGCTGCCCATGAGTGTGGAATAATGGATTGGTAGCTAACTGCCCCCGCAGTTCCGTCAGTGCAATTCTACACACAAGTACGAAAGGGGCATGTTATTGTTGTTTTTTAATGTCATACTGAGAAACTGTATCCAACCGACAACCAAGATACATAGGCATCAGTTTGCGAGGCTCCAAAGTATCTAACTCCGGTTGGCATCGTTATTCCCCCTCCCCCCCCCAAAGGCGATCCCAACTACCTGTACCCTCTGCCCGGCGCTACCCCGGATGTACTGAGCGTGCTGACGGCGCCGGGTCTCTCACGCGTTTACCTGACCTCCCACGGTCTAATTGCAGTTTGTCAAGGTGTGGGGAGTGGGCGGTGCTGCATTTTCCATGCGGGCGGGCATTGAATAGCGGTCAAATATTAAATAATCACCTGCACCGCCGACAGGAGGAAAAAATAAGCGGCGTGGCACGGCAGCCGCGCCAGCGATTGACTGCGATCAGACGGGCAAAATACGAGGGCCAGATATCAGACGGCGTCGCTGCCCGTCCTGTTATCTCCAGGGTGGGAAAAAGAACAGGCGGACGCAGTAAATCAATGTGTCTTTTGTCAAGATGCTGGCAGTGATACGGAAGTCACGCCTATCTTCGGTTAACGCCGCGAATCAGATGCGTTGGAGTCTTGCGTTCTGTTAGATCGACAATCTCTTCGAGTGAATGTGCTGCCCACAAAGAGGCTTACCCTATTCACCTGTTAGGTTCGGGTGCGCTACTGCGTTGACTGCTGTTGTCACTTCTTTGGAGGATAAAATCGAGTCAGTATGTCGTGACCAGCACCCCTTCCTCAGGGGTAATGGTCAATTCATGCTGACGGGTTGTAGAGTTCTCCGCCACAAGTCGATCAGCAGCATACCTTAAAGCGCTCTGAACTGGCTCGGCTGATGTTTCAAGGGTTCATTATTAGGTCCTTAATTCAGGGATAACAGGCAGAATAAACATCTAGGTGCATGGTGCTAGTGCTCGTGCTTATTTGTTTACATCTACTGCTTCACGCAGTGAGGCGGATAAGTTTTATCTGTCTAAAGGTTTTATTTCAACCGGGAGACAGGAAAACAGGTTCTATGAGTTGCACTGGAGCAATCACAAATATTATCTACCCGTTACAAATCGTGTTCTTGTAGCATCCTTTTTATGGTTTGAACTGTTAAGCATGCATTTTTCCACGCCACATGAGACAGCTAACGTTCTTGTCAATACTTGTACACGTCGTCGTTGTTTGTGTCTGTGCTCTACTTCGGCAGGTACTGGGAGCGTCTTGTGATGACTGGTTATGCCTCTGCTTGCCGGCGGCAAATAACAGCCTCGGCTGTTTTTACAAGAGACGTTCAGATAATCGTGTCGTGGCGTGGAACGTGCGTAAATTGCAATTTGCTAGCTCCAAATTAGAAACCCGAGCACGAACAGGTTCTAACAAATCCGTCTCAGAAGGGTTACAGACCAGGGTACCAGAAGAGCTGCAGATCAGGATATCAGAAGGGCTATAGACCGGGGTGCCAGAAGGGCTGCAGGCCGGGGTGTCAGAAGGGCTGCGGACCGGTGGGGTCAGAAGGGCTGCGGACCGGGGTTGTCAGAAGGGCTGCGGACCGGGGTTGTCAGAAGGGCTGCGGACCGGGGGTGTCAGAAGGGCTGCGGACCGGGGTGTCAGAAGGGCTGCGGACCGGTGGTCAGAATGGGCTGCGGACCGGGGTACCAGGAGGCTGCGGACCGGGTGCCAGAAGGGCTTGAAGACCGGGGTACCAGGAGGGCTGCGGACCGGGGTGCCAGAAGGTCTGCAGACCGGGGGTGCCAGAAGGGCTGCGGACCGGGGTGTCAGAAGGGCTGCGGACCGGGGTGTCAGAAGGGCTGCGGACCGGGGTGTCAGAAGGGCTGCGGACCGGGGTGTCAGAAGGGCTGCGGGCCGGGGTGCCAGAAGGGCTGCGGACCGGGGTGGTCAGAAGGCTGCGGACCGGGTACCAGGAGGGCTGCGGACCGGGGTGCCAGAAGGGCTGCAGACCGGGGGTACCAGAAGGGCTGCGGACCGGGGTGCCAGAAGGGCTGCAGACCGGGGTGCCAGAAGGGTTGCGGACCGGGGTGTCAGAAGGGCTGCGGACCGGGGTGCCAGAAGGGCTGCGGACCGGGGTGTCAGAAGGGCTGCGGACCGGGGTGTCAGAAGGGCTGCGGACCGGGGTGTCAGAAGGGCTGCGGACCGGGGGCGTCAGAAGGGCTGCGGACCGGGGTGTCAGAAGGGCTGCGGACCGGGGTGGTCAGAAGGGCTGCGGACCGGGGGTGTCAGAAGGGCTGCGGCACCGGGGTGTCAGAAGGGCTGCGGACCGGGGTGTCAGAAGGGCTGCGGACCGGGGTGTCAGAAGGGCTGCCGGGCCGGGGTGTCAGAAGGGCTGCGGACCGGGGTACCAGGAGGGCTGCGGACCGGGGTACCAGGAGGGCTGCGGACCGGGGTGCCAGAAGGGCTGCAGACCGGGGTACCAGGAGGGCTGCGGACCGGGGTGCCAGAAGGGCTGCAGACCGGGGTGCCAGAAGGGCTGCGGACCGGGGTGTCAGAAGGGCTGCGGACCGGGGTGTCAGAAGGGCTGCGGACCGGGGTGTCAGAAGGGCTGCGGACCGGGGTGTCAGAAGGGCTGCGGACCGGGGTGTCAGAAGGGCTGCGGACCGGGGGGTCAGAAGGGCTGCGGACCGGGGTGTCAGAAGGGCTGCGGACCGGGGGTGTCAGAAGGGGCTGCGGACCGGGGTGTCAAGAAGGGCTGCGCACCGGGGTGTCAGAAAGGGCTGCGGACCGGGGTGTCAGAAGGGCTGCGGACCGAGGCCGGGTGCCCACCCGTCAGGCGCTGGAGACACGCAGCTCCGATCGCCTGTACGCATGAAGTGTAATTGTGGCTTTCGGCAGACTGTCGGCAGACTTCGGCAGACTGTCGGCAGACTGTTGCGTGCCTACGTTAAGACGCGTGACGGGAAACAAATCATGACGTCATCGAGTAAACAAAACATGGGAGTTTATCAGGTAAACTTACAGCTTTGTTGAGAGTCATCCTGTTACTTTTTTTAATATATTTCTCGCCCTGGAATAGCTCATTAACGGATTTTCAGGCATAGAAAGTCGCGTCAAGTGAAGTAAATGGAGGTAAGCGAAATAATGTTAGAAACCGCATGAGCAAAACATTAACAAAACGTGAGCAGCAAATATGAGATCATTGGTTCGGGCGGCTGCTTTGTAAAGGGCTATGCTTTGTTCTTAATACTCTGTCCGCCCTGGAATAGCTTCACAGCGGGTTGACAATCTTGGAAGGTCGAGCCATTTGTAATAAATAAGCGGAGGTAATAAGATAGGGCAATTATAGCCACGGTATTAAAGGTCAACATGGTTGAAGAGGAAAGTTCTCTTCCACCAACAATGATATTTTGCAGACATACATATCATCTCACAGCTATCCAAATCAATACACTCAGGCTTATGTATAGGCAGTTAACCGATAAATGTGTCACATATGTCCGCGCCTAAGTATGGAGCAAAGTGGCGCGATTGTCGGTCACTGACATTTTGGCGCAGAGCTGAAGACCGTCTGACCTAGAATCGTCGGCATTAGAGGTGTCAACAGGGCACCCAATTTCCCTAAATACATTCATGATAACGACATTTGTATTGCCTACAATTAGTTGATCATTACCTCTGTCGTTTGTGGAGGGCATACGGCACACAATATTTATTGATGTCGGTTGACGGCACCATTGCCGACAATTGAAACTCACATTCAATCCATATTTCTACGGTGGTGTTCGATATTCGATTATTTCCGCGATATGAGTATGTTTTTAAATCATGCAAAGAGTCATGATGCAACTTATATAACAGATACAAATTTTATTAGGGACCCCGGTCAGAAATCGAGAGATAGCTGTACTCCGCACCCAGACGTCGCGTATCGTACATGATTAAATGAGGTAAGCAAATAATCTATCTGTTTCGCTAACCAAGCCAGCTCTTGTCATGAACAGTTCTGTGACGAATTATTGTTCCCACCTACAAGTCCTTCAAAAACAGCCATTCTGTTGGAATCGGGAAAGGATGCCTTGGAGCCCAAACGCTGCTGTTTATGCTAACAATGTGTAACGATGTGGTCCGTCTGCAAATAATGACATGTTTTTACGTATATATTCCGCGCGTTTAATGATATGTGGAGCTTTAGCTCGTGGAGGTACTTTCGACATAATGGCACAGGACTGTCTTGATCCAGAAGGTAATGCATGCGACTCTGCTACAGCAGCTAGCCTCGTCTGACATCATTTAGGGCTTGGGGCAAGGTTGTGGTTCGTAAGTGCAATGTCGTTTGTAAGCATAGTGCTCCCAAGTTTTGTTCTTGTAGGAACACACCCTCGGTAATGCCGAGCATTAAAGCACCGGCTCGAGCTGGCTTAAGCTCAGCAGGGCGTTCCTAAGAAAATGTTGTTGCCGTGAGAGGAATGCTCGAATGTGCACCACATGTACACCACAAGCGCACTTATGAGACACCGCGTCATTCTCTTGTTTCCGATTTTTGACGGTTAGGTTATGTCTGCGTATTTTTTTTCGTATCCGGGAATAACATACCGGCCCGCAACAACCCAGTATGGTACAAGCGGTGACACCAGAACCAAACACATGCCTCGCTCTAAGGAGGCTGACTGGGTAGTGAAGGCTTTGGCCTTGCCTCGCCCGCCAGGCCGGCTCCCCCCCCCCCCCCTCCCCCGCCCTCCCTGCCACACCGGAACTGCTGAGGATATTGGGACAGGGCCCGTTTTTTCGCTGGTAAGCTCCTCTGAAGTCCATCAAAAGCCGCCCTAAAGTCGAGCTTCCGGCCCGTTCCGCATCACTGCCCCGGGCGTGACTTAAGTTATCGCCCCCGGCACTTCCCTGTCCGTCGTGGCCTGCTAGGGGGAACGGGATGGGGAGGAGCGGGTGGCTGGTGTGGGGCTTCACAGCGATAAAATCCGTACATTTCATGTAGCATCGATGTTAACGGTGTGACTGGGTATATTTCAAATGTCAAGGGATCATGCATGCCATGGTGTATCGGAGCAAGATGGTGGTGCTTGTGCTCTTTGTGGTAACACTGGCGCACTTTCAGCAAACCAGACCCGTTTTATCAATCGTTTATGTGACCCCAGGTAGAAGCAGTGCTCTATTTATTTCATCTCCTCACAGATCTTTGAGACGACAGCTGCATCCCAAAACAGCGGACGCTTATAGTTCACAAACCAATCAACATATGCGCATGTACTGTTATAAAATCAGTGCACGCAACAAAATCAACATGTGTATCAAACGAACATAAAATCAGCGTATGTCTTCAGCACATGCACGCACAGGCAGGCCCGCGCCCGGCCAGCGCCAGTCGGGGCAGGCCCTGTCTTATGCCCGGCCGCCAGACGGCGCGGCAGAGCTGCGGTCCACGCCCACGCCGCCCGGGCCGCCCGGGCCGCCACGACCCAATCCGGGGACGCGTCCCCAGCTAATTCCGTCGCGCGACCCCAGCTAATGCCCTCGGGGGTGTCGCCAATCCCCGAGGGTTTGCGCCTCTGATGGGAGCCGGCCGTCCGAGCCGGGCTGAGCCGCCTCCGGCGAGCGGAGCCCACCCCAGCCGTGAACGCGGTGGATGGATGGAATTGCGGGCGGATGGCTGGGGGAAGGAGATGGACGGGGATGAATGGGTGGACGGAGTGAAGCGAATGGACAGTGTGGGGTGAGCGGACGGAGTGGGGTGAGTGGACGGAGTGGAGCGAATGGACAAAGTGGGGTGAGCGGACGGAGTGGGGTGAGTGGACGGAGTGGAGCGAATGGACAGAGTGGGGTGAGCGAACGGAGTGGAGTGAGTGGACGGAGCGGAGTGAATGGGCAGAGTGAGGTGAGCGGACGGAGTGGGGTGAGTGGACGGAGTGAAATGCGTGGAGAGAGTCGAGGAATTAGACGGGGCGGGCGGCGTGGACGACACGGAAGGAGTGGACGAAGTGGAGGCAAATGGGCGGGGACTGGCAGCTTGGTGCTCGCCCTTGGAGCTGAGGTGGCTCCGACAAATGCCTGGGGGGCGCCACGACGGCGAAGCATTGACACAGAATGAGGGCACACTCGGAAGCCACCGGATGTCGGCCCATCCATTAGATGCTGGGTATGACGTCACCTCCTTCTCTTCTGACAGCGGGATGACGTCACACTCCGTCTCCGCTGACTCATTTGGTGTGGGTTGGTCTCCAGTTTACAGAATACTAGACGTTATGGAAAAATGACAGTATATGATGGAATAATAGGCAATATCTAACGGAGTGAGAACGTCTGACGCAGTAATGACCGTACCTGACAGTACAGTGACGGTGCGTATTTAACGGTATAATGACAGCATCGGAACAAATATTCACCGTGTTTAATAAAATATCTACATCACCTGATGGAATCTTGGCACGATCTCGTGGAATTTTAGCAGCATCTGGTGAATATTCACAAAATCTAATGAATGGAACTATGACAGTTATTGGCGTTCGAATTAACTCAGGCGTTCGATCGGTGCTTAACTCGCGGACTCGAGACCGGAGACGCGAGACCGACCAACAGCATGCCGCGAGCCGCACCGTCAAGTTCAGCACGGCACGGACCCCGCCGGTCCGAGTGATCAGAACAACTTATGAAATGGATCCGTGCCGATCCGTTTCCACATTAGGGGCTTTTAAAATTTCAAAAGTAAATTTGGTTCATCTGAACGTTTGAAGTTAAGTTATTTGTTCAATTCTATCGGGAAAAACATGTACAATCAGCTGTCATATGGCAATGGGTGCTAAGATATTTATGGCAGCTTGCTGCCTGATGGGAACTGCTATTTTGCATGAAGATCAGAGCAAACAAGAGCTCACCATAGCGCTAATCATGTGACAATTATTTTGGCTAATGATAAGCAGGCATCTTTACTGCGCGGGGGCTAAAATCGCCTCCATTTTATTGAGCTGAATGCATGGGCACATTATCTAACGTGTTCAGACTCAAGACTAGGTGCAACATCCTGCTCATGTCACTCAAAGTTTCAGCGGCACCCAGTTCACAAGCGCAGGAAGACGCTCATCCATCACGCCTTTTGAATAACTTCATTTGAGGTATGAATGAACGGTCTTCGATGGCATGGTCTACCACGTTGTACTTCTGACTTGCTGTGCGAAGTACCCTGGATCTTCTAAATAATTGCAGAGGAATCATGGGCACACAAATGCAATGTTGGCGTTCAATTTGTGCATGGGCTGCGCCTGTAAGAGTACCTAACTCACACCAAGCAGTTAACTGAGCGGTGAGGAAGCTACCATTGTTACCGAAGTTAAAAAATTGTCTTTGGCTAAGTTACCCGGATTGTAGAGGATAACGTGCTCATTCCTTGAGATCCATTGTGGGGGGGGGGGGGAGAATGCAAAATAATCTGAGGATGCTATAATCTTTGTTCTATAAGGTACCTGAAAATGGATTAGCTGAAGCGGATTAATTTCAAGGTGGTGTGTAACCTAAATTTAACTGCCTGACGACAAAAAAAAAACAGAAACTTAGGGGCTGCAATTGAGTTTGCCTTCCTTGGACAGGAGCTTGTATTTCAAAATGTCGTGGTGTGCTTTCTACCAGTAAAGCATGCTCCTGCCTAGTTTTGAGCTCTGAAATGCAATGTCACCCACTGGGTTTAATGAAAATTCATGGCTTGATTCGGAGGAATGGTAGTTATGTAATGACAAGACAGGATTGTATATTGCTGGACATTTTAGTCACTTAGGAAGGAACAAAAGCTCTGGTTTTCTATACCAGCACTTATGAGCATCGCTTACTCATATCAATTTGTCAAGGCGACGTGTTCATCAGAGTTGTGTGGAACATTTTACTGAGTAATATACTATGTAGCGCGTGTGTGCATTAGTTGGAATTAAAACTACTGTGTTTCATTGGTTTTGAGACATTTGTCTGAGTTGATGTCGACGTCGAGCATTTCAGGGATCATTTAGTGATAATTTCCATATGTCTGGTTTCAAATTCATTCAATCCGTGTCAGCAGACAAATTTGACAATTCGGTCTGGCCCCTATCCATGTTTTAGCGCAGATTTTTTATCCGGCCCAATCCGACTCACGGTCGGATCCACAATCCGTGGATTGATCCCATCCGCGAAGAATTCTACCACGGACAACCCAGTCCGTCCTGGCAGACGAAGATGCCTATGTGACGTCATGTGACGTCACTGGGAAGCGTGGAGCGGGCTCAGCGTGACGCAATATCCGGCACATCGTTACCGGCAAGGTGAGGCGACGCTGCGCCATCTGGCGCTGCTGATGAAATGAGTTCGCACTTGGTGCCGGCCGGCCGGCAGGTGGCCCGGGAGGCGGCTGGGGCGGCGGAAATTGTGAGTTAGCGTGCCGCCAGCCACTGCGGGGGCGGGTGGGGGGAGGGGGCGCGTGCATTCGCCGTGATGGCCACCTGCTCTGGCGCCTTCTGGGCTCCAGCGTGATATGTATCTGGTATCCGCTCCAAGCCGGGGATATCGTCGTGGGAGCTTAATCGCTAATTCGTCAAAATGGCAAAGCTCTGTTTGTACGCGATTTGCCTTTCACTGTTGTGAATATCAACTGCTTAACCCGGGATGGCGTACTCGGTTCGTGTAATCCCACGCTAGTCCAGAGATCTCCATATCCGGGTACAAGCTATGGCGACTGTTGCCCCCGTGCGGTTCAAACACCTGCCAATCTTGGCCTGCAATCAAACCGACAGTCGCCAAGATTGCTAAGGCTTACGTCCAGCGTCTGCCGCCACGATGTTTGACGACTGTCACCTGTCCGGCGTTAAACACATATTTCGCTTTACATAGGGCAGAAATTGCGCTGATTGAAGTCTGCAAGTCGTTCAGTGCATTTGCGAGGAACATTATTTTCATAGATGAGCCAGTGGTGATGGCCTAATTCCTCGGACAAAAACCAGGAGAATAGAGACAGATAGGTTTGATATTTTGACAACATGCCTTCATGGAAAAAATAGCAGAAGTACATGCCAAACATGTAATTCTGCTATTTAGTACACTTTTGCTATCTAGTGCACTTCTGCTGTTGTTTCGATGAAGGCATTTTGCCGGAAATATCAACCCAACTATTATCCATGCATTCTCCTGGTTTTTCTCCGGGGACTAAAGGCTATTGCTACTATCTTACCCATGATTGAAATATGAATTCATTGGAATTAAAACGAATGATAAGTTACATTAGCTCGTGGCTTTAATTTAATTCAGCTTACATCATTTTGGATTTATTCATTTGAAACTATTCAAGCTACTATTCAGCTACTATTCAAGGTGAAATCAACGTGTTTTGCTTCGCCAGTCAAAAACATTTTTGATATGATTAAACATACAGAAACGTTTCAGAAAAAGAGAGACACGGCACCATGTTCCGGGCCGGGATGGCTCAGTTCATATCCCGAGTGGCATACGTGACGTGTATTACGGAGGGTATGCCGCGCGCCATGCATCATACAGAGAGTACCACCCACCCCAGAGGGCAGCGGTTACCCCGAGTGGCATACGCGACGTGTAGTACGGAGGGTATGCCGCGCGCCATGCATCATACAGAGAGTACCACCCACCCCAGAGGGCAGCGGTTACTCCTGAAGTCTCATCCCAGGTCCTTCAGAGCCCGGCTGTCCGGCTTTTTGCCCCGTATTTGCTGACGATCTCAGCCTTTACGTCCCGATGCGCATGTAAACACTCCGCTGGTACCGGCCCTTAGTAATGGTCAACGGTCAGAAGCGGCCAGCCAATGGGTGGCGAGAAACCATTTTCTGAAACAACATTGGTGTGTGTATTACCTCTAAATCACACGCTCGTGTCTTTAAGCCTAGTCATGCCTTGGATTAGTAGTTAGGCACACTCCATTATGAGCAAGCTTTCCAAATACTCAAAGTGATGTTCAAGGCCTTAGTTTGTCACGTACAGATGAATGTTGCGTATGCATATTCTATGTCTTCTCTTTATGATTATGTCCTATAATTCCTCCTCCTCCTATAATTCTATGTCCTCCTATTATATGAGTTATCTCAGACTTAGAATAGACCCAGAAACTGAGGCCAGGGCAGATTGAGATTGGATAATACTACCATGGAAGTTAGCTACAGTCTGAATCCGCCAGAACCGAAGAAACTTGAATTTCATCGGGGTAAAACCGACATATCATCACGGCGCTCAGCGCGAGCCCCAATCTGGCAGGGCGCAGATCGGAGTCAGTTTACGCTTGACAGTAGGTGCAGTTCACTCGCTTAGAACGACTGTTTCCCAATCCGCCCAAAGCGGGTTGGGTTGGTTCGAGCTGCTTTGGCCCCGGCTATTTGCCTCTGGCTGGGATGACCGGCGACTGACGGCAGCCGCCACCCGAGGTCAGATGAGGTCACAGGGCGGGGCGAGCCATGTCGAGTATGGAGGGGTGTTAAACTTTCTCCTCACGGTACTGTCGTTGACTGGAATCGCGTCGGATGGTGGTGGGTTCAGCGTTCAAGCAACGAGCACTGGTTAGCGAGGGTTCTAATCACAAAAATAAGTTTGGTCAGGAAGTTTCCTACAATTTTTTAAAAAGACAGTCATTACCAAGGCGGACCAAGGCCAGCTTGGTTTGTAATCACAGAGACGTGGGTAATATCGGGCTTAGGCCAAAATTGGCATAGATTGATGACCAGTCTTACATTAATCACTTCCAAAGCCGATTTCTGCTTCACTGACGAATATTAATCAACGACAACCCAACTGAGGACTGATTCCGATCATAGTGATCACAGGGGTGGCAAACTGGGCTTCACCCAGCGGGCGGAGCGGATGGGCTGACCAGGGGCTGCCAGCAGGTCCACCTCATAACCAGCGACGACTGCCTTCCGTCTGGCTGCACTCGGCGGAACGCCGCTGAAGACCGAGCCTTGATTTCCCCTTTGTCGGTCGAGTGAGCTTCAAAGACCGGCGCAGCGCGGCGAATGCCTCTCGAAGTCGTGCAGGGGGGCGTGTGATGGTGTGTGTTGGATGTGGTGGCGTACCCCCGCCGTGAGCTGAGGCATGTGATGCTGGCTGGAGGCTCATTGCCGCAGGGGTCGCCGGTTATGCGGCGGTGACAGGACTGTTTCCGACAGGTCACGCTGCAAACTGGAGAGAGGACTGCAAACAGGACTGCGTACGACAGGTCACGCTGCAAACTGGAGAGAGGACTGCAAACAGGACTGCGTACGACAGGTCACGCTGCAAACTGGAGAGAGGACTGGAAACAGGACTGTGTGTGTGACAGGTCGCGATGTCAGGTCAGTGGTAAATGGTCCACTTACGGCAGGTCGCGATTCCACGCAAGTGGTGAATGTGCCGAAATGTCGCCGTGCACTTTTCGGAGGCAGACTAAGCATTGAGTGGCTTCCTTCAAGCTTCCAGATTCGGCGCATAAAACACGCGTATGGCACTCAACGACTGCCGAATGCCGCCGATTTGTGTATTATTGTCTTCGTTAGACAAAGAAGCAATATTACGGTTTGGGAGGATTGTAAAGATTACCACAGTGCAGATGCATGTCGCACATGTGAGCTCACTCCTATTCCGACGGAGAAATAATGGGTGTGCTAGACGCTTAGTACCGTAGGTGGTGGTTTCAGCCTTCAAATGCAAAGCCGTCTGCGACGATATAATTTTGCATTCAATTCCCTGATTACAAAATCACATCCTCATTTTTTTAAAAACGTGCGTACAAAATGGCATTCAGTATCTAAAATAATGTGCTTAGTCTTGACTTTACGATATCTGACATCAAACTTGATGGGGTACAATTTTGCCTCTGTTTAAACGATTTGGAGCCTGATGGCAGTTCTGATGAGTTCTTATGTGAAGTGATGCGCATCTTTATTATGTTAGATTTCTGCTGACAATGGAATTGAGGAAAAGCTTGGGCTTATTTCAAGTGACTTAGACCTGCTTTTCTCATCCCCACAGCTCGTATGAGAAAGGGGACAGAGAGAGCACGCGCACGGGCAAGAGAGAGAGAGAGAAAAAAAAGAGAGTGGGTGAGTGAGTGGGAGAGAGAGAGAGAGGGAGAGAGAGAGGGGGAGGGAGAGACTACTGCCAGTCTAAGACTGTGTCTTACAACCTCGCCCAAACTGTCGACGGCTATGAGTGAACTGTCATCTCCAAGAACGGTGGGACTTGACGGCGCGCCTCTTCATGTCTTACGTAAATGTTTCCTCTTATCGGACTACATTTTTTTCATTTCACTAACACCTCTGTCGCCTCTTGTGTCATTCTTGACCACTGGAATGCTGCCTCTGTCATGCCTGTTCCAAAATCTGGCCCTTGTGTCGTCGCTAGCTGTTTCTGCTCTATATCGATTTTGCGTGTGCTGCCCCAAATATGTTAAGACGTTGGACACATGCAGCTATCGTTCCACCTCGTTGCCCACGATATTTTAGCTCCATCGCTGTGCACTCACAGACCTTGCCACTCAACAGAGGACGCCCTGGTCGACGTCGTTACGTGAATGGTACGTCGGACTGACGTTGGCCACATTGTCGCCGTCACCTTCATTGATCTCAGCTGTGCCTATGATGGTGCTGACCATGGTGTCTTTTCGGACGGCGTTGCAGCTGTGTGAGACTGATCCAAAGTGGCTTGAGAGATACCTTGCTGGTCGGCAGCAGGTAATGAGAGACGGTCGCCTCTTTCTTCCGCCGACTCACGGCGTTCCTCAGGGATCCTTGGGCGGCCCTCTTCTGGTCAGCATCTTCACAAACGATTTTCCACGTTATCTCCCTCATGAATGTCCTCATGTCATTCATGTCCCATGCCGACGACACCCAAGTGCTAGACTCTGCCCATCCAGACCAACTATCTTTCTTTCTTTTTAAATCCCGACAGTATGAAACCATTCAAGTGATTCAGTCCTACCTTACATCTAACCCCCTTTAAAATGAATCCCACTAAAACAACTCTTCTCCTTCTTTACACGCCCACGTTCCTTGAAGAAAACCGAACCTTTTAATCTTGACATTGTGGGACATGGATTAAGCCCTTCCCCGTCCGTGAACATTCTCAGGGTTACTACTGAAAGTACTCTTTCCTGAGAGATGCACATATTCCATGTTGTCAAAAAGTGGGACTCCACATAAACTTCGCTACCACGTTACGCCCGAGGTTCGTGGACTTCTCATCCAGTTCCATGTTTTCCCTCATCTTCTGTACTACCTCTTGGTCTGGGTGGGTTTCAGAGTGTCACCTAAACAGAGTGCAAGAGATGATAAAGTTTGGAGCTAGGATCGTCACCGATGCTCGCCGGCGAGATTCGATGGCGGCGACTGTTAAAGTGCTGGGCTCGCGCGGTGTGTGACTTCGTTACCAACCGCGACAGCCTCACTGCATCCAGGGCTTTTACTGTACTTGCGGACTCCGGTGGCGATCCGGTCCCTGCTCATCCCACGTACCGTGGTGTGACAGCGTGCCATCCGGGCGGCTGCGACGGTCGCCCTTGATCTCCCAGCTCTCCTCCTGTCGGTGACACGCAGGGCTTTTTCGTATCGCGAAGCCTCATCCCGGAGCCGCCTGCCGCAGACCAGACCTCTTCCACCAGCAACGAGTTTCCCACCAGGCCAGAGGGTCTAAACGGTCCCGTTGTGTAATCATTTCTTGCTTGCCGTTGTGTAGCGTGTGTTGACGACTTAGGTTTGGATTAATGATTTTGCTTTTGACGAAGTTGTGTGAGCGACTGGATGGTTGATAACCTGCAAATGTGGTCGCGTCGTTGTCATGTTTCCATGTTGCATTCATAGCTCTGTTGTAACCGCACCTGATTAGGCAATGAGCCACTTGTTGGAATAAGGCATGAATACAAAGAAGATCAGCATAAACATTTGTGTGAGTCGCGACAATGTCGGCTGCTCCGAGGGGAGCTCCAATTCAGCCCATTCTCGCATCTGGCTATGGAACCGATACTTGTAGGCTAACAAGACAAGGGTGGCGATAGCTCCCGACAAACCCAGTAAGGGAAATGTGCTGTGGAAAGTGCAGGGAGGAAGTCTGTCAATATGCTAACAAAGAATACCCACGATAACAACGCCTGAGAGTTACAAATAGGGTAGGCGAGGAGGCTGCACAGGAACCCGTAGCAAGAATGGTGAGTCTGGAAGCAGATTCAACCTGAAAATTCAGACTTGGTCTGGTTGAAGGCCTCCAGGCCCATTTCAGGTTGAGATCTGTTGGGGCATAAAAGTATGAAGCTGATGGGAAGATCCGTCTGGCTAACTGATACTTTATTTTTTTTTTATTTGTTTGGGGTACGATTGAGCTTTAAGCGTGACAGCTGGGCTAATATTACCATAAAAGCTTTTGTTTCTATGCAGCTAATTGGCAATGCCTTAGCATTGCAGCTTTCGTGATGCCTTAGTATTGCTTCATGCTTATAGTGAGACATTGCTTACATCGATAGTGAATATGGCCGTCTAAACAGTAATCAGCGCGACGAGTTTGTTCTACTGGCTGTGGTAGAGATAAGACACATTTTTTAGGTATATTCATATGCGTATATGTATATGTATATATGCATATATATTTATATATATATATATATATATATATATATAAATATATATATATATATATATATATATATGTGTGTGTGTGTGTGTGTGTGTGTGTGTGTGTGTGTGTGTGTGTGTGTGTGTGTGTGCGTGTGTGTGTGTGTGCGTGTGTGTGTGTGTGTGTGTGTGTGTGTGTGTGTGTGTGTGTGTGTGTGTGTGTGTGTGTGTGTGTGTGTGTGTGTGTGTGTGCGTGTGTATGCATGTATATGCTGCTTTTCGTTAGCCAATCAATGCATTATCATTTTGTCGAATCTAACGTTGAGGTTAATGATATTGTCCACCTCGTGTCATTAAAAGAAAAAAATTATTTAATGCTTTAAGGATCTCAAAAATACTGACATTGTGAGCATTTTTCTGAAATCCCAACAAGACATGTCACTTTTGAGCAATACGCGCTAAAAGTTTTACGACTCCTGGCAGCATTGCTGGGAAAAAAATGTTTTGCGGGCCTGTAAAGCCGAGAGGTTTAAGCATTTCCAACGAAGATGAAGGCGTCAATTTGTAGTCTTTTTAGCATCTTGACCATCAGTTTTGACCCTATGACGGTTTGGCCCCCTGTAAGCACCTGAAGAGTTTCGTTTATTTCACAGACATGACTCCAATGCGCGTTCTGAGCAACCCTAACACTTTTCAGCAATACATTTTCGATGCTCTATTCAGGTAAACATTATGGGAATGTTCCAAGTAAACGACACACGAAGCAGGTACGATGCAGGTCGTCATTCGAAAAATGATGCTTTCGCGGTGATACTTGACCGCAACACGTCAGATGCAGTTCCTGTGCTTTAGTCCAAACCAGCCCCGTTTAAGTAACGGAGTTCCGCTGGTCATGTCAACGCCGCACCGACTGGGCCGCCGCCACGCTGGGCCGTGCTAGCCGTGACATGAAACACTTTTGACTGGAATACTGTATAAATTGAGAACATTTAAAAATGACATCAGCATACAAATCTTTGGGATCTTGGTTTTTCGGGCTTACAAATTGGAGTTCTTATTTAGAATTTAATCGAACTTAAACAAATCAAAAGACGCTGTTTAAGCGACGTCAGAAATCAAGTCAATATAGCTAATTCTTGCTTGGTAACGTCGCTTAATCAGAGCGCCATGGCATATTGGAGTGCAGTTTCTGCCAGAATATCATCTCCCGACTCATAATATGGAAAAGGTAAGATTATACAAATTCCCCCTTCTTTAGGAACAGCTTCATGGTTAGGAATACCATGTCGCACAACTAAAGCTTGATTTGATGAACATTTGAGCATTTAAAGATAGAAATTGCCGTGCGCCAAAATGACGTGCATTCATTCCGTTAAAAACCGAACTTCGATAGCGGGCTTGATCGTCGGTTCCGGCCTGGCACCCCTACCCTATAAAGTCGACACCCATGCCAGTGTATCTAATACTCGACCGTCAACATTGTGTCGGTTGAGCCGCCAGCAAGTCAGGAACATGAACAAACCCGAGCCTTGCGCCTCCATCGTCAAACGTTCTCAGAAGGCCACAGCGCCGCCTCTCCGCGACCCCGCGCGTCTTGCCGCCTCGTGCCGACACGCCGGCCCGTGCCGCGCGGCGCCGAACTCCATCGTCGACACCGACGGCCGCCGAGCCCGGCGTCGCCATCGACGCAGATTGGTTCCATCATCGACGCGGGCGCGGATCGCGGACACGAGGCGGTCTGAGCCGTGTCAGCCCCCCCCCCCCCCCTCCCTCCCCGCTCCCCCCGCGCCCCTAATTAGCTCGGGAGACGTGCCTCGGCCAAATCTGACGACGCATCGACGCTGTAGCAGCGGTCTGGCGAAGACGCTGCTCTCGGGGACGCGTTCCGGCGGCCGGAGGTGGCTGCGATGAACGACAGGGGCGTTTTCAAAAGACAGGGAGAGGTTGGAGAGATTACAGCTGTTTGCTCTTTTACCCGGTCTGTTATTCATTGTTTAAGGACTGTGCCACCGCATTTTACACGCGCTCGGGTGGGGATGAAATTGACCCCCCGGAGGATTTTCCAGAATGGTTTCTGAACGGTGCGGCGCAGTCGCGCCAAATTTTGCATAGCAGTAGACAATTAAACAGCGGATCGTTTTGCATCAAAAATTGAGATATACGTGGTAAGGTCGTTGACCTATGGCAGGCCAAATTCGGGCCATGGTTTCAGCGAAGGTAATTTCTAGGGAATCATTCAACCTGATGCAATAACGGAGTGTTAGACGAAGCCATACATCTCTGAGGTACTTTCTGGGGCAACACCAATATTGAATGAGCAAATAAGGTTGACCTAAGGTCAGTCTAAAAGGTGAGACTAAGGTCAAAACAAACCCGTTTTTTTACTCTAGGGCTGGCAGTATGGGACAGTTTTTGGTGCCCATTTCGAATTCATTGATAGCAGGAACCGCATTTTGCATTTTCCATGGACTTGTTAGAGGACATAATAGGTCATTGACTTAAAATGACCCGGGTCAACATTTTTTTTATTTCAGAAACATACTGCGTAGCGAAATTTTTGTCGCTTATTCAAATGCAAAACTAGTAGTCTTTTATGATTTTGGCCACCATGACCTTTGAAAGGTCAAACAAGGTCACTGAACTTTACTGAGCATGTGACCTTTTGCTTAGAAACAAATAGCTATCTAGGTTCTGGGGGCGCCTTGGAGACCAACCTGGAAGTTGACCTTATTTGAACTTATTTGACCTGGATGTTACTACCTAGGAACCTGAAACAATGACCTAAGTGAGTTCACGTACAGTTTAATACACCCTGTGAATTTGGGGTATTTAGCTCTTTTAGTTCCCGAGATCTCAGGGGGGTCAAGTTGACCCCCACCCGGGTGAGGGGTATCTAGCCACTCACCCGGGCGCGTGTTAAGGCATGCCACCGTAGTAAGTGCCGCCGTATCTTAAGGCACACATCGGGGCACTCTTCTGCCGGCCTATCGCGAGATGATCAAGATAAATCAAACCACTCCATGGCCTTCCCATCACCCGCAGCGTCTGTCCGGGGACGCCTTGCTTCGCGGTACAGCCTAGCCCACAGGGGCGCACGCGACTGCCGATCGACTCCGCTCCCTGACCCACTTGACTCGAGTCAAGGCTGCCCCGCGACTCGGCACGATAGCTGACTTTACCGCGGCTGACATATGTTGCACATTGTTCAAGGTCGCATCAAGTAGGACTACGCTCTTTGGCGGTGCGTACTTGGCTCATGCTCGCCGATGGATTCCAATATTTAGTCAAGATTCCGATCTCTGGAGGATGAGATCGTTCTCCTCCTGTCTGTCTGTCGCAGATAACGTGTCGCCCGTCTTGGGCTAAGCGTTCAGGCGCGATTTTCGTCGGATGTTTTTACAAGGCGCCACACAGCAATACCCCGCATTGTCTGCATTGTGCTGTGTGATGATCCGATTACGGGTTATGTTGGACTACGAGCTCCGCCGTGCCCGGCAACAACAACATTATCATAAACCACGACATTTGCATGATGGAGCGGGTTCATCCTGCTGGTAGTCTTTACGAAGAAGCACTACGACAAACCCGGCTCGGGCCGAGCCGATGACGTCAGAGCACGTGCTGTCTGGAAGCCTGGCATCACATTTGGGAAAGCAGTTGCCCTCGTCCCGGCGTGGCTTACAGTCACGTGGCGCCCGTCGTTAAAGCTTAGAACACTGGCTTGCAATGCGTAGAAGCTATCACCCAGGGTGCACTAAATTGCATGACTGTTTTATCCTTACTTTGTGTGGCAGGGGAGATGGGTCCACTGAGGTTTTCAGTATTAAAGCCGCAAAAATAGCCTATGATGACCCACGATCGAAAAGACTGCGGCCAGCAGAGTCACGCTCGCACTGTGATGCATGACACCATTGCGGCACCTGTATCCTCTCAATAGTAAAAGAGGAGAAAGTCGCTTGAACTCGGCCCTATGATAGACAGAACGAGGCTTCCGCTAAGCAAAGTGAAAACAAACAGGTGCGTTCACAACGCCATGAACACCAGGGGTTAACAGGCGCCCGTGTGGCCGGTTGAGCACCCTTCGTTTGGTTGGGGTCAGTTTGACTCCCTGCGCTCTCAAAAACTAAGGCGATCACACACAGATCATCACGCAGCACAAACACACATAGCACACAGGTCCGGCACGCACGCCGGCAGCTTCGCATACCACACACAGACTCGCTCCCCATACTGCCGCTGTGCCCGTACTGACCGGACCTCACCTCCAACATTCGGTTCCTCTTCGAAATAAAAAAGTGCCGCAACACATGTGGGGGCAAACGCATTCATGGCGGAGTTACACAGGCGGAGGGGCGCAAATTTTCATGTATATATATATATATATATATATATATATATATATATATATATATACATGGATCACGTGCAGGCCACTGCACAGGAGCTGCATACATATATAGCAACCACCAAAAAGTCAAGCGACGTTCTGATCATCATAGCATTTACACTGTCGAATGAGCAGCCATAGATTTTTGTCCTGTGGTATACAAAAAGACAAAAACTACAGCAAACTGTCATACGTACAGACGTTCGTTCATCCATCCAAGTAATGGCCTCTACTCACAACGCATCTCACGCAATCATAGGGCAAATCAGACGGACATTTTCATATTTCCGCATTATTATGAAATCATCTTTCTGTGGGTACCAGGCCACTCAGGTATTTATGGAAACGATTTTGCAGCTTCCGCCGCGAAACAATCACTATCATTACCCGCCCACAATCATCTTCCTTGCCCAATGTCAGACATACTTGGCAATGTGTATGTGATGTGATGTACTTAGGTCCGACTGAAACCAATGTCTCTAGCGTCAGTGGGACCAAAGCGCACCGCGCATTTACCTCATCAAATCACGACTCGAGCACTGGAACAGCACACAACAAAACAGGCGCACCAGGGAGGTCCTGCCCACGAGTCTCCGGCTGGGCCACACCAAATCAGCGTGCGCGATGACCACTCGTACGCTGCGCAAATACACGCATGATCCCATTTACACTTACGACCATTCTAGGCGACTGCTATCCGGACAGTATTTACCTCCTCTTCGGAATTCTGCGTAACTCAAACCTAGATAATCGTTTAAAATGTTGCGAGGTTTCTTTGCACTGAAACCTAGACAATTGCCTAAAATGTTGCGAGGTTTTCCCTGCACAGTTTCCCTACACGTGCAGTTTTCCTTTTTGCCGAAGGTTTTCCACTCATAATTCGAACATAACGTGCTGGTTTCTCCTACTTGCGTAGAAATCCGGGTTTTTTAGTTGGGACTTTCTCGGATTAACCTAACACACCACTCGACAGGGCCGCGCCGGGCCGCTGAGTCGGCGCCTTGGTTACAGCCAGCGCCGCAGAGCCAGGGGACTCCCTTTTGGGGTAATGACGTGGGCCTGATCCACCAGCTGAGCCAAAGGTGGAAAACGGCTGCGGCAATGAAGCAGTCCTGGCTTCCGCGCTGTACTGTTCTGTATTGTGTGTTGTGTATGTATTTACCTGTATGTACTGAATCTGCGGACATGTTAACTCACAGTGTTTTTTTCCTTTGTATGCGGAAAAATAGTCGTTTAATGCAGCCTAGTTTCTTCTATCCCTCGTTTTGCGCCAGATGGTCTGATCCAGCTTAACGTAGCTCTTCGCTTCGCCTTCAGTCCGAAGTAAGCTCCCCCAGCACCGGTTATGACCTCAGGTTGCTGGGCAAAAAAGAGAACCAGAGAACCAAATTCGCATTGTGGATGTTTTGTGTTTGAACTCATTTGTGTCGAAATTTGGGGTCCACAGGTCCTACACTTTTGGTAACATCAGATGATACAAGGTTCAACTCAAGACTGGTGCCTGGAGCGCTCCAGACCTCCTCATGGAACCGGCCTGAGCCCAGATGACTGTTCAAAATAAGGGTTCACTGTTAGGCCAGTAACCAGTGACCTTGTTTGACGTTGATGATGTCATGGTGATCACGAATTTACGAGATTGTTTCCGTTTTTATTTGAGTAAGTGTCAAGGATTACGCTACGTGGAAAGTTCACAAAAAGAAACGGTTGATCTGGGTCAATCTAGGCTAGCGACCTACTCCGGCCTTAAAGAAATCGGTGGAATATGTCTGCTGTGGTCCCTGTTGCCAAGAAATTGGAAGGATGCGCCAGAAACTGCTCAATAGAGCAAGCTCTGCAGTAAAAAGACGGTTGGTCTCGACCTGGGTCATGACCTTCATACCTGACCTTAGGTCAGCTGAATTTGTTGAATCGTAAATGCAATAGTTGCATTGCCTAAGAAACTATCGCAGGGATATATCACTTCGTCAGATACTCCGCTGTCGCATCAGAATGAATGATTTTCCTGGACGTTGCCTTCACTGACTGGCATGTGATTTTTGTCTGTCATAGGTCAAAGACCTTACAAGGTAAGTATAAGTGTTTTATATCAAAAGATTTGCCATTAAATTTCCTACAGCTACTTACGATGCCATTCGGAAATTATTATATAAAAAGCTTTGGGGGTCAACTTGCCTCCCCACCCCAACCCAGCCGGGCGTGTGTTTGGCGACAGGCCACCGCTGAAGGCTGTTGTAAGGTATGGTCGCTGGTTGTCATGCTTTAAGCCATATTGCGCTACTTCCCAAATTATTTCCAGCCACTGCTCTTTTCCAACAAATACCTTTGCAGAACAGTGTAATGTCATCTTGCTTGCACTTACCAAAATAGTGCTTTCAATACCATTTTGTGAGCGCCAATCCGTCCTGGCAGACCCACCCTGGTGGCGCCCTGTACCACCCCTCCAGGAGGGGGAGCGGGCCTTTTGGATGGTCGGCTCCTCACCGAAGCCGCGACAGCGAGTAACACGGTAAGGACAGCGAGTAAGAGGTCGGATCAATCCGGACGAAACCAAGGTCATCTAACACAAACCAGACAGAACTCGCCACCGGCTGGGATCAATGTCATCTAACACAAATCAGAGAACTCGCCACCGGCTGGGATCAATGTCATCTAACACAAACCTAGATAGAATTCGCCACCGGCTGGGACCAAGGTCATCTAACACAAACCAGACAGAATTCGCCACCGGCTGGGACCAAGGTCATCGGACACAGGCCGGACAGAATTCACGGAGACAAACAGGCAGCACGAGGCCACGTGCTCGCCTCTTTCATCAGAAATGCATGCTTTAAGCCGCGTTTGTGCATCTCAGGAGTTGGATGGAGTTCTGCAACATCACGTTTAACAGAGGAGTTAAATAAGGAGTTAAATGGGCTCTGCAACGTCATCAACGGTTTACACTGAAAATCGATTGCCGCTAAACTTGGTAAGCTATGCGTGAGCCTCAGGGGAGTGTCACCTAGCAACACTGATTTACGACCTAAATGCAGCGGTTGTGCTATCTTGAGCAGTTCGTTAAGTTTGGAGCTCAAGCATTGTGCCCCACCATCGCTTTTTTGAATAACTGCAGTGGAACTGAATTTATGCCCCTGTTCTGTTGAAGCAAAGGTCTAATAAAGTGCACCATTTCCTACAATGCTCACAGTTACGACCTCTGCCGCCCCGTCTAACGAGGCAGGACACGATACGACCCTCCACCCGTCAAGCTGATCACGGTGGAGATCCTGCGCAGCACTGCACCCTCCCGCTGTCCTCTATCCCTCCCCTTCGCCGGCTACCGCTCCACAGAGCCGCGGTCCACAGCTCGTTGCGGTTAAGCCGTTTTCACCGCCGCGCACAACTCGTGACGGCGGCGATGGCCGAGCGCGGCCGAGGCGGCCACACAGGCAGGCCTTATTACCGCCCGTCGAGCAAGCAGCGCCGGCGGGCCCGGCTTTTTCCAGCCGGCCCGGACGGCTCACAAACGAGCTATGGAAATGAGACCGTCTCGCGCCGCCGGGCCTTGTTCCACTGATGCATCGGGGGGGAGGCGACGGGGGGCGGGGGCGGGCGGCTTTCGGGCGCCTGCCCGCTGAAGTGGTGGGGGGAGGAGAAGGAGAGTGCGGCGGAAGGAACGGCGGAGAGCAGCGCTAGATGGTGATGTGGACGCTCACTTCCGGCGCAGCGTCCGGTGTGACTCAACGAAGCTCAGTTACATGCGCGACGCCAAATATTATGCATTGCCATATAGGTCAGCGTGTGAAGGCCACCGAGACCGCCGGGGAGTCACGGGAGTCTGCGCACCTCATGTCTCTTCTTTATTGCTGACTTCCCCTTCCACTCCTTTTTTGTCTCGAGACACTTGAAGATAGTCTTGCGGTCGCGACCCTTGCCGAGACACCACTCGCTGGCCAGTGCGGTGTGCGTGTTCTCCCATAAACCCCCGGGGGATTACAGCGCGGCGTTTCCTTTCTCCGGGCCGCGTTCACCAGAGGATTTCTGTTTTAATTGTCCTCTCGTGCTCAGAGTCGGCCCTCTGGAACGAGGAAGACAAGGGCGTGGCGTTGCTCACCGAAAGGTTCGTAGCTTGTTTGTTTATTTGGAAGAGTAAATAAGTGGAAGGGCTGTGTACCAATGTTCGTCCGGTCTGTGCTTTTTGGCATGGTTTTAGTTGCTATGCCGTTCTCAACGTCACAATGAACTCAGCCATGATGCTGTTGAATAAGGTGGCATTCACCAAAATGACAACACAGCTCTCGCAAGGCTGCGGTCAATTTAGTCATGTCTATGAAGCACCCCTTGGAAGTGAGGGTATGTATTAAATAAACGCCGTCACTGCAGTGGAACGGCGTGCACCACATGAATAAAACCTTTGGTGTGCAAGGCGCATTCTTCCGCAGCATCGGTTGCACCTTTGCAAACCTTCTGGAATTGTTGCTAAAGGTATCGGCTTCTTATAGGATCGCAATCTTAACGGTGACAGGCCCTTAAATCCTGTTATCTCATCATCTAGTTGATTTAGATGTTGCGAGCATACGGATACCACCGCCCTCCAGCTACATGTCCTATTGCAGATGTACTGAGCAGACTAATGTACATGCTATGCATCGATCTTATCATAATCACTTTTACCTGTGCATACTGCTGCTGCATCTCCTGAACGTGCTACACACGCCAGACATGTCGCACTGAAGTCGGCATCGCATTACACACCCGCATTCGCACGTCGTATTTCCAACCGGGTGCCTCACGGGTAGCCCAGGTGCTGTTCCCCAACCGAGCCCAGCGTATCCGTCTCCTTAGGCAGCCCGGGTGCTGTTTCGTAACCGAGCCAGCGTATCCGTCTCTTTAGGCAGGCCCGGGTGCTGTTCCGTCAACCGAGCCAGCGCATCCGTCTCCTTAGGCAGCCCGGGTTGCTGTTCCCCAACCCGAGCCAGCGCACCCGTCTGCTTAGGCAGCCCGGGTGCTGTTCCCTAACCGAGCCAGCGACCGTCTCTTAGGCAGCCCGGGTGCTGTTCCGTAACCGAGCCAGCGCATCCGTCTCCTTAGGCAGCCCGGGTGCTGTTTCGTAACCGAGCCAGCGCACCGTCTCCTTAGGCAGCCCGGGTGCTGTTCGTAACCGAGCCAGCGCCGTCTCCTTAGGCAGCCCGGGTGCTGTTCGTAACCGAGCCAGCGCATCCGTCTCCTTAGGCAGCCCGGGTGCTGTTTCGTAACCGAGCCAGCGCATCTCTCCTTAGGCAGCCCGGGTGCTGTTTCGTAACCGAGCCAGCGCACCCGTCTCCTTAGGCAGCCCGGGTGCTGTTTCGTAACCGAGCCAGCGCATCCGTCTCCTTAGGCAGCCCGGGTGCTGTTTCGTAACCGAGCCAGCGCACCGTCTCCTTAGGCAGCCCGGGTGCTGTTTCGTAACCGAGCCAGCGCACCGTCTCCTTAGGCAGCCCGGGTGCTGTTTCGTAACCGAGCCAGCGCACCCGTCTCCTTAGGCAGCCCGGGTGCTGTTTCGTAACCGAGCCAGCGCACCCGTCTCTTAGGCGGCCGGGTGCTGTTTCGTAACCGAGGCCAGCGCATCCGTCTCCTTAGGCGGCCCGGGTGCTGTTTCGTAACCGAGCCAGCGCACCCGTCTCCTTAGGCAGTACGGGTGCTGTTTCGTAACCGAGCCAGCGCATCGTCTCCTTAGGCGGCCCGGGTGCTTGTTTCGTAACCGAGCAGCGCATCCGTCTCCTTAGGCAGTACGGGTGCTGTTCCGTAACCGAGCCAGCGCACCGTCTCCGTAGGCAGTACGGGTGCTTGTTTCGAACCGAGCCAGCGCGTCCGTCTCCTTAGGCCAGTACGGGTGCTGTTTCGTAACCGAGCCAGCGCGGTCCGTCTCTTTAGCGTCACGGTGTATCTCCAAGTTCTGCAGAACTGTCAAACATTTTACTCTCGCAATTTGCTGAAAAACCTACGTTGTCGGCAGTTATCTAGCCGACGCAATTCCACAAAGACTGAGAGGATAATAAAGGTAGCTCAAACTCTTATCAAAAGCATGGGAGCTGAACAGTTTGTAAGCCACTCCCACTCAGTTCATTAGGCACCTCGAACGGTCTAACAAAAGCAGTTCAACAGCTTTACAGTCACAGTTCGACAGATTACACGTGATAACATCAGGCCCGTGCAGATATCACTCGCGGTAGAAGCCTTTCTATGGCGACCGGAGCATCCTAGAAGCAATACATTTAGTTATGTCTGTGCAACTGCGAACCGCTTCAACCGGCGTCGTGGAGAGTTGGCTACTAGGAGTTAATACAATGTCATTTATTTGCCAGAACCCATCCAAAATATCCATTTATCGAGCTGACATCGCCTGTAAAATCACAAATGGCGATGCCGCATCCTCATGCATAGGCTTGGGCGTTTGGGATTTGGCCTCCGAGCTGGTCAAGCGTGTCACCTCCCTTCCTCAGATTGCAAATTTATGTCATCCAATGTACAACAGCCGTCAGGGCACGTCATTGTTCGTCTCGCCAGCATAAACGACTAACAAGCGGGTGTGAAATTGACAAACGTAGTGAACCAGGGCCGTTGGTGAAGGTTGTGAAGTTCGAGCGGCCCTGCTCAGGTACGTGCGCGTGACAGTGCTGCGACGCGTTCACTGTCGTCTGGTCAGTCAGTGAACGCACAGCCCATGATGGTCGTCACCGATGGAAATGATGCGGTGAACGGTTTGCTGCGGACTGTCGTCTGGTCAGTCAGTGAACGCACAGCCCCTGACGGTCGCCACCGATGGAGATGATGCCGTGAACGGTTTGCTGCGGACTGTCGTCTGGTCAGTCAGTGAACGCACAGCCCATGATGGTCGTCACCGATGGAGATGATGCAGTGAACGGTTTGCTGCGGACTGTCGTCTGGTCAGTCAGCGAACGCACAGCCCCTGACGGTCGCCACCGATGGAGATGATGCAGTGAACGGTTTGGTGCGGACTGTCGTCTGGTCAGTCAGCGAACGCACAGCCCCTGACGGTCACTGCCGATGGAGATGATGCGGTGAACGGTTTGCTGCGGACTGTCGTCTGGTCAGTCAGTGAACGCACAGCCCATGATGGTCGCCACCGATGGAGATGATGCGGTGAACGGTTTGATGCGGACTGTATACAGTCTTTAACATCAGGGTACGACGTTCGCACGCACTGACTGTTCGACACTTCACCGCCATGGTTCCTTTGATGCATATGGGCTGCCTTGATTGATGATAGCGGCTGACACGCACAGCCCTCACGACAGCCTGTGGCTGCGACCCTGGGCTTGTGTATCGCTGGTGAAACCTCGACTGTCATTAGGGCGTAATGTTGGACTCGCGTTTCGGCGAGGGTTGTCAACAGGTACACGCTTGCTCGTTTCTGTTGCTCGTGTTGGACATAATGGGTGTTATCGTCTGCCGCTAATACATGGGGTTATGCAGGAGCGCCGGGGCATTGCCAGCCTGAACAAGCAACTGCTCCTTAAATTAGTTTGTATTGGATCCAACATTTGACTTAGTCGTTATGACGGGTTTTTTTGTTCCTGTTACAAACTATTGTTTATTCCCGTCAGAAAGTTTCAATTCACAAATTCAGTGTATGTGGAATCGAAGCTTACTTTAGCGATGGAAACAAAAGGTCTGTTAGTTTATTACTCCATTAGTTTCGTCAAAAACGCGCGTAACAGTGCGGAATTGATGAGCACAATAGTATGTGTGTATATAGTAAAGTATGCCTGCATGTATGTGAGATACGTGGCCTAGCTTCCACTGCGCTTGCTGTAGCTGTGATATAAACTGTGCAAGCTGTGTTCACATAACATCTTGCATCATCGCCACGCCACTAAACGGCAATTTAAACGAGAGACACAACTTGGCTTCCGTCGTGCTTGCTGCTCCTTGTGTGATTTTTGCTCGTGTAGTGTTTGACATGGTGACCGCACCCCGAAAGAACAAAGAAAATAAACAACTGCATGCGCCAAGTTAAGTGGCAGGAGAGCAAAAAAGGGCAGCGTCATTAGATTTTCAGGAGCTGTTTCTTAACCGTCTTTGTACGTTTCTTGACGTCTTGTGAAATGGGGTTTGTCGGATAAAAGTTAGTACCATATATCGCCACCACTTTTTAAAGAAAAAAACTTCAACACGAAGCATTAATGTGTGCACGGTTTGCCTACCTATAGGTACCTACATACAAACCTGCCATACCATTTCTGGAAACGGTCCTTTTGCTGACCTCAGATAAGATAGCTTTTGTCAGTTTCTTATTCAAACACCCTTTTCAGCATTATTGCAGAAAAGGGTGTTTGGGAGAAGTTGCCAGAGCTGGAAAGAAGTAGACATGCTCACGGAAAGTAGTTTTTGCCCAATGTCATACGCATACAAGAAAACGGTGACTGAGCTTACAAAACTGGTTAGTTCAAAGTGATGTTGAGGGGTTAGATAAGAGCAGGGCTGGATAAACCACGATATAACAATTTTGACAGCATGTTTTTAAAGGGAACATTTTCAAAGCTTTTAGATTTGTCTCTACACCTTGGCGAGCCCCGTTCCATATCTCACTAGATCTGTTCTAGAAGGATGGTTACCCAGGAATTAGTTAAATCCGGCAACAGAAGATAGCAACGGCAATGATTGACGAACGGACCTTCCATTTCGTTCCTGTCCCAATCCATTTATGTTCCATTCCATTCTTGTCCCATTCCATTCTTGTCTTATTTCATTCCTATCTCATTCCATTCATCCCCATTTCACTCATGCCCCACTCCATTAATGTCGAATTTTATTTATGTTCCACTCCATCCCTCCCCCATTTAATTCCCGTCTCATGGCTCCACGCTTTACTGCTACCTGCAGTTATTTTCGTCACGCCGGTACAGGACATAGAAAAATCGTTGTTCGTGTATTGTTTCGTGCCCAAAACAACGCGTTTTCCTGCGGCTCAACTCGTAACAATTCAGCTACAATAAGTCATGTCTAATTATTTGGTCGGAAGCCAAATACACAAAACATGCAAAACGTTACCTATTTTCTCTTCGTCGGGGTCATTTTTCTTCCCTTTCTTTGTCATAGAACCAAAAGCAACGGGGTAAACAAGTGACGGACTCGGGCGGACGGCAACGCAGTTGCGGACTGCAAAAGTAATGAGAGCTAGCAAGCCCGTTGACTGTTTTAAAAGTAACGAGACGGCTACTCCGTTACTCAAAAGAAGTTACGTTACTTGACGGTGTAACGGAGAAACAGACCGTGCTCACCTCCGCTTAAATATCGCACAAACACTGTCCATCCAAGGACCTACTAAACGCACCTGGTTGTCCCTGCCTCGCCTGCACCCGGCCAGCCGGTCCGAGGCACTCAGAGGAGTCATGGCGAGGGAACCGGACACCGCGCCGCCCTCCCGTGACCCGCCTGTCTCCTCGCGTGCGTCTCCTCCCGTCTCCTTCCTATTGCCCCCGGCTGGGCTCGGGGCTTGGCATGGCGGCCGCCCACCGGATAAATCGTGGAGCGAATATTGTTTTCAGATTTTGGTTCGTTGAAATTCCTGGCACGTGGGGTAAATAGGCCTGCGCTGGCTAAATTGAGGCAAAAACAAACACAGATAAACTGAATCCACGATCGCACTCAAGTAAGCATGGGGATAGTCGTCTTGACCGCGTCATGGCAACATTAGTTTTAATTCGTGCGTAATGGTTCATACGAGAAGATGTGTCGGCGGGTGTTATCTTTCGCCCCTCCATTCATCCCGAGCCTCCTCTACCCTGATTGATACGTTCTGCGACGCCACTGTTTGTTTACTAACTTATCGAATGCTGTTGTCTAAGGTTATGTCATGGTTATCAGAGAATCGATCCTGATGCGATGGGTTGTCAGTAGGTCCCTAAACCAGCAGTAGGTTGCTAGATCGGCGGTAGGCTCCTACATCAGCAGCAGGACTTGAGATCAGCAGTAGGCTTCTAGATCAGCAGCAGGTTCTTATATATGTGACGTCAGCAGTAATGTCATTACCGAACAAACACCGACTAGCGTGAACAGGGCGAGGAGTGGAGGCTCCTCTTCTGTGTTAAGAGGCATCCACTTTATTCAGGAGGCCCATTTCCGAAACAGAAGACCTCTTCTATGTATTAGATTGGCGTGGGCACGGATCAGAATGTCCTGTTATGGGATAATGGGACCCCTTGGCTAGATTTGGAGGCCCCTTCGTGGATCGGAAGCGTCCTGTTCTGGACAAGGATGCATTGGGGGGGGGGCCCTTTTCTGGATGAGAAGGTCCAGTTATATCAGGTAATTGGAGCATCGCCAGAAATTGCCTTATTGCGCAGTTACATAAGCGGGGCACATAGCACGGTCAAGGAATTCTGAACACTCAGTGTCAGCTTTTCAACACCGTTTTTGCTAACGCGTGCTCCCACCGCTTTTTTTCAAATGCATAATCCCATCGATTGATGTTTTATGAAGGTTCTCCTTTGTGAGACCCACGCATCCATCAGCCAAAATCAAAGCGTCATTTCCTGGCTTCGTAAATGCCACCGCTAGGCCCATGATATAAAAAATACCACGAGCGACGTACATAAAAAATATATGATATTTGATGTAGGTGGATAAATCATACCTGGGACGCGTGTGGTTTGTATAGATGGGTTTGGTTTAATTGCGTCGCGTAAAGCCCTCTTTGCCGAGCACGCTCTGGGCATAACAGTTGCCGATCTAGTGGCATCAGATATATGATGGTTTCTTTAGCCCTGGGCCGATCAATGCCATGCAATCACCGCCCGTGTTTTGTATTCGACCTGATCCGTCAGGGGAAAGTGAGCACGATTCAATTAAGGTGACTCGCTTTGTGCTGACTGGAAAAGCCCGAGAGCTTCAACTGTGTTTCAGTTGCTCCGCAAACACAGTGATGATAGTCCCTGCACCTGGAACTATGGAAACAGTCGTCTGACAAAGCACACATTGTTTGGCTAATTTCCGAACGAGTGTTTGCAGTGCGTCCTGCATATTTTACCAAAGCAATATAAATTGCTGGTACGACGTGGCAGTTTTCTAACGGCAGTTTCTCTACAAGCTGCCGTAACCCAGCCACCGTGCTGGGCGCTGCTACCCAGCCACCGTGCTGGGCGCCGCTACCAGCCACCTGCTGGGCGCCGCTACCCAGCCACCTTGCTGGGTGCCGCTACCCAGCCACCGTGCTGGGCGCTGCTACCCAGCCACCGTGCTGGGCGCTGCTACCCAGCCACCGTGCTGGGCGCTGCTACCCAGCCGCCGTGCTGGGCGCTGCTACCCAGCCACCGTGCTGGGCGCTGCTACCCAGCCACCGTGCTGGGCGCTGCTACCCAGCCACCGTGCTGGGGCTCTGCTACCCAGCCACCGTGCTAGGCGCCACTGTGTCGGCGTGATCGCGCCGACACATCGCACTGAGCAACGCTTGTGCCGATACGCGCTGAGCCGCGCAGCTGTCGGATGACATGCTGTCGTCGTCTCTCTCTCTGCTGACCCGCCCGGCTGCTGGCGTCCAGCCGGGTCGCGCCCGTTTCGCTGCTGACGCGGCAATCGACCGCCGGCCGTCATCGCGATGGTAGCCCCAGGGGGACAGCAGACCGATTCGGAATCGCTCCGGACCGACCCCGCGGTGATCGTGGATCGTGCGGCGCTGTGGCCGGACCACGGCCGCCGCCCTGTGCGGCCGCCAGATGGACACACGGGGAGTCACACTCATTCCGACGCACGAACCGAAAGCAGTGACAGCGCAAGTGGTGTCCAGGGCAGTGATGGTGATGACGGAATGTACCAACGCCATCCGGTGGTCGCGCCGCCGACTCATGTGCTCCTCGGAGCCTCCTGAGCTGGGGTCGCGGACGAGCGGTGCTGCCGACACGAACAGCCTCATCTCGCGTCTGGCCGGGCCGGTGCGGCTGATGGGACGGCTGTGCCGCTGGCTGGGGCTGATATGACGGTCCGCGGTGTGCCGCTGGGGGCCGGCCTGGTCCGGGCAGGGGTGTCACCTGCCGCTGGCTGGGGCTCACATGATGGTCCGCGGTGTGCCGCTGGGGGCCGGCCCGGTCCGGGTAGGGGTGTCACCTGCCGCTGGCTGGTCGGCTGTATCAGCTCAAGTCTGGCTGGTGTCAGCTGCCCGGTGTGCCGTTGAGGGCTGGCTCAGTCCGGGCAGGGGTGTCACTTGCCGCTGGCTGATCGGCTGTCGGCTCTCAAGCCCGGCGCGGAGCCGTGCTTCCATCCCAAATCAGGTTACGCCGGCCTGGCTCAGTGTGCGAGGTTTTCCACACAGTTTAACAGTGTATTATAAGTGGAAGTGCTGGTCTTCCCCCCCCCCCCCCTCCTTTGATTGCACCCATACTGTTGGCGACGCCCGCGGTTACCGCCGTGCTCGTCAGGTCCATCTGGAGCGGGTGGGACCGCCCCCCCCCCCCCCCCCCCCCCCGGTGGCTCCATGTACGAGGCGGGGTCGCGACGCTCGGGCTTTTGGAGGTGTAAACGAAACCGGAAGTGCGCAGTCGGGGCCTCAATATCCACGCGCCTCGTATCACGCCCAGGTCCAGCAGTCAGATTATCACTGAATAGCTGAATGGCAGATCCGTTGGGGAGAGTCGCCGCTCGAGCCCTCGTCTGCGAATGCATACGCACGAGAGGCCATTAGAAATTTTGCAGCCGTCCAGACGGCTCTTGAAAAGCCGCGCGTCTGGCGCCCGGCTGATGTCCCGCCTGCATCTGTGCTCCGTCCGCTGGCAAGTAGGCTTTACGTGCACGCACCGCCATGTGTCGCCGGTGTCACGGACGTGGCCATTCACAAGCCGTGTGTCTCCTGAGTAGCACCCGCATCCAGGGGCCGGAGACGCCGCGGCCGAGCGCCGTCAGAGGTCCGCTGCCTGGCCAAGCCCCGTCAGCGGCCACGTCGGCAGAGGCCGCGCCGCCAGAGGTCCGCTGCCTGGCCAAGCCCCGTCAGCGGCCACGTCGGCAGAGGCCGCGCCGCCAGAGGTCCGCTACCTGCCTGAGTGCCATCAGCGGCCACGTCGGCAGAGGCCGCGCCGCCAGAGGTCCGCTGCCTGGCCAAGCCCCGTCAGCGGCCACGTCGGCAGAGGCAGCGCCGCCAGAGGTCCGCTACCTGCCCTGAGTGCCATCAGCGGCCACGTCGGCAGAGGCCGCGCCGCCAGAGGTCCGCTGCCTGGCCAAGCCCCGTCAGCGGCCACGTCGGCAGAGGCCGCGCCGCCAGAGGTCCGCTGCCTGGCCGAGTGCCGTCAGCAGCCACGTCGGCAGAGGCCGCGCCGCCAGAGGTCCGCTGCTTGGCCGAGTGCCGTCAGCGGCCACGTCGGCAGAGGCCGCGCCGCCAGAGGTCCGCTGCCTGGCCGAGTGCCGTCAGCGGCCACGTCGGCAGAGGCAGCGCCGCCAGAGGGGGACGCAGGCCCCTTCACACGTTGCCGCGCAGACCTTCGAGTCCCTCCTCGGCGTGTGCCCGTCACGTGACGCTTTTGCCACCGTCAGACGCCTTTGCCGTGACGGGCCGGACCGCCTGACCGTACCCGGAGGGAGGTCGTGTGTCTGCCAGTGCCGCGGGGTGGGGAACATGGGGGTGTGACGCTTCGTGTGTTCATGGCTGCCGATAGGGGAGCCAACACGTCCCTCTGGTGAGGGCCGAGTACTTAGAGCGTTTAGCTGGCGTCACTGTCAGCAGTTGTCGCGGAAACAGCTGTGTTCCACCCAGCTATGTTCCTGAAGCACAGATATCAGTGGAATGCTATGGCTTGAAAATGATTACCTTGGAGAGGAGGGAAGCATGACGTAAGCTAGTACCTCTCAAGGAATATTGGCATATGTCAGGGTGTGTTGATGGGAGGGTGAAGTTTGCACTTCGACCACTGCAGTGAAGTGAATTTTGGGGGCTGATATTATCAGCTACACAATCGTTCACATAATTTAGCTGCATAATCACCCAGAAGTTTTATATCTAATGAATCTTGGAGGGCACGCATGTCATGAACTGTCTTTATAATTCATAAATGTCAGACAGAACTGCTGAGTTTGAGGATCGCTAATGCTTGATCTTTACTATTCTACCATTGTTGTTCTGTTTGTTCACTTTTGTCCCACTTGCCCTCATCTCATAACACCACTGCACAACCACCATGCAATCCCGCGCCTTCTCCTCTCAAAAACTTGATTATGTGTCAACATACCCTGTCCTGTCCTCCTAGCATTTGGTATATTAGGGATGAGTCCCATAGCTCCTGGCTCTGAACGAGTAAATGCTGTATTAATGAACACTGCAGGCCGTAGAGATGAGTCTGGCTGAGACTACTTTTTTCTACTGTGATGCAGTAATTCTAGTGATTGTTTTTTTTCTTCAGAAGTTGACAACTGTGCAATTGCGCAAGCAAAACCTCCCCAACATGTTGGAAACAGATGCAAACAGATTCCTGACAGACATATTCCTGCCCTCCGTGGGGGGGTAAATTTCCGCACTAAAAGCTGATGTTAATATTTCCTCCCAAAACATGATTTTTCTTCATTTTTGGTAATCTCACGTGGTTTTGCCGGTTCTGTAGCATGAAAACACATGGTGATTCTCTCAATATCAAATTAACTAATACTTGCCACAAAATTTGATTAGCCCCACGAAGCAAAAGTTGGGCTTGGTTATGCCCCACCTCTGCCCCAACGAGATCTCGTCGAAATCAATCATGGTTTGCAGACGGGATTATTGAGCACCTCATTTCCAGCCATCTACGTCAATACATCAAAATGCCTTCAATGATAAATGAAACTGAACATTGATGGCACGTACCGGAAGTTTTCCAACTGCAAATAGAACCAGTTGCATTCTCAGTCAGTTCGAAAACGTGCCTACCTGAATGCCCACGCAACCCGGGCGAAACTTGCAATCTCCACCAACAGCTGAAGGAAAATCCCCTTCTCAGCACCTGGACGCCATCACTTCATAGTCACCTGGGAAGTGAAAAGCTTCCAGGGGCGCAGCCAGGGGAGGGGCCGGTGGACCCGGAGGTTTTCCTCATGCCGGAAATATTTTATTTTCACAGTGGATGGCCGCTGCCAGAACACGAAAAGTCGGCATTGTGCTTTGTCACCGAGCTACAGGTCCCTCCCTCCAGGAAATCCTGACTGCGCCTCTGACCATTTCCACGTGCCAGTGCAGCAGCCTAGGTGCACGGTTGGTCCCCTTGTCAACTCGTATGACGAACTTCGTCGTCAGCAGTGATGACGCCATACCATTTGCTAATCGCAATGCTTTTAACCAAGTTGTACCCTGTGATGACCATAAAGCAACCAAGTTAGATAAAAGTTGTCTTATATTCTTGTGTTAATAATACTGAGCTAAACAGCTATTTCTTTCACCACATTCAATGTTTTAGCCTTCGCTGCAATGCTGCCACATCAGTTAAACTCACATTGCAAAGGTGAAAAACTCAGTATAAGTGATAGAAGGTGAGCTCCATTGCCACCTTGTTCATCTCCAATGTAGTTGTAGTTTTAGAGTTGTAGCTGTCCCATTGGATGCAGCGGATGCATAGCACGGATCTGTTTCGCGTGGCAGTGACTGTCATCGCTGTCTCAGTTTCCGTCCTGGCTGCCTCCAGTGTCAGCCGTGGCTGCTTCCAGGGTCAGCCGTGGCTGCCTACAATGTCAGCAGTGGCTGTCTCCAGCGTCAGCCGTGGCTGCTTCCAGTGTCAACCGCGGCTGCCTAGCAGTGTCAGCGGCGGCTGCCTCCAATGTCAGCTGTGGCTGCCTCCAGTGTCAGTCGTGGCTGCCTCCAGTGTCAGTCGTGGCTGCCTCCAGCGTCAGCCGTGACTGCCTACGGTGTCAGTCGTGGCTGCCTCCAGCGTCAGCGGCGAGCGTCCGTCGCCGCCGGATTCTCGGCTCGACAGTCACGTGACTCTCTGCCAGGTGGCGCCGTCCCAGAGCGCCCGACAATGGGGCGGCGGGGGTGATCAATAGTCACCGGCCATCAGAAAGTCATCAGAACCCCGCCCCGCCCCACAGTGCTCAGCTGTTACCAGCGTTTGGCTCGGCCGCCGACGCGACGTGCGCCGCCCATCGGCCACACCGCGCGTGCACAATCCAGGCGTTCCGCGCGATTCGTTCCCGGATGGCGCGCGCTGGGCTGTGATTTGGTGACAATGCCGGCCATTTGAAACGGCGACGTGGAGCTGACTGGCCGGCAGCGTGTCCGGGTCACCGTCCCGACCCAGCCTGCACGCGGCGGCGGTTTAAAACACGGCGCCGGTGCGCCACGGGCAGGTGTGTTTGATCGATGCTGATGTGGCCGGTGGTTACGCGCCGCTGCCAATTCGAAGGAGGTGGACTGGCGCGAAACGTCGAGTCATGCTGTCCGTCAATTTGTGATTGAAGTAGGAAGAGGAAAGGTGGAGTGTGCCCTCGCTGAAGGACGATCTCCGGCTCGGTTCGCGGTTGTAGGATTCCTTCCCAGCATGGCAACGCCAAACTAGGTTAAATGATGCGACGACAAGGACCCAGTCGCAACTCACCATAACGCTCACTGTCATCCTGAAAGGCCGTTTGTAGCACTTCTTCACTACACATCCATAAGTCAAAAGGTTCAGCAAGTGGTTAAGATGGCCAAACCCTACTGAAGCTGAAACCGTAAAACTTTTCCGGAAGCTGCGCACAAAGACAATCGAGGCGTTACATCATAGATCCTACGGCTATACAACCTAGCCTGCCGCCAAAACTGAAAAGAATGTTATTAAACAGCGACGAGTCATATTCCGCGAAGCGCTTGGCATTTATGTCGCCCAATCTTTCATGAGCGTGGCCGGCCATCACGTGACTGTTTTATGGTGACGCGACTTTTCAGTGAAGCTCTTAATGCCGTCAGCATTACAGTCGTCATCAAAGCACTCTCAGCGCTCAAGACTGCTTGCAAAACAGGTGGAGTTCGATCCAAATCAGCACGGCTTGCAGGCTGTAAAAGGATTTCGCCGCATTTGCCAGCCCCGACACTATTTGCAACCGATTGTCAGAAAGGCTTTATAGAAGCAGACTGTTTTCGCCCCGGCTCAATGGTCTCTTCATCTCTGGCAGCAATTTTCTCAGAATTCCAGATAAGAGAAAACAACACAGAAGCCATCTGAATGTTCAGAACTTATCGCGCGATAGCACGCACTGGTGGGAAATCTGGCTTTATATCATTAAAGAACAGAGAGAAAATGGTGCCAGCAGCCAGCACCGCAGGGGCGTTGATGACGAAAACATCATAACAGCTCGGTCCTAAATAAGATAGGCATAACTGAAAGTGTCAAATGAATGGTAAAATTAGTTAAGCAAAAGAAATAAAAACGTGGTGCAAGTTTACCTCGTTGGCTTGTTACAGTAATATATATCTTACAATATCTTTCACAGCTTGTAGGCGAGAAATGAGATGTTTTCTGAACTGAGTCCATGGCTCCCGAAGTTTCCAGATGATAAAAGTATTATCCGCTCCCCCGCGACGGTGTTTAACCTTCTATACCTCGAGAATTTATGCCTGAACAGTACGCCTATCGCTATTTGGCGGAGAGGGATGTTCTCTTTTCGGTTGTGATGGAATAATGGCTTATGGCTCATGCCTTATGGCTTATGGCTATGGCTATGGCTTAGCGAAGTGATACTACCACCGGAAACTGTCGGTACCCTTAAATGAGCACAAAACGTGACTGATGTCGAGCGCTAGTTTTAAGCCCTGTGCTCTTGCCACTCGTCAAGCACTAAGTTTTAAGTCATCTTAGGCCATGCTATTATGGAGTCGTAAGTAACGCCGTCTTTGTCTCCTGACGACGTTGTACGTCTCCGTGTTTGCTGCAGCTCGATACCATTGGACTTTGCCTGTGGCAGATCAATGTAAGTGCGACCAAGGCTTCAGAAACTCTTTGCCATCACCACTTCTGGGGAGGTCATCACTTCAACTCAGCCAGGTCTTGCGAGGTGGCTGGGAGGTTGGTTATGGATGGGAGCATATTACCGCACGATTTATGCCATCATGCCTTTTTGTGTGGTATATACAAAATTATACCTGGTTTTATGGAGCCCTACGAATGTGACCTATAAGTACATGTTACATCACGCCACATGCAAAAGCAAAAACGCGCTGTTTATCCAATCATCGTGATGTCCTGGCATCAGAAGCCTGCGGCACGCATGCCCGATCTGCAGCAGCTCACACGGCGTGGCGGGCGTGTCGTCGGAAGCACACCCTAACAGCGAGGCACAGTTGTGCGTCACTATGTTGTCATGCACATCGACTAATGGTGTCGGTTTTCACGGCACACAGAGCTGGAGTTGTCTGAAAAAATTGCCGATGCAGCATCAGCGTCACCAGGTTTTGATCAGCTTCTGGGTAATCCTGCACACATATTTCTATAAACGCGCCTTCGCGGCATGAGTCGGTTCACGGCGTTTTCTTAATGAGCAGGACTTCGAGCTGGGCTTGTCCACAGCAGGTCGGGTGGAAACCAGCTGTCACGAGTGGTCTGCGCGCTACTGAAGGCCGCCTCTGGCATGCAAATTGTTCCTCTCGAATTTCGGTGTCGACGGATGCCGAATGCAGTCGTCACGCGTCCTTGCCAGCCATGGCCCCATTGTTCGCCTGAGGGCGCTTTCAATAGCACTTAAAGTTTACCAACTTTCGAAAAGTTAGCCTTCGGTAATGCAATGTAGTTTTGATGACTGTGCCGAAGTGACCCAGAATAGAGGCAATTTAGCGCAGAAGTGATGTACAACAACCTCATAACGCACCGGAAAGAGTCCTCTACCAGAGCGAATGTCAAAGTTACTATTTGACTACGGACGCGGGACGACGTGGCAGTTCCAGCCATTAGAAGGCCGTCAACATCAGATTCTGCCCATTCCCACCATTGTTATGGTTGCCATGTTTGCACAAACGCCGTGAAACGCAAACAGTTCAATAATGACGCTGGCGACATCTGCGGCCTTATTGCCAACTGGGACCGCCAGTCGGTAACTACACTTCGGAGGGCATGCATTCACGTGAAACAGGTTTGAAATACGAACACCGATTTCATTCCAGAAATGCAAACACTGCTCCCATTCCCGAAATACGAACACAGTTCCCACTCCCGAGATACGAACACAGAGCTACCACTCCCGAAATCCGAACACAGCTACCACTCCCGAAATCCGAACACAGCTACCACTCCCGAAATCCGAACACAGCTACCACTCCCGAAATACGAACACAGCTATCACTCCCGAAATAGCGAACACAGCTACTACTCCCGAAATATGAACGCAGTTCCCACTCCCGAAATACGAACACAGCTTCCCCCCCCCCCCCCCCCCAATACGAATATGGCTTTCGCTCTCTAAATACGGACACAGTTGTCACTCCCTGAATACGAGCACAGCTACCACTCCCGAAATACGAACACAGCTACCACTCCCGAAATACGAACACAGCTACCACTTCCGAACGGCGCACGTGCCGCCAATGAGGCGCTGGGTCCAGAGATGCGCTCGTCCGGCGACACCACACGCATGCCTCCCAGCACGACGGCGCCCCCGCGCGCCAGACACGGCCTGACACCAGAACGGCCAGTCGCCGCTGGTTAGCTCCGCGGGCGCGCCGCCGACGCCACCGGCGCGCCACGTTCGTGTGAGCGCCGCCGGTGATCCATCACAAACCGACCGCCGCCAGTGGCCGAGGCGTGTCGGGCCCCTCCTTCCCCGCCCCCTCCCGCCCCCTTCGCACGCATACCATCAGTCAAGCGGCGGAGGTCGGCAACACTGTACTCCTGTGTCAGAAAACGTAGGCTGCGGGGCGTCATCGAAGGCACGCCTCGACGTAAAGGGGGCTGTTTATGGCCTCAACGCAACATGACCGAAATTATCTGGTGGAGAAGGCTAAGATTTATGTTCGGTTTGAGGCGGGGAGGCCACCGAACTTTAATGGAAGAGGGTTAGCCTTGATGCAACCGGTATTTAAGAAAGAAAATTGCGTAAGTTTCGTCATTGTTGCCTGTTCAGCCACTCCCCTCCACCTCTCCTTTTACCTCGCAAAACTTATCCATGTTGATGCACGGCTAGCGATGCACTACTTGATTTTGTCCTGAACGTCATATAAGCTCTTCCGCTATTTTAAACTGGAACGGATATGACACAAGCCCGTCTCGGCTCGCCTCGCTTCACGAGGTGTCGAGATACAGGGTCGCCTGAGGAGCGCAGTGCCTTTCCTTCGGTGGTGTCCGGCGCGACGACCGGTGGCCGTTCCCGAGCGTGTCTTCCGGACGCGATGGCGCATCGCCGCACCGGCTCCGGCGCTAAAACGCGATTCTGATCCGGCTCTTCTACAGCCAGCGCGCCGTCAAACATCCCTCCCTGAGAGGTTTCGCCGTTTCGACTTGGTTCCGGTGACAGCAGCTTGACAGAGCTTACCGGCGTCCCGAAACACGACGCCGTAGCTAGTGGCACGTCTTTTGCGACGTGGGACGAGCGGGCTGATCAGACGTGGGACGAGCGGGCTGATCAGCCGTGGGACGAGCAGGGTGATAAGACGCGGTACAAGCGGGCTGATCAGATGTGGGACGAGCGGGCTGATCAGACATGCGATGAGCGGGCTGATCAGATGTGGGACGAGCGGGTTGATTAGACGTGGGACGAGCGGGCCGATCAGACGTGGGACGAGCGAGGTGATCAGACGTGGGACGGGCGAGGTGATCACACGTGGGACGAGCGAGGTGATCAGATAAGATCGTTACATCCGTATGGATGACACTGAACATTAGTGAGTGGGGCCAGTCGCCCTCTGCAAGCCCACACGAACACAATTTATAAGGGTATAAGGGCCGATCAGACGCGGGACGAGCGAGGTGATCAGGCATGGGACGGGCGAGGTGACCCCACGTGGGCTACGATCCCTGCCTGGCCCAGAGGTGCATTTAAGGGGGAGGGGAGGCATGACATTTTAGCCCGGCGTTCTCCCGCCAGTGTCCAGAGTACTTATTTCACATAGACGATATCGATTATAACTGCAGTAGCTGGTGATCTAAAAACTATTTTGGTTTTGCATCTCATGAATTCCATGAGCAGTGACATGCTGCTCTCGTTAACAGCAATGTGGCGACATAGTCAGCAAGTGGTCAAGGAGGTAGAACGGAGCGCAGCTGGGAGAAATGTGTTAGGCGCCAGGGGGAACCAACGTTCACAGTCGTTAGTTAGTTCAGTGTTAAATTTAAAGGTCGCGTCATCTACCCTGATTACTTGCGCCAACGTTGACAGTCGATTGATGCGTTAGGTACCACTGCGTTTACGTACATTTATGGCGTGTGTGGTAGGCTTGAAGCGCGTATTGCTCCGAATGGGGCTGGGACTCGGTCGTAAAAAATCCTGGCCGCTTTCCCCCACCCCGTCGCAGATCCTGGTCACCCCACCCCAGTCGTAAATCACGGCTACACCATTGGCCTGGCCGACAATTTCAGTCCATAAAGTCGATCAATTTTAGATAGGTCAACCAGCTGTGAGTTACAGTTTTGAACTTGTGGACATAGAATTGCGAAAAAGCAAATGCCATATTAGTTGTAATGAACGGGACCACGTGTCTGCGGGGTTCTCGTGGTCCCATTTATCTCGGCCTCGGCCACAAGGTCTTCTACTCAGACTGGCTTGGGAGAGAGTGGCCTTGATTCCTTTCTTGTCGTCTACTGGCGCGCATGTGAGCCGGGCGGATTTGAGATATGTTTGTGAGTTATTGCCGGCACATTTTCTAGCACTGTGCAGTTTGTTTCACGTCTTCATCTCCTCTGGTTGCTGTAATATGACATAAATCCTTAAAGGCGCATTTAAACGGTTGGATCTGTGGTTTGTGCGTGATGAGTCGGGATAAGTCCGCACAAATCGACCCAGAACCATTTGCTAGTACCGCTGGCCGTCTGCTACTCCGTCAGCATTAGTTGGACTCTATCGCTTTGACGCCAGCTAGCCGACATCTGCAATTAGTTAACGCCTGTGCTCTTCAGCTTTTCGCGTTTGGAAAATTCATGTTACCCATATTGATCGCGCGGCCGGCGAAATGCTGGTGATTTGGCAGCGCTGCGGAGCCACGCCGTACGACGATCCACCTTACACTTAACAGCTTGAACACATTACGGCAAACCTTCTGGAAACTACTCCCTTCCTGCAAAATACACGGCGATACGGTCCGAGGCTGTAAAGATAATAAATAAGCCAGGCAAAAGCGTGATTGGCTGAGACTGGTCTGGCCAGGCTGTCAACGGAGCAACGTCTTCGCAAGCTTGGCTGAGCTAAGGCTATTGATATACATTGCATACAGCAATACACTGATGTGATATGATATGATATGACAGGCTGAAGCCTTTTTAAGCTCACTTCATTGTAATCTTGTACGCCCTGCGACGTCCATCAAAAAGACCTCATTGTAAACCAGACACCAGCCGGGACCGTGGCAGCCCCTCTCCAGACACCAGCCGGGACCGTGACAGCCGCTCTCCAGACACCAGCCGAGACCTTGGCAGTCACCCTCCAGACACCAGCCGGGATCGTGGCAGTCCCTCTCCAGACACCAGCCGGGATCGTGGCAGTCCCTCTCCAGACACCAGCCGGGACCGTGGCAGCCGCTCTCCAGACACCAGCCGAGACCTTGGCAGTCACCCTCCAGACACCAGCCGAGACCGTGGCAGTCCCTCTCCAGACACCAGCCTGGACCGTGACAGTCCTTCTCCAGACACCAGCCGAGACCGTGGCAGTCCCTCTCCAGACACCAGCCGGGACCGTGACAGTCCCTCTCCAGACACCAGCCGAGACCGTGGCAGTCCCTCTCCAGACACCAGCCGAGACCGTGGCAGTCCCTCTCCAGACACCAGCCGAGACCGTGGCAGTCCCTCTCCAGACACCAGCCGGGACCGTGACAGTCCCTCTCCAGACACCAGCCGAGACCGTGGCAGTCCCTCTCCAGACACCAGCCGGGACCGTGACAGCCGCTCTCCAGACACCAGCCGAGACCTTGGCAGTCACCCTCCAGACACCAGCCGAGACCTTGGCAGTCCCTCTCCAGACACCACCGGGACCGTGACAGACACTCCCTTACACCCCACCCCACGCCTGGTACACGCACGTGCACGCGGTCATCCGCCGCCACTTCAAACACTTCTCCTGGTGATGGAAACACTGTATTCATCGGCGGCGGGCCGCGGACACAAAATAATACTTGCCGCCGCCATGAGCGGAGTCACGACGCCAGCGCATGCCTCAGTGTATGGAGAGGGGGCAGGGGAGGTCCTCCGCGAAACAACGGCCTTCTCTGCGTGAGCTGGGCAACACATCGGACGGTTTGGAAGGGACGGCCAGAGCCGGGGTGGAAGTGGGTATCATTCCAGGTATTTGGGGGACACCTGGTATTGTGGGCGGTGGAGGCAGATAGATTCACGGCGCCGCCCTAGGTTTGGATACAAGAGGAGCGTTCGTTCCCCGTTTTTAGGATTGACCGTCGACGTGAAAGATTCGCACCATGCTTGGGAACATCGTTCAGCAGGTATGCATAGACACACCCTTTTTCCTATCAAATATTTTAGAACATTAGGTCATTAGGTCATTAGGTCATTAGGGAATACCGTCATGGTAGGTTGTAAGACCAGCTTTCACGGGCACAGCGCCTCTATCGTCAAGCTCTCTTTCTTTAAACTCCTTCGAGGGTGCAGTCCTGTTCAGGAACCTCCAGTCAAGACCGGGAAGAGGGAGAGAGGCTGTTCCATACGGCACTCGGCAGGACCAGATCAGGAGTATGTCACGGCCATTCCGTAGAGTCAGGGATCACGAGTGCAACGTAAACAGGTCCAAAAACAGGTCTAGAGTAGACTCGGGGCGGTATGACAACACGAAAAACAAATCCACGGTGGGGACACGTGCGAGACGCGGCACACGCGCGCCGTTCTTGCCCAAGTCCTCGCTTTCCCGCGACGCCGTCACAGTGAACGTCAAACTACGGTAGCACTGAGTATTGGGTTGACTAGGAGGGAGCACAGGAGCTCGGCGGCCCGATTGGCTGCGGCGCCGGGCCGGATGACGTCACCCACGGCCAATGAGCGCCTTCGGGCCGCACCGACCGCTCTCGCTGCGGCGGCCGCGCTGAGTCGCGCCGCATCACACGAGGACACGTGCAGCCACGTGCAGCCACACTGCGGCGCCCACGTGGTGTGAGAGCCGTCACTGTCCACGGCCGGCCCGACACACGACGCCACAGACCCGCGCTGCCCGGCTCCGCCAATCACCGCCCGCGGCGGGGACCCCCGGCGGCCGCGGCAGACCGATCCCTCACCAACTTGGCGACACGCCACCGTCGCCGCCGGTGCCGAAAAGGTCACGGGGTCACGGCCGCAGCGCGCGTCACACAGACGCCTCGTCAATGGTGGTGATGCTGCGGTGCCGGTGCAGGAAGAAGCGCCACGAGTCGCGCAGGCTCGGCCGATCCTCGACCGTCGAGAGCATTGAGCGCCGGCGCCGCTTCTCGGCCGGGTCTGCAGTGTGGCCGATCAGGTTGTTCTCGTACTCGCTCAGCATCAGGTAGTTCTCCACCTGGTTGCAGGTGGTGATGTCGCCGTACAGCTCGAGCTCCTCGAGGATGTGGTCCGGAATGTCCATGTCAGCGATGCCCTCCTCGCTGATGCAGGTCAGCTCGGGTTTCGGCATGCCCTCTAGGAGCTCGAGGAAGAAGCTTGGTTGTAGCGTGATACCGATAGGTAGCGGCACGTCCTCCTCGGGCAGGCTGGAGCGACGCTCGTTCTTCCTGCAGTCCTCGCTGCACTCGCGCTTGGTCTTGTGGTGCTTGCGAGCGTGCCGTTGCCGCCGCCGCCGCCGGTGGATGTCGATCAGCGAGATCGTCAAGCTGCCGATGACGACGAACGTGCTGGAGAAGTAGAAGCCGGCCTTGTCGCCGGCGCTAATGTTGATGTAGCCTGGCAATCGCAGGGGAAGCATCATTAGCGGGGGAGCTCCATGCCATTCGTCACGCGGTGTGACCATCAAAAACCTATCAGAAGAGCGGCGGACGTGATTGGCTTCGGGAGGGGAGAATGACAGACGTTTAGGCGCCAGGAGAGCGGAAGATAAAGCGGTGTGCTTCCTGCAGCAATGGATGCGCCAATAGTGCTCGGCGGTACTAACATATGACATTTGTCAGCAAACAACGCCTCAGGACTATCAACAGGAGGAGCTGCACAAAGCACTCAGGGATTTTTCGCTCATTTGCGGGGATCTTGCTTGACGTGGTTAGAATCGCGAAATGGAGCACTCCATTGTATTTTCTCTCTCTCTCTCTCTCTCTCTCTCTCTCTCTCTCTCTCTCTCTCTCTCCTCTCTCTCTCTCTCTCTCTCTCTCTCTCTCTCTCCTCTCTAGCTCTCCTCTCTCTCTCTTCCTCTCTCTCTCTTCCTCTCTCTCTCTCTCTCTCTCTTCTCTCTTCTCTTTCTCTTCTCTCTCTCTCTTCTCTCTCTCTCTCTCTCTCTCTCTCTCTCTCTCTCTCTCTCTCTCTCTTCTCTCCTTCTCGCTTTTCCTCTCTCTCTATTCTCTCTCTCTCTCTCTCTTCGCTCTCTCTCTCTCTCTCTCTCTCTCTCTCTCTCTCTCTCTCTCTCCTCCTCTCTCTCTCTACTCTCTCTTCTCCTCTCTATCTCCTCTCCTACACCTCATTCCCCCGCCTCTCACCTGCGATAGGCACGCCCAGCGCGATGGGGATCGCCTGCGAGCACTGGATGAACCCCCACGTGCTGGCAAAGTTCCTCGCGCGCACCTTCTCGTACGTAAACATCTTGAGGCTGTAGCTGTAACCGCCGCAGAACAGCCCGTACACCCACACGAAGAGGACGTAGCCGCCGTAGCCGCGGACCGCCGTACAGCCGAGAATGGCTACCCCGCAGAGCAGGGCCGATGCCTGGCAGAGGTACTGGCGCCCAATGCGGCACTCGGTGCTGTGCTGCACCACCACCGAGCCGAACGCTAGGCAGCCGAGCACCCAGGCCAGGCCCAGGTAGGTCTGCAGCAGGAGCAGCGAGCTGGCGTCCACGCCGTCACGCTTTGCCTCGTGCGCCTGCGGGCGAACGGTCAGCGGGGTCAGGGCTAGGGGTCACGGGTCACGGGACACGAGGTCGTGGGTCACGGGGTCACAGGGACACGGTGCATGGGGGCAGGGGTCAGCGGCCAGGCCACATGTTAACAGACCGAAATAGATGGGATGGACATGGTACCTAATTACGATTGCTTACAATATGAGACACATGCAAAACAAGGCGATAGAATAAAGCAACAAATCAGGCAACGTAAATCGTGTGATTCATTCCAAGTGTCACATATTATCTGTGAGCGTCCAAGTCATGATATGGCTCATTAACAAGGATGCAGGCAGACAACGTGCGGACTAGTTGCAGGAAGCTCAAATAACGGGCGTCGAAATACCGAAAATAAATGCAAAAAATAGATCTAAATGCAACCTCATTTATTGTCCGTCCATGAAATTCACGCATATAGTTCATTTCAGACCACACCACTGCCCTGCCAGACACCGCCATGAGGACACGAGGTCATGAGGTAGAACTAGGTCATCGCTGGACTCGCGGCCTCCCGACAGAGGCCGACTCACCATGTAGATGAGTGGCGTGTTCAGCCCCACTGCGGACAGCGACGTGGAGAGCAGCAGGATCTGGACCGTGCGCGACTTCAGCGTGGTGAGATCGAAGAACTGGTGGCTTGTCTTCCAGCTGAGAACATGTCGACGTCGGCAGCCGGTCATGGATGAGAGTATAGGGACACTGTACAGGACGGCAGGCGCCGCGTAACTGAACAGTGCGCGGCCTTTAGGCGAACCACCACCCTTTTGTGGTCCATACAATAACGTCTCACCCCGCGCAGTGTGGGGCAAGACAATATTTGGTTTGACTTTCTGAACACTGAACATTTAAGCCCACAGATAAGGCTTGCCCGAATTTTGCCGGTCAGCAAGATCTGCCTAATTAAGTCTATTTATCCCCGTCAAGACACACATCTTACACCATTATCAGTCTTCGGCATTTGTTTACAAGAACTTTTCATGACATGGCAAAGTATCCAAGGTTAAAAACCAACTGCTAGACTACTAGCAATTCTCGACGGTTACAACATAACTGCCGTTTTATAAGGACGCAGTACCTACCCCTCCGTCAATAAATGTCAAAAAGCTTCGTAAGATGGTTGCACCTAGATAGTGCTGACAATGATGCGCACCAGGGTCTCTCTTTATTAGCTCGAGGGCCGGCTGTCTGGTTTATCACTTACCTTATTCACAGGCTTGGTAATCTTATTCGCGGTCTTCTTGTCTTTGACCTTGCGCTTTTGGTTTTTCAGATGGAGGATGGCCCGGCGCTGAGGATGGTATAGTGAGGCTGACCGATAGCACGTGCCCAGCAGAAATGTGACGAACACGGCCCCAGTCACGGCCTGTAGTCCCAGCCGCCAGCCCACCGCCCTGTCAAAGAGTGTACATGGCTTTGTCAGAAGCAGTACGGGGTCTCGTCACCGCCCCCTCGTCCCCTGACACCACCCTACCGCCTTATCGGCCCTTGCGGCTGTGTCAGAGGTAGTATGGGACAGGTCAGATGCGATATCAGATGCGTAAGATTGGTAGGCTATGGCCAAATCTGGCAGACGAAGCTTGCTTTCCCTAGAAATTCACAAATCGGGCTCTGCCCCTCTGTCCTGTTTCTGTCTCAAGTCACGGGACCAGCACATTTAAAAACACGCAAAGCTTTTGTACCGCTATTCCAAATAAGTCCAGTTCTCTTGTTACGAGTTCATGGCAATTCATAAACGGGACCCTGTATTTCCAGCTGTTTCCCGGTAAACCAGCACCTCGCTATCAGCATGATATCATTCCCTTTTATATCCGTCTCTTAAATCGAGTATCACTTATCAAAATCAGGCGTGAAACTTGAGCTGGTGGCTGCCAAAAAAGCTCATCTGTCAGAATCAGCGCGTGACTGAACTTGGATTTCAGAACATATCAACTGCATCAATCAGACGGTCAAAACGCAGTCTCCTTTGGCCTCATTCGTTCAACAGAAGACAAGTCTCCACATCAGTACAAAGCATGGCGTGGGATATGTACAGCACAGCAGCTGTGCAGCCCTACCCGACGGTGCCGTTGACGAAGAGGGACATGATGGTGATGCCCAGCCCGCTGCCGGACACGACAAATATCTCGACGAACTCCCGTCGTCGCTTGAAGTACTGGCCGACCATCAGGGCCGAGCTGTCCCGGGTCATACCCACACCCAAACCTGTGGGTCACGCGTCAGGTGAGACACCGAGCCGTGCCAACACCGAGACCCGCGGGTCAAACGCTGGGTTGTACACACAGACATGTGGGTCATGCACTGGGCCAACAAGCACCAAGGCACTGAGTGATTCCAACGTCCAAACACGTGTGCCACAGACTGGGCCACACGCACCACTCATCCATGCTCGAACCTGCAGCCCACGCTCTAAGTCGCACCCGGCGATCGCGGGAATCAAACCTCAATGACTGACAGGGGCGGATCTAGCCTGGAGTTTGGGGGAGGGGGGCAACCGTTCGTCGCGAGCTGGTTGGTGTGGGATCCGAGGTCCAGTGCGTTGTGCCTCTCGCGAGTACCTAGTAGGGACACCATTCAAAACCGAAAAAACATCGAAATGCTTTTGAATCTTAAACAGAAGTTCAAACAAAACAGTTAAAACAGTTAAAGTTAAAACAGACGGTAAGTAGACGAAACTTTTATGAAGTTCCGGAAATGTTTAGGGGGGCCAAAACATACTCCCATAGGTTTGGGGGGGCATGGCCCCGTGCCCCCCCCCCCGGATCCGCCTAGGATGACTGAAGAATACATTATTGGTCCAAAGTTCACCCACCCTAACTGTGGCCCAACTTTATGTGTCACACAGAGCTGTGATCCACATTGGAGTGGAGCACAAAAGCAAGGTTGTCAGCAAACGCGTATAAGCTGTATAAGCTGTATTTACAAACCCAGCGATCCCGGAACGTTTAAGGCTGACGTGGATCCCAGCGCACACACATGTGCGGTTCAGCAAGCGTTTCTTTCGCAATTTTTGCTAGTCTGGTGTCCACATACACTGCTGCAATAATTGTCATTTTACTCAGTGGCATAAACTGGACGCAGAAGCGGTCAATGGCTCACCTATCACAGTGCAGTAGGAGAAGAAGAGCTGGTGAAACTGTGAGGCGAACGATGTAAAGAGGCACCCCAGCGCCGTCACCAAGCCGCCCAGGACGGCAGTTAGACGTGTCGACTTCCGCCGACAGATGGCAATAGTGAGCGGCGACGCCGCCAGCGACACGGCCATCGAGAACGCGCCCACCCATCCTGCGAACGGAGACGGACACGGGTCAGGCTCGGGTCAAACGAGGTCAGACAGGTCAGACACAGAGGAACCAGTCGCGTGGGCGCAAGTAAGGCATGGGTCCACGAAGGCCAGGCAGATATGCTCAGACAAGGTCAGGTCATGGTAGGCATGATCGGACAAGGCCAAGTCATGGCAGACAAGCGCAGGTCAGGTCGGACGGACATGGGGGAAGCACGACCGGACGTTCATTATACGTTTTTGATTAGAGCCCAGTCATTGCGCGAAACCAAGCGTAACCAACCATTTGGTTGATCATCTGACGAACAGACATGACGCGTTCATGAAGCGGTTGGACAGCGGGCTGCTGGTGTGATGAGCACGACTTGTAGTGGGTAAGGAAACTAACTTGTGTATGTCTTTCTATTTTGTTGTTTTGCATTGATGAGCAGCCGTTTTTACGAAGCGGGGGCGGGATCTGACCAAGGGTCAACACCCTCCTGATCGACTGTTGGGAAGTATTGCATCAGAATATATCGACAGTAATGCTGAAGAATAGGTGGTGAAAAGTGGAGAGTAAACAACGGCATTCATTTTTCGATCTCATACATCTAGAGTTATATAACAGCAAAAGTCAGAATGAAGAGGCAAGACACACGCCTTGAAGGAGATACCGAAAAGTGCATGAGATATGGTGCCAGGTCATTTCTCGGAGCTGTCATAACTGGCTTAAGTTCGACTGTGAAATCATTTGCTGATTCGCCACATGTAACGGTAGCGTACCGGGTCGGGCACCACACCCTGTGACGCCTCCGTTAGCGCGCGCTGACCGGTGTTCACTGCTCCCATGTACAGATGGGGACCACGTCCCGGGTCGGGCACCACACCCTGTGACGCCTCCGTTAGCGCGCGCTGACCGGTGTTCACTGCTCCCATGTACAGATGGGGACCACGTCCCGGGTCGGGCATCACACCCTGTGACGTCTCCGTTAGCGCGAGCTGACCGGTGTTCACTGCTCCCATGTACAGATGGGGACCACGTTCCCGGGCGGATCACACCCTGTGACGTCCTGTTTAGCGCGCCTGACCGGTGTTAACTGCTCCCATGTAAGATGGGGAACCACGTCCCGGCCGGGCATCACACCTGTGACGTCTCCGTTAGCGCGCGTAATCGGTTGATCACTGCTCCCATGTACAGATGGGGACCACGGCCCGGGCCGGGCATCACACCCTGTGACGTCTCTGTTAGCGCGCGCTGACCGGTGTTCACTGCTCCCATGTACAGATGGGGACCACGTCCCGGGCCGGGCATCACACCCTGTGACGTCTCCGTTAGCGCGCGCTGACCGGTGTTCACTGCTCCCATGTACAGATGGGGACCACGTCCCGGGCCGGGCATCACACCCTGTGACGTCTCCGTTAGCGCGCGCTAATCGGTGATCACTGCTCCCATGTACCGATGGGGACCACGTCCCGGGCCGGGCATCACACCCTGTGACGTCTCTGTTAGCGCGCGCTGACCGGTGTTCACTGCTCCCATGTACAGATGGGGACCACGTCCCGGGTCGGGCATTACACCCTGTGATGTCTCTGTTAGCGCGCGCTGGCCGGTGTTCACTGCTCCCATGTACAGATGGGGACCACGTCCCGGGCCGGGCATCACACCCTGTGATGTCTCTGTTAGCGCGCGCTGACCGGTGTTCATGGCTCTATGTACAGATGGGACCACGTCCCGGGTCGGGCATCACCACCTGTGACGCCTCCGTTAGCGCGCGCTAATCGGTGATCACTGCTCCCATGTACAGATGGGGACCACGTCCGGGCAGGGCATCACACCCTGTGATGTCTCTGTTAGCGCGAGCTGACGACGCTCACCGTTCCATGTACCGATGGGGACCACGTCCGGGCCGGGCATCACACCCTGTGATGTCTCTGTTTAGCGCGCGCTGACCGGTGTTCACTGCTCCCATGTACAGATGGGGACCACGTCCCGGGCCGGGCATCACACCCTGTGACGTCTCCGTTAGCGCGCGCTGACCGACGCTCACCGTTCCCATGTACCGATGGCGACCCAAACCCAATACAACCAGATCGCTCGGCTGGGCATGCCTCCACACTGGCATCATTCTGCACTTGCTGTGCTTAGAACGAAGCTACATTTCCTGGTGCATGTGAATGAGGAGGGCCGATGCTTCCGTTCCACACGTTTCGGTGTTTTCAATGTTGTTAATGAATCC
>NW_023596448.1:7449982-7480445 GCF_011947565.3 Pollicipes pollicipes | reverse complement strand
CTAGATGCCCACTGGCAATAGCGCCCTCCAGTATCGTGGGACAGAAGGGACTGGTTAACAGAGGGGGTAGCACAAAATCGTTATCTTAAAAAGAGCTGGCCTTTTGATCAATGACAATCATCGAGAGTTTTGGGGCCAGGGCTCTATAATAATCTTCGCTCGGAATGTGAGATATTTACACTGACATCATTTGTATACATTTTCTGTTATCTGCACCTCCTGGTACTCTGAACGAGTTAATTGGTCGTGGCGTATCAAAGCATTTTTATAAGCGTTTAAAACGGATGTTCTGGATGAAATTTAACACCGACTTGGTGTGGTCATTCTGTCCTTGGATCACATCAATCGCTCCTCAGCCTGTGTGGTGTTGATCAGCGCAGCTAATAACACACCGGTGCGTATTCAAGGGGAGGAGGCACCTTCCATAGTCAGTTTGTTTTGCACGCATTCATATGCATGGGAATAACTGTCGGCAATTAAAACATCGAGGTAGAAACATCAAATGAATAGATCGAAAACACGTTGCGTCGGTATAGACCATTCGAGAAATTGCATACCTGTGGCGCGCTGTATAGGGTTTTTTTTCGTCGAAAATGTCAAATCTCACAAAAGTGCAATAACCCGGCACAAATGACGCTTGGAACGTACATCATGATTTGAGTCCATCTAATGCAGACCCCCCCGTTCTGTGCGTCCACATCACAGTACCTGTTGCCATATCACCGCTGTCTGCACCTGCTGCCATATCACCGCTGTCCGCGCCTGCTGCCATATCACTGCACCAGACCAGCATCATTCAAGCATTGTCAGGCATTTTCCTACTTCCTCAGAGCCGGAGTGCGTGCGCCTGGGTGTTGAGTGATGTATTGGATGTGATTCATCGGCGCCCTAGGCGTTAAGTGCTGCACTTCCTCCATTGATAAAGCGGGCCCGAACAGCGAATGATAGTATGCCACTGTGCGCTAGCACATGATGCATGTGTGTTTGGACTCACATAGATCTGCAGATTGTCTAAACGGAGCAATCTAGCCAATGATTAGCTGAGCTGAGCTGAGCTGAGCCGAGCCGGGTTGAGCTATGCTGAGCTGATCAGGCTGAGCTGAGCTGAGTTAATCTGATCTGGCTAAGCTCGAGGCATCCTGAATGATGCGTTAATACACATACAAGGTGGTGTAAAATTATGACATGGTATGCTATTGATCTGTTTGGGATAAACGCACAATCACTTGTGTCGGAGGGATCCAAACGCGTAAAATCCGTTAGCGCGTCAGTCAGCGGGCGAGCGGTTTGTGCGTGATTCATCGGGCGGTTCGTGTGTGCGGGCGGGCGGTTTGTGTGTGATTTTTGTCAGCTGGTGGCGGTTTGTGTGTGATTCTTGTTAGCGGGCGGGCGGTTTGTGTGTGATTCTTGTTAGTAGGCGGGTGGTTTGTGCGTGATTCTTGTTAGCGGGTGGGCGGTTTGTGCGTGATTCTTGTTAGCGGGCGGGCGGTTTGTGCGTGATTCTGTCAGCGGGCAAGCGGTTTGTGTGTGATTTTTGTCAGCGGGCGGGCGGTTCGTGTGTGATTTTGTCAGAGGGCGGGGCGGTTTGTGTGTGATTCCTGTTAGAAGGCGGGTGGCTCGTGTGTGATCTTGTCAGTGCGGGACAGTTCACGTGATTATTGTCAGTAAGCAGGCGGTTCGTGTGTGATTCTTGTCAGCGGGCGGGCGGTTCGTGTGTGATTTTTGTCAGCGGGCGGGCGGTTTGTGTGTGATTCCTGTTAGGGCGGGTGGCTGTGTGTGATTCTTGTCAGTGGGCGGACAGTTCACGTGTTATTGTCAGTAGCAGGCGGTTCGTGTGTGATTCTTGTCAGCGGGCGGGCGGTTCGGTGTGATTTTTGTCAGCGGGCGGGCGGTTTGTGTGTGATTCCTGTTAGAAGGCGGGTGGTTCGTGTGTGATTCTTGTCAGTGGGCGGACAGTTCACGTGATTATTGTCAGCGGGCAGGCGGTTCGTGTGTGATTCTTGTCAGCGGGCGGGCGGTTCGTGTGTGATTCTTGTCAGCGGGCGGGCGGTTCGTGTGTGATTCTTGTCAGCAAGTGAGCAGTTCGTGTATGACTCTTGTCAGCGGGTGGGTGGTTCGTGTGTGACTCTCGTCACCGAGCGGGCGGTTCGCGTGTGATCCTTCCGCTGCGATGGACGCTCGCATGTCGAACCGTGCAGCTATCGCAGCTGGCTCACAATATGAGAGACGCAAACGCGTGTGCTGTGCTCTGCACAAAAAAAAATGGCTCTCCCCTTAATCTGTCCAGACGGGGTTTGTAATTATCACTGCAATTAATGCGAGTGATGTGAATCGAAAAAACTTGACGTCGAAATTCGCAAACGCAGACATTGCTGCAATCAGTGGTCTCTCTGGTTACTTCAGGTAACGGGGAAGCTAAAAGGAGGAGAACTAACAACTGGTGTACAATATCCCATTTTCTAACCGATCTGTTGAATCGAATGTCCTAACTGGTCTGTTCTGTCCTAATTCCTAATTAGTGCTCAATATTCCGATTCCCCGTCGCATACGATTTATTTGATGGCAAACATCACCAAGCGCACTCGGCGCGAAGGAGGCACGCCCAGGCCGAGTCGACAGCACAGCCTCCATCCCAGAGAGCGGCACCGCAGCCTGTCCGCAGCTGTCGCCATCACAGCCCCGCCGTCCAGCGCCGGCCGGCCAACTGTCGCCGCTCGCCGCAAACAAGCGGCGGCCCCGCCGCCAGCCACAAAGCGGCGGCGGCGGCGGCGGCTGACCCGCGGCGCCGCCGTGCGCCGATGACGCCGCCCGGGGGGACGTCATCCGTCATCAGACCGAGCTTTGTGTGCGTCGGGCGCGGCCGGTGCGGCGGCGACCGTCGCGTGATGGACGAGCCGGCGCCGCCGCGGAGGAGCACCGCGGGGCTGGAGCCTCGAGGTCCCCTGGGACGGAGCGGGCGGGGGACCTGGGGCGGGGGCCTGGGGCGGAGCACCAGACGGCGGAGGGCCACTTCCTCAGCTCTGCAGTGTGAGTGTTGCAGTGGAAACGGCCATCGAAACAGAACGAGTGTTACGAAGGGTCCTGGAAACGGAACAGAGCAAGCTTCCGAGTTTTCTACCTTTCATCAAATGCATCATTTGCCCGAGCGCCGTTTGCTCAAGCGGCGTTTCGATTGCCGTGGGATCTTCACCCAGACCACGGCACACGGCTGGTGAGGCAGCCACGAATGGTGTCAGGGGGCACAACCGAAAACAGCCCGCTGCGTGCGGGTCCAGCTCTGGTGCTTGTCTGAAACCTGTCGGCTTTTGGCGACGTGCGTCTGGGAACAACTCCAGCAAGTCGGCGAGTTGGAAGAAGCCGACACTGACGTCCACCTCTTGCCGGTCTGCGTTGGCCAGCAGCTGACCTAAGACCCCGCCAGGTGAGGGCCACTTTGCTTTCTCGAGTCCTACAGAAGGATGTCCGCTCCACTGGACGCAATGGGTCTGATAATGCGGGCTTTCTTCCGTTCTCCCATGTTAGTGACATCATCCTTAGATGCTAAAAAGTGGAAACAAGTTATATACACCCTCTTGTATCACTGTAATGACACTCGGGCGCGCTGAAGTTCTGGGGTTCCATCCGGATCTTGGGAGCCTGATCGGTGTTTCGAGGCGTCGTAACTTATCCCTCCGCGAGAGGCCGCACGTAGTTCCTCAGATGGGAGCTTTCCCCTGCGGACCCCCTGGATTCGGTCCCAAATGGAATCAAAGAAAGGAAATAGCTACAGCGGATTTCAGACCGCTGGATCCCAGAAATGCGCGTGGCGAGTAACACACCAGCAACACTGGCGGACTAGTACGCTGCCTATTCCGGGCCACCACTTGCTCTGAACTAATATCACGGCACTGGAACGCAGGTGGGGGAAATTGAAGCCGACAGCCGACCAATTGTACTTGGTTTACGAGCGCTGCGATTAATGACTTCCGAATGCCTGGCAATGGTCCACGCCACGGCTTCGCGTCCCTCGTGCATAGCATACCGAACAGATCAATGGACGCTCCTAGGCATTCCGCGATTTCGGTTGGCGGAAAATGGGAAATTCCACGAGTCAGGCGTCCCTTGAATGGCGCCAACAATTATCAAATATGCAAACTATGCGCCAAATGGAGAGAAACTTTGGCAAGGTCCTTCGGCGCCGCTCAGGGCGGGGCGGTTTGATATTCCACAGCCGGTCCGGAACAGAAATCCGAACGAACGGCATGTCCAGCACTGAAGACTGGTGGGTACATCCTGTCGTGTCGGTGCTGCCAAGACGTCAAGCATGCGTGGCGGACGCCAGCATCGCAATATTTAAATAACTAAAATTGCGTTAATAACTAAAATAGCGTCGTCGGTTCCCACGCCAGCTGACTGGCGGGTCTCGCCGGTCCAGTCAACCTCTTAGTCTCGTGACCAAAATGCTTTGCGAGCCTCGGCTTCCGCGTCATCAAATGTTGGGGCCCGGCGAATCTGAGACGGAATAAATAATAACACGCCTGTAGTTTATGAACTGTTGTAGGGCTGATCTCCGCCCAAGTAGAAATTGCCTCTAGCAGCACAGCCATACCACTTATGGGATGCGGCGAAAACCTCTCCATATATCAGCCATATTTACTGCCATCAAGGGCATTGTCTGCACCTAGTTTGTTTCCATGTATTTCTGCTTTCCACTGGTCTGTCCCCGCTGGGGTAGGTGGAGTAATAACGAAGAAGCGTGCATGAGCAATTCAAGGGGACCGGGCTTACCTGCAGTCTACTATTTTTTTTCTTCGAAAACGCACAAACAGTAGCATTATTTGAACCCAAGAAATTTCTATCTCAAATATTGGTACTTTTGCGTTTGGTGTTCTGCTGCAGCGATATGAGTTTAAAAGGAATTTTGACAAAAATACCAATGCCAGACAGGCCCTCCCCATTGTCCCATGCTTATAGCTATACTTCGCAGTCTTCTCAGCGTAAGAAAAATATAATCCAGCCGAAATAATCAGGATGGTGTGTCACAGTTTTATACGCGTGCAACTAAAAAAATACTCCTAGGCAGGCCCGGGTACTTCCAAACTCAAATTCAGCGATGAAACGCGACGGTGTTTGTGCTATATCATTGCGTGGTGTCTGGCGTGTCAAAGGAACATTAAGGACCGGATTAATGTCAAGATTATTTCAAACATCATACTTTGGGCTAGCATCAGACAAATATGCCGATTCCGAAGAATTTTCAGGACATCTAGCACGAGGTAAATAAATGATAATGTAGCCTGGAAAAGCTTCCAATGTTAATTGCCAAAGATTCTCAAGCGTTTGGAGACAAAAAGCCAATAACTAACGTGTCTTTACATTGGGCATTCTACCAGAAATGCGAGTTTATAAGGTCTGGTTATATTCGATATTCGATATGTGGGCTGATCTACCTATCTTGTAACCACAAGATGGCAAATCCTGGAAGAAGCTTTTGTTTGATGAGTAAACAGGACAATCAAAACATATTCCTTGCATAAATAGTAGGTATGTTTCCCATGAAAGTGAATTTCGTTGTACAGCATACCCAACGGTCAGACCATTTCAAGTTACTCCGGTGAAAAGGTGGCTCTTTTCCGAGGTACAGAAAAAGTCCAGATGAGAAATATATCGAGTGATGTGGTTATCTCATCACACAAGCTGATTCCATCAAGGTCATCAGAGCCATCATAATGCTGATCACATGGAATCCAGTGCCGCGGTTTGGTGCATAAAACCCAGGCATGAGGCTTTTAGAGATTGGTCTGGATTATTGGTACAGTGATCTCAGGTTATTGATAAAATCTTAATTGTTTTGTGTGGATTGACTCACGCATTACAAAATCTTGCAACGAGGAAGTCCAACACGGACAATAATGACTGGTAGATTGTTACCAGTTGCACATAGAATTATCCAAAAACCTAGCAATATGTGAACTGATGACCCATAGCATTGCTTTAGCATTTGGTAGCGGACGAATATGGGCCCGGCTGGAGAAGCTGCCTAAGTCGCGACTGTAGTCTTTTGTCGGACTTAGAGGGTACATTTTAGAAGCGCGCCGAGGTGGAGCTTCCCTCTTGGCCCCGCAGGCCTGCGCGCTGGGCGGCGGACAGGAACGGTACGAGGAAGCAGCGACACCAGGTAAATCTTAAAACCCACCAGATAAAGAGAAACGCGTTGCTTCCCCCCCCCCCCCCCACACACACACAAACACACACACACACGCTACATCGGTTAGCGGACATGCTGTCATGAGGTCAACCGAGCTACTTGGTGCATGTTAAACAAGGTAACAAAAGCGGTTTTTGCTTGCTTCCGCAGCTCTGGGCAGCCCACCGTCCACGTTTCGCCCCTATATCAGCGGTAATTGCAGCCATAACTGTCAACAATGAGCTTGCGATCCCATTACAAGACCACTTCGGTCGACGAGAACGCGCCGCCTGACCGCCACGCCTGATCCCAAATATTAGCGTCCCTCAATGGGCAATTGCCCTCCCGGCCCCATGGACTAGTTTGCTCCGCTGCACAACATTTTCGCCGCATGAGCTCTAATAGTCATCCATCGAGCTGTAATAAATTACATCTTGTGAAAGTTTTCCCAGGGGCCAGCTGGCAGACCGATCTCTAGCGGAGGTGCCAAGGAGCTGTTTTAATTGAGCTCCTTGGACCTAACCTCAGACAAGACATGCGATAAATCGGCGCCGACCAATCAGAGCCGATCATGCTGGCGGGGTTAATTTGTCAGAGGCTGGACCATGATGTATTGCGTGCCGCTGGTCGCGTGTGACACCTCCACGCCGGAGATGCCGATTACGCCGTCTGTTTACGACAGCGGTGGAGGGCCGCTGGCAACCAGATGGTATCTGAACAGTCGCTCATTAGCGAGCGGAGAAATGCCCGTTATAAATCCCCCACATGATGACCGGCGCGTCGTTCAACACCTATAGTAATGTAGAGGTAGCGGCCATAACTCCGGAGGTAATCTGCGAGTTTGGCAGGTGAGGTCAATAACCGATCAACCAGCTCGGATCCTCTGGGGTCTACAATGGTTTATTCTTTGCAGACAAACACCATCTCATCAGAGGGTGGTGCGCTCGGAACACCTGGTTACTGTGCAGGCTAAGGGATTTGAGGCCAGTTAATTCCCTTTCTCCAATATATGCATTGTCTTTCAGTTCATTTTGGGTGGCAGTCCTAACACGCAGATACGGCCTTCGCAACATGCATATAAATATGGGACGACAGAACAGCGCAAAATATCGCAATATAGGTACAATTAACAATGGAGATCGGAGTAAAATGCCCTTGGATTCATCGTAGGTAAAAGATTACACTGTACGACATTGGCACGACTTAATTAGAACGGCCAGAGCTGTCAGAAACAATATGGCTGCGTGCATAAGTAACGCCTGGCAGTCAATGCGTACCAGCAGTAACATAGCCAGGAACGCAGAAATTAATTCCCTTCGCTTTGAAGTTACTTGAGACTTAATTCCCTAGCATTCTGGGAGTAGGTTAAGTGGGTTCCCAGCGTCCTCCATTACGTCCCGCGGGTACATTAGTTCCCTCCGCCGGACGCGACACAACGCCCACAGTCCGTGGCAGGACGCCAAATCTGATCACGTGCTGCAATTATCCGTCCATCCATCTATTCTTTACGATGCTAATAAAGGGGTACAGCCAAGGGAGCACGAGGGTGCCCTGTCCTTTGCTTCTAAGTATCATCCCCGAGCACAACATCAGTGTAAATGGTTGTCTGCTGCACCGATTAATTGACGACGGTCCGCCGCTTCTCTCCCACCCCCACCCCTCTAATCCCTACCCTCCTCCCGGAAGCCCGTGGCTGCGCGGCTATCGATGACTTCATACCCCAGCAGCCTCATCTCAAACTCGCCTTTAAACTCCTCAAGATCCCCCTCCAATCTTGCCACCGTCTTCGCATGCCTTCTGCGACGTCTTTCAAAGGGCGTTCCATCGGGGCTTCCAACAAACTTACCGTCAACCCGCTCTCATCGGGAGGCTCCGTTTGGAGGCTTCCCCACGGGACGCCCTCTGCACGACAGCTCTTCATGGGCCGAGTTACCAGGGTTCAGTTACCAGGGTTCAGTTACCAGGGTACAGTTACCAGGGTTTCATGGGACGAGTTACCAGGGTTCAGTTACCAGGGTTCAGTTACCAGGGTTCAGTTACCAGGGTTCAGTTACCAGGGTTTCATGGGACGAGTTACCAGGGTTCAGTTACCAGGGTTCAGTTACCAGGGTTTCATGGGACGAGTTACCAGGGTTCAGTTACCAGGGTTCAGTTACCAGGGTTTCATGGGACGAGTTACCAGGGTTCAGTTACCAGGGTTCAGTTACCAGGGTTTCATGGGACGAGTTACCAGGGTTCAGCGCACGCCAATCGTTCAGTCCGGAATCCCATCCGCAAACGAATCCATGTTTCTCACAAAATTTGTATGTGAGCTGATTTAAATATACATATCAAAATGTTTCCCCGGAATGCATTACAACGTATCATGTTACGGAACACAACTTACCAATCCATCACAGTTCAGCATAATTGAGAACAAGATGAAAAATGTAGCATATACGCGACACTTTTTACTTCATAATTTTGCCATTCACTCCTCGACCCGTTCATATTCCTTTGGGACACCAGACCCCGGACACAATATAATCTGGATTCATGCGTGCCAAAAAAAAAAACGCCTGACCCAGTAGAGGCCAAAACATGAAGAAACACCAAATAAATGGACTCATTCAATCTTCAAGAGCTCTCGCAACATCGTACGGCGCCGTGTTAGTGCACGCCCTAGGAGCACTCTGTCGCGTCACCTGTCGTGTCCCCGTCGTTTCGACGACATGGTTAGGGTCGCGTGGTTCTCTCGTAACGCTCCCTCTGGCAGCTCCCTGCCTCGGTCCGTCCCCGGCGTAGAACACGGCGCGGCATACATGACAACGACCGCACCATGCCCTCCGAAATAAGCGCAAATTCAGCGCATCCCCATGAATCGTCTTCCCTCAAATGGCTTCGCCACACTCGTGTTTTTCAGCCTGGCGCTAGTGTGACCCAAGTCCCGTGCTCCAGCGGCGGGTCGGCTCCAGCGGAGGGCCGGGCTGGCCGGCCGTGGCCGTTGCTTCAGGGCCGCGGGCCGGCCGCCGTGTCAGACGACGGCCCGGCCCGCCCGCCGCCCCGCAAAATATCATAATTGAATCTGTCTGCCAAATTTCAGCCCAACGGGACCGGCCTACAGCGGCGCCAGCCGGGAGAGGCGGGAGAGGAGGGGCAGAGGGGAAGAGGAGACGCAGGGGGTGGGTCAAGCAGAGCGGTGGGTGAGGCGTAAGGGCGGAGGAGAGGGGAGGAGTGAAGGAGGACAGGGGAGTGCAGGTGGCGGGAGAGGAAGGGACGGCCCGTGAGCGCCAGAGTAGCCAGCAGGCGGAGCAGCACAGCAGGCGAGACAGCAGAGAGGACGCATCGGCCGGGACACAGCAGGCGAGACAGCAGAGACGGCGCATCGGCCGGGACACAGTAGGCGAGAGAGCAGAGACGGCGCATCGGCCGGGACACAGTAGGCGAGACAGCAGAGACGGCGCATCGGCCGGGACACACCCGGACAGTGGGACGACGGCGCGTGGGTCTTATGGCGCGGAAAAAGCCCGCCGGTCTCTCGACTTGGCAGCCAGGCCTTACTCGGCCGGGCTTTATCTCCGCGGCGAAAATAATCAACGCTGTTAGTGGCGACGAATCGGCGTAGGGTGGCGGGGGAGGAGGGGAGCGGTGGGGGAAATCGGCGTGAGGTGGCGGGGGAGGAGGGGAGCGGTGGGGGAAATCGGCGTGGGGTGGCGGGGGGAGGAGGGGAGCGGTGGGGGAAATCGGCGTGGGGTGGCGGGGAGGAGGGGAGCGGTGGGGGAAATCGGCGTGGGGTGACGGGGCAGGAGGGGAGCGGTGGGGGAAATCGGAGCGGGTGAGACTGCTCTCCAGTGAGACGAGCCGGAGGCACCGGGTCGAGCCTAGGGCCTCGGACCCCCGAGGTAAAACCATCAGCCTCCGCCTGCTTTACCGACACTTTGTGTGAGTCGCGCGGCTGCAGAAGATGTTGGGTGTGAATCGGTATGGTCGGGGACGCACTTGTTTAGCCGGCATTCGCTTCAGAAGTCGAAGACGCTGTTGAGTGATGGGGATAGAGACGCATCTGCTTGTCTCGTCCCTGTAACCAGATGACGATTCGCACCTGCTTCTAAGAAGTTCAGATCAATATAAGTACGAACACTTGCCAATAGGTCAGAGCGCCACGGGAGACAAATCCGAACATCGGAGTTATGGCACACCGTGACCTGTGACCTGGGCACTTCATGGTCCCCTGCCGTCGTTATCCTAATTGCGGTCGTCCTGTGATTAATGGGATGATGTGTTTAGCCGCCAAACTCTGCGCCAATAGGCGGAATGCGCCGCCGCTGTGGGGCCATGCTGGGCCTAGGCCGGGCCGAAATGTGGGTCAATTTCCTGCGCTGTCGGATCACCGCGCTTTAGAGAACGGCGGCTATCATCTCAGACTCCACGACTTGGATACGGGCAGACCTGATTATCGAGAGAGGACAAAAGGTACGTCCAAGGTGTGCCAGAAAGTCACCGTCAGCGTGAGAGAATAAAGAGCCGAAATCGCGAGACTTTTCGAGAGGACTTCGGCCCTGGACTGGTCACCGCAGGGTCATTAGCTGCGGCATCATCTGACTCCCTCTTCACGGCGACACCCTTCGGTGAGCAGAGGTGATCTGACCAGGGGTGCTGTCTCTGCTATGTGTCTGTCAGGCATCTGGCATGCGTCTGTCGCTGCGGCGCCAGTCCCTCACACCGCCGCCTCGTGTCAGGGGTCATCTCCGACTCTCGGGTGGTATTCCGTCACGTCCACCGCCGCCCGCCGCCGGTCTCCCCGCCCGCCCGCCGCCGCCCGCCGCCGGTCTCCTCGCCTGCCCGCCGCCGCCCGTCGCCGGTCTCCTCGCCTGCCCGCCGCCGCCCGCCGCCGGTCTCCTCGCCCGCCCGCCGCCGCCCGCCGCCGGTCTCCCCGCCCGCCCGCCGCCGCCCGCCGCCGGTCTCCTCGCCTGCCCGCCGCCGCCCGCCGTCGGTCTCCCAGCCCGTTCACCACCGGTCTCCTCGCCTGCCCGCCGCCGCCCGCCGTCGGTCTCCTAGCCCGTTCACCACCGGTCTCCTCGCCCGCCCGCCGCCGCCCGCCGTCGGTCTCCTAGCCCGTTCACCACCGGTCTCCTCGCCTGCCCGCCGCCGCCCGCCGTCGGTCTCCTAGCCCGTTCAACGCCGGTCTCCTCGCCCGTCCACCATCACCCGCCTCCGGTCTCCTCGCCTGCCCGCCGCCGCCCGCCGTCGGTCACCTCACCCGTTCATCACTGGTCTTCTCACCCGTTCACCAACGGTCTCCCCGCCCGTTCAACGCCGGTCTCCTCGCCCGTTCACCATCACCCGCCGCCGGTCTCCTCGCCCGCCCGTCGCCGCCTGCCGTCGGTCTCCTCACCCGTTCACCGACAGTTTCCTAACCCGTCCATCACCGGTCTCCTCACCCGTTCACCATCACCCGCCGCCTGTCTTCTCGCTCGTCCACCGCCGTTTACCGCCGGTCTCTTCCCCGTCCACTGCCGCACACGGCGTCGAAGACAGCGCGTCCACACATGTGCGTGCCTCCACACGCGCGACTCGTCCCCACCGGCACGGCAACGCAGATCGCTCACGCCTCACGCCTCACGCCTCACGCCACACGCCTCCCGCGTCATGCCTCGTACCTCTCGTCTCCCGCCTCTTGCCTTCCGTCTCCCGCCCCACGGCTCACAGCTCACGGCCCATGGCTCACGCCTCACGCCTCCCGCCTTATGTCTCGTGCCTCTCGTCTCCCGCCTCTTGCCTTCCGTCTCCCGCCTCGCGGCTCACAGCTCACGGCCCATGGCTCACGCCTCATGCCTCCCGCCTCATGCCTCGTGCCTCTCGTCTCCCGCCTCTTGCCTTCCGTCTCCCGCCTCACCGCTCACAGCTTACGGCCCATGGCTCATGCCTCACGCCCTACGCCTCGCACCTCTCGCTTCACGCCTCACGCCTCATGCCTCACGGCCCAGGGCGGCGGCGCCGCACAAGCTGTTGGCGCCTCATTGCCGGCAGAAAACGGCCGTCTGAGCACGTCTGAGCCAGGCGAGCCCTGGCAGGAGCGTCCGACGCCGTGACCAGCATAGGCGCACAACTCCTGTCTAACGCCGGCGGCCGGCGGCGGCGGCGGCGGCGGCGGCGGCCCGCCTTGCCGCTGTCGGCGATGAGAAGGCCGCCGGGCGAACGCGGCTGACACATCGCTTAAACGTACGGCAGAAGCGCCTCCAGAACCAGGGCCAGGAGAGCACCCAGGCGAGTGCGGTTATAGACCGAGGGATGGGGACACAATTGCGGGGAGGCTGCCAGCTTCAGGGCGCCTGCTAGATCGTGATGACCGGACGCCGGCGTCAGTGCTGTCACCCGCGTCACCTGTACCTGGAGACGCCCCTGCTGAGGGGTGTGAACACGTTCTGCGGCCGGTGCTGCCCCGTGTCATCTGCCTGGAGACACCCCTGCTGACGGGTGAGAACACGCTCTGCGGCCGGTGCTGCCCCGTGTCATATGTGCCTGGAGAAGCCCTTGCTGAGGAATGTGATCACGCTCAGTGGCTGGCGCTACCCCGTATCACCTGTGCCTGGAGCCGCCCCTGCTGCGAGGTGTGATCACGTTCAGCGGTCGGCGCTGTCGCAGCGGGCGGGCGGGAGGGGAGCTGCGCACGGCCGCGTCCCGCTCATGAATCAGCAGCGCGACCGGACCTAATAAAACAAACAGCTGCCGGCCGCGCAGGCTGGGGACAGCCCAGCGCGCGGGCGCGGCCTCGGGCGGTCCGGAACGCCGCGTCGCAGCGCGAAAGAAAGCGCTGTGGGTGTGCACGGACTGAGGCGAGGCGCGCGGGCCAGGCGGGAGACGAGCTCGCACGACCTCACGGAACGGCCGCGCTGATTGGCCAGCTGATAGGGATATGAGGAGAGACGTGATCAGCGATAGGCCGCAGAGAGTCGGCCACTCGCGGACGGACGGCGAGACGTGTCTGGGATGGACGGTTGACCGCCGGAGACGTGTCTGGGATGGACGGTTGACCATCGAAGACGCGTTTGGGATAGACGGTTGACTGCCGAAGACGTGTTTGGGATGGACGGTTGACCGCCGATGACATGTCTGGGATGGACGGTTGATTACCGAAGACGTGTCTGGGATGGACGGTTGACCACTGAAGACGTGTCTGGGATGGACGGTTGACCGCCGGAGACGTGTCTGGGATGGACGGTTGACCGCCGAAGACGTGTCTGGGATGGACGGTTGACCGCCGAAGACATGTCTGGGATGGACGGTTGACCGCCGGAGACGTGTTTGGGATGGACGGTTGACTGCCGAAGACGTGTCTGGGATGGACGGTTGACCGCCGAAGCGAACTTTGTTCTTGAAAAAGGGACTGCGACATATTTCGACACGCATCTCTTTATGGAGTGCCAGGGTAAGTCATATTACTGATCAGCGTCTATGACACAATCGGGATCCGAGCCTGGCCCCTCCACGTGGGATCCGAAGGCGCTAATCACTCGGTCGTAAATACTTCCGCCCCCAAAGCGAACTGACGCCTGGCCTGTCAGCCTCACGTCAGCGACGCCAACGAGCGGTAATCCCCAATATCCATGCCTAGTGCGAAATCCTGCAAGTCGCTCTTACGACTGTAAGAGAGCGCGGCGCCGTCGCCGGAGATGCAAGTTTTGAGACGAGAAAAACAAGACAAGCGCAGACACCGAGCCGGTGATGAATTCAGCAGGGAGGGAGCTGAAGCCAACAGCTCGGCCACGAATCATTCAGACTTCTTCCGGCCGAACAGGCCACAGCTGACGCCGAGCGTAGCCAAGATCAGCAGAGGGACGCAGTCTCTGGACCCGAATAAGTCAGAATGCAGGCGAAAAGTGCAGCGGGTCGAGCCGTGGACCCGGGCGCGCCCAGCGCGGCCACTGGCCCGCCTCCCCGCAAGTGTTTGTCGAGGCCACGAAAAATGGCGTCAACAAGACGGATCGCGTAAGAACTGTTTGCGAACGTCGCGGCCGGACGAGTGAGCGCGGCAAAACCGGAGCGCGCCAAAAGCCCGGGCGTCTCTCATAATCACACGCACGTGCAAAACCGCGCGCGGCGCCGGCCAAAATAGCTTTTTGGCGCGCGGCGGCGACAAAGCGCGGGCGCCGCTGCATCACGGTCCGGCCGCAAAACATGACTCTGGCGCGCTTTTTCCGCGTCGGCTCCGACGATCCGTCATCGAAACCAGGACGGCGACTGCAGGGTCCCCGTCGGGCGGCCCGTCAGTGGTGCCCCTCCCCTCCCCCCGAGCGAACCCCACCGTCAGAAACACTCCCCGGAGACGGATCGTCCCGGCGCGGGCCGCCTGAAGTGCAGTACAGGCAAAGACAGTACCAGAAACGAAGACGCTGAAGGCTTCCAGTTGATCAGCTCGGACACGGACGGCTTGATTCCGCACGTCACGCTGTCGACAAGTACGAGCTGCTTGAACAAGCTGCTCTGCAACGTTGTCAAGTGGACTAAATATCTGCTTAACCCATCTGTTAACACGGATCGGGTCGAAACCATCTGAGACCATTTTGACTCGAACAATTATGCCATCTGTAGTACTAATAAATAACTCGTTTGAATTATCTCACTAAGCTAAAAATACTTCGTAGCTCTGCACCTCTTCAGGCTGCTTTTTTAGCACCTGTCCACTTATGTTCAAAAAGAGATTGGAAGACTCCTTCGTAGACCCAACCTTTCCACTGCACCAGCCGTTACGGCTGTCCTCGTTCACCACTTACAGCCTTAAGCAGGGCTGTCCACTTTTGTGAAAAATAAGATAGCCGAGAGCCCGACTATTGTACCCACTCCTCATCTTTTACCGACGGATTTAGCCCGCTTCATTGGGACGAAAGGCAATTTATATATTGAGTTACATTAATTTGTGTCTTATGAGTTGTAATTTTCGTGTTAATTGCGAGCGTTGTGCGAATATTTTTGCCTGAATTGGCGCTGTAGTTCATTCCTTAATTCACATGTTTCATGCTATCAACTGAAATGATTATAATCAACAACAAAATCATAATCACTGACGCCCAACAATACTCAACTGCACTCGACATATCGCTAACAGTTCACCTTGGCCAATATTTGTATAAGACAGAGGCTCAAAGCAGACAGGTAGATACACACAAATGCGTTGTAAAAATAACGGTGACGATGAGTCTGCTGTAACTCTGGTGTAGGAAATACAATGGCGGAGTTCTTCTTCCCTGCAGTCTTAAAGTTTGGTCTAATCCCAAACCGTTGAATTCCTCACAATGGTAAAAGAACACAGCAAAAATATGCACAACCTTTGCAATGAATAGTGTCATGCATTTATGCGAGTTTTACTACGTTTGACTGCTCTCTGGGACACAGATGGCATCTTTTGACAAAGATGGTAGTCAGTTTACAGATGTCGCCTTTCTCCGAGCCAGTTGGCTGTAATTCGCAAAATGCTCGCAAAAATAACTACATTGCCGCGCAGACACATCAATCGTTGTGGCGGAAGCACAACTTCGGTACGGCGTTGAAGTTTTACTAACCACATTACTCATGTGGCGAAACACGTGGTGACGGCTCGCCTTTCAGAATAAGTGTTCGTGTAGCGTTTGTCAAAGAGGGACATTCGACTTTTGACTTGACATCGTCAGCCTGGTCTCACGGCAGCCGACAGCCGTGTGGTCGCGTTACACAGCAGAGGCCCTTTCGTGGTGTTGGGATATGGGACCGAGGCGAAATGAATCCGTTAAACGTGCATTACAATCATGGAAAGGTGGGTTCTGAGCACTAGCAATGAATTATGTTTACCACAGAGTCAGATTAAAATCCCGTCCCAGCTATATATCCGTTTTCTGTATGTTTTATCATTCTGTAGCTGAATGGACATAAAACGTAAACCAATCATGCCGTGACCCTCCCACCAAAAAAAGATTGTGTCGTCCAGTTTTGTTTCTGCAGGAGACCTTGCATCAAAGCAACATAAGTCTCAATTTTAAGTAAAATAATGTTAGGTTCCTATAACCACCATGGCTCGGATGTCAAATATCGTTCGGCATAAAAGAAATCCCAAGACGGTTTAATTAGTGGCGTCAGTATCATGTTCGGGTTGTGGGGAGAGCAAGCGTCCGGGTTTACGTTTGACAAACAGACGAAAAATCGTTGAATGTAAAATGGCCCATCCCCAATGTCTAGCCTAAGAGAACCTTTGACGTTGCGGGGTCAAGCCCACTGTACCTTCCATGGCGACAGTGCAACCAGGAAAGGAAGCAGAAAATAGCATTTGTGTGATAGTTCGCATTTTCTCACGCTTTTGGAATATCGCAGCCAAAATAATGACACGGCTAAGCCAGCATTGGGCCCGACTCAACGCTGGGGGGCCAGGGCCCTCACAAAATAATACAAATTGACATCCGCAGCCTTGGGCAATCGTAATGGTGCGAAACGCGGACCAATACATTCAAATGCAGCAGGGCCTTATATTCTCACACAGCCGGCCGTAATCCAGGCGCCGGCACCGTCCGGGATATCGTTCGGCATGATAAAGAGCCTTCATCCGTCCGGAACAGCACGCCGGCATCCAAGCGCCGGGCAGTTAGCGACAGTGCCGAAACAACAGCCTGCCAGCCTGGCTTGTGAAGGCCTGATTTATGCCTCTATCCGCGCCACTCTGCGCTCACCCCGCCGTTTTGATGCCGGCCGTATATACACTACCCCGCCTGGTGAGTGGTATGTGGCGTTGATTGCTCTGATTACAGCCCACATTTCCATGCGAGGCCGTGCAGCGGCCCGCAGCGGGCCGAACCGCTTCAGTCTGCGCACCCGGCGGCGTGGCTGAGGACAGATGAATTATGCATGGTATATCGGCCGGGCCGGGCGCGCCGCGCGGGGATGGCTTCATGACGCGCGTCGCAGACAGACAGGGGAGCTGGGGAACAGCTGGTACAGACAGACACAGCTGTCTGCCCGAGCGGCTGATCGAAGAAAGGCGGACTGGCGCACAGCTGAATAACAAACGGTCGACTGCCACGTGCACGGACCGAGGTGAACGGCTGACTGGCACTGACAAATGTCTGGCAGAAAAAGGCCGACAGTCACATTCACACAGTCACAAACAGTCATGACACACAGCAGTCTGATGAGCAGGTGGCTGACGGAAAACCGACCGGCAAACAGCTGGATGACGACCGCCAGACAGCACGACAAAAAGGTGCTGAAAACAGCTGACAGACAACCAACGCGGCCTCGCACAGCCCCCGGAGCCTTTGACACACGCGGGGGCGGGCTGACAAGGCCCAAATCCCATGACAGACAGCGCGCGATCGGCAAACACCTGACCCAGCTAACAGTACCCCGGCTCTGGGTTCACAGCCGCCGAGCATCGTCGGCGACGGGGGTGGCGTGGTGGCCTCATGTGGGGCTCACGTCGGTCCCAACCAGCGGCAAAAACCGCCTAATTACTGTTCAGATAGCATCGTTTCAGCTGGCTGGTAGAAAACCCATGTTAGCGGAGGCGTTGGATGTCATCAAGGATGTTTATGAACAACAGGGGAGATTGAACGCTGAAGGAAATGGGCGCCGGTTACGCGGGTTAATTTCGGGTTGACGCACCTGTTGTTGGGTAAATTGTGTTCGCTACACACCGGGGCGAATTACAAACACGAAATGCTAAGGCATGGCTTGTGAAAGCCGTGACAAATGACTTTCGAGACCATGGCTATCATGAGATGGCTAACAGACGTAGGCCTGGATGTACTCGCGATCCGGACTCGCCACTTAACATTCCCCGTAACGAGGCCCGCGGTCATCAGATCGTCTCGGAGGGTACAATGGATCACGCGCCGCGGACGCAGCGAGGGTGACCTTGATAGGGCGGGGGATTTTAGAGACTCAGCGCCCTCTAACAGTGCCCATCGAATAGCTGAAGTGCCGAGAGGGGAGATCGTATTGACAGCGGCTGGGTTTCTACTTGCCGCGGTCGCACGGTACGAATACAGACGCATTGTAAAACAGGCCGTCCATGGGAGCTTGGAACGTGGCGCGAATACTACCGACACGACAGAGAGACGGATGGGGAGAGAGCGACACAGAGAGGAGGAGAGGGGGAAGGGGGTGAGAGACAGGGAGAGAGGGACACAGAGTGAGATATCAGAGACGGAGAAGGAGAGAGGGGCACAGAGAGGAGAAGAGAGGGAAAGGGGTGAGAAAAAGGGAGAGAGGGACACAGAGAGAGATACCAGAGACGAAGAAGGAGAGAGGAACACAGAGAGGAGGGAGAGAAAAGGGGAGAGACAGGGAGAGAGATACACAGAGAGGAGGAGAGAGGGAAAGGGGTGAGAGACAGGGAGAGAGGGACACAGAGAGGAGAGAGAGAAAGGGGTGAGAGACAGGGAGAGAGGGACACAGAGAGGAGGAGAGAGGGAAAGGGGTGAGAGACAGGGAGAGAGGGACACAGAGAGGAGGAGAGAGGGAAAGGGGTGAGAGACACGGAGAGAGGGAAACAGAGAGGAGAGAGGGAAAGGGGTGAGGAACAGGGAGAGAGGGACATTGAGAGAGATACCAGGGACGGAGAAGGAGAGAGGGCCACAGAGAGGAGAGAGAGAGAAAAGAGAGAGAAGAGAGAGAGAGAGAGAGAGAGAGAGAGAGAGAAAGGGGTGAGAGACAGGGGGAGAGGGAGAGAAAGATAGAGAGACCACAGAGGGAAAGGGAGGGAGGGAGGCGAAAGGAGGCGGAGAGGAGGGAGGGAGAGGGGTGAGAGAAAGGGGGGGGACAGGAAACGAAGAGAGAGACGAGAGCGAGAAAGAGAGGAGAGAAAGAGGGGAGAGGGAAAGTGTGGTAGAGAGTGAGGCAGAGAGAGAGAAAGGAAGGGACGGAGAAAGAGAGGAAGAGGGAGAGTGAGAGGGAGAGGGGAGAGAGAGGTGGGGGAGGGGGCTGTAAGAGGTGGAAAAGGCTGCATGTGAAATGGCACAACGACGAAAGAGTGACCTGGGTCAGCACAGTCGACAGACATCTGCCCAGTGTGCCAAGCGACCCTTGACGCTCGGTGCAATTTTCGGTTTCAGCGAGCATGCCGCGGCTGCTTGCCAGACTGAACATAATGGTGCGCATCCACCCGGTCACAAAGTTAGCATATAGATTGCGTTTCGCACCTTGAAAGCCGCTTCGCCTAGAAAAGGGGGAAGTGGGGCCGGACAAGACTTGAATTGATCATTGCATCCCTCACTCCCATGCACATCTCAAGAGACGATTTTCAGGTAACCGTGAACCCTCGAGCCGTTCTCTTCTGAGGCCACACTGTTGGTCCTGGCCGTGCGCGGGAACCCGAGACCCTGCCCTACTCTATCAGTAGCACATCTACACCCGTACCACACCGGACGGTGTGCGTTAAAACCATCATTAAAAGCACCGGGCGACAGCAGGTTTTTACTGGGCCACAAGAACCGCCCCCCGCGCCACACAAGCTGAGACCGGTTCCCTTTTTGTCGGGCGAATGTAGATGAAGCGCACGGGCCCGGGACGGCACATGCCGGACACCGCCGACGGCCGGCGCGTTTCTATGTCATTCTCGACTTACGCAACGGGACAGCACGTGTCTGACGCAGAGGGGCACCTCCACGACGGGGAAACCGCGGGGATGATCGCCATGCCACACACAGGTCTTTCCTTCCAATCCAAACAGAATCTTAATGGTGTGTCTGAGATGGGGTTCTTATCGGCCGTCTGGCCAGCCTGGCAGCCACCAACGGACGAGTAATGACAGCCGGCGCAGCGACCGCGTGCCGCGGAGCAGCGGCCGGGGCGGCAACACTGGACCCGGGCGCATCAACGTCAATTATCTATGAATTGCACAGGGCCAATAAACTCATATACTGCGCCATGGCCGGTAAGAAGACGTGCGAAATTCCAGCTGTCCATAACTCAGTGTGAGTGCTACTGGGCAGTGCTCATTTGGGCAAATCACGCAATGGGCTGAGCCCTCAGGCACGTGAGGTTGTTAGTAATTTAACTCAAACATTTGTTTTATTGTATTTCGTTTGTGTTGTTCAAGTTGTCCCAAGCTAGTGACGACGGCTATGCTTTACGGCGCAAAAACTGATCAACACTGCGAAATGGGGGAAGACATCGTCAATCTCGGGGTAACCGGGATAGCTGTAGGATCCGGCTAATACAACTAACCGGCTCTCAGCTCTGGTACGCCTAGTACACCAACGCTAAGTGCTCTTTTCCACGGCACCATCCGCCCGAACTCCAAGAGGCCGGGCATGAGAACCAAACATCCTGATGCGGCGCAAAAAGCTCAATAAACAGCTGATCACCCTTTTTACTGTTACGACAAACCATCTGCGTCGTTTGTTAGCGCGAATCTCAACAGGCAAGGCCACTGCCAAACATTTGCTCGTCCCGAATGCCAGTGAGCACTAACGACACACGGACGCGCACACACATAACACACCTTCACACACATACACACGCAAATGTATACACACCCTGCAGGGGGTCAGACAGCGAATGCACAGTGGGTGAGCACCTCTACCGCACCGCATCATCAATTACGCCGTCACCGTGCTCCGGTCAGCCGGACCCCCTGTTGACAGCTGCCTTGTCTTCCCCGGGAGTCCTCCGGTGAGCTTCAGTCCCGAGTGCTGCCAGCTGCGACTCCCCGCCACGTGTTCGGGTCAGCCCGCCCCGGGCGTCGCCTGCTGCGCCTCCCCGCCATGTGTTCGGGTCAGCCCGCCCCGGGCGCCGTCTGCTGAGCCTCCCCGCCAAGTGTTCGGGTCAGCCCGCCCCGGGCGCCGCCTGCTGCGCCTCCCCGCCACGTGTTCGGGTCAGCCTGCCCCGGGCGTCGCCTGCTGCGCTCGCCGCAGTCTCGGGGTGCGCCGACGCAGTCTATGGGCGCGCCGCTGCCGGCCGCCTCCCCAGACGCCGCCTGCTGCGCTCGCCGCAGTCTCGGGGTGCGCCGCTGCCGGCCGCCTCCCCGGGCGTCGCCTGCTGCGCTCGCCGCAGTCTCGGGGTGCGCCGACGCAGTCTCAGGGAGCGCCGCTGCCGGCCGCCGCTAATGACCAGACGCCATGCGGCCAAATTTCACACCAGCCAGCGTGTAAAGCGAGCCCCCCACGCCTCGACCATTATTCACCGCGCTGCCGCTGATAAACGAGCCGGGGTCAGACCGGCAGCGGGACACCGGCCGGCCCGGCAGACCCAGGACAGGAGACCAGAGACCGCAGACGCGGTACAGGACATGTGGGAATGGAGACGGGGGACAGCAGACACGGTACAGGAGACCAGGGACAGGAGACGTGGGACAGGAGACGCGGGACAGGAGACATGGGGCAGGAGACGCAGGACATGTGGCATGGACAGGAGACGCATGACAGGAGACACAGGATAAGAGACATGGGACAGGAGACGCGGGACAGGAGACCCAGGACAGCACATGCGGGACACGAGACCCAGGACAAGAAACCTGGGACAGCAGACCCGGAACAGCAGACGCGTGACTGGAAACGCGGGATAGAAGACACGGGACAGGAGGCCCGGAACATCACACTTGAGACAGGAGACACGAAACACGAAGTATGGAGCACGAGACATAAGTGTGATAGAACGCAAGACGAAGAACATGCGACACAGGATAGGAGACACGGTAGGAGAGTTGGGACACGGGACGGGAGACACGAGATGGAGGACAAGAGACATGAGGTATGAGACGACGGGAGATACGGAACATGAGCCATGGAGTTGGCCGCATGGAACGGGAGACATGGGACGGCAGACGCGGAACAAAAGAAAACACAGGACGTACGGGAAGGGAAACACGACACGGGAGCCACAGAACGGAAGCCAATGGAGAGGAGACATGGACATAAGGGACGGGAGACACGATACGGGAGCCACAGAATGGAAGCCAATGGAGAGGAGACACGAACATAAGGAACGGGAGACACGATACGGGGGCCACAGAACGGAAGCCAATGGAGAGGAGACCTGGACATAAGGGATGGGAGACACGATACGGGAGCCACAGAACGGAAGCCAATGGAGAGGAGACACGGCACAGGGCACAAGAGGCTGGAAATAGGGGACACGGAATGGGAGATGCGGGACTTGAGCTATTGGTCAGCAGACACGGCCAAGAAGCATGGGCGGGTCGAACAAAACAGGAGAAATGGTACAACTGCGTAGAGGACTTGTAAAGGCAAGGGCACGTAGAGAACTTCTTTGATTCTAAGCCGCTTTGATGGGCGAAAGACTGTACGTAAGCCAGACTGATCATGTCAACAACCGAGGCTCAATCGGGCAGGGCGAAAGCTGGCATGTGATCTATGGATATCATAAGATGAATATAAATCATCCCTACCGTCCTTCTAATTCTTGGGGAGCCACGCGTGACTAGCATTTGGTCGAGATGAAAAAAAATAGATAAAATGCCTTCGATCAGGTAGTGAAAAAGGCCATCCATTTCCCACAAGCTTACGAACGAGACAGTAGGTTCAGGTTTTGTGAAGAGGGTTTGAGTTAGGTCCACCTCAGTATCAGCAGAGCTAATGGGTGTGGAAAGGGGGTGGGGGGGATGTTACGACATCAGTGCTGCGGCAAAAACTCCTACCAACGGGAGCGCTGAGACATCAGTTATAATGCGATGTTAGCTCCTGCTGCAAAACATTGAAATAGACTTGCTTGTACACAACTTATTTCTACCACAAAGACTAGATAAATAAATATTGTGCTCGCGTGCGTGCGTGCGTGCGTGCGTGCGTGCGTGCGTGCGTGCGTGCGTGCGTGCGTGCGTGCGTGCGGGCGTGCGTGTGGGGTGTGTGGTGTGGGTGTGGGTGTGGGCGTGTGGGGGTGGGGTGGGGGTGCTACACGACAAGCGCATGCGCCAAAGCTTATACAACGTGTTTACATATACTTTCAAAACTTTTACACCCTTTTCTTATACGCAACATTACCTCTAGTGCCAAAACTCATACACCAACATGAATGCTTACACGATAAAGCCTTCCACAACAAAACTGGTCCACCGTCCATTAGTAATAAAGCAAAGGCTTATGCAGTCTTTACTGATGGGCGACATTATTTCTGCTGCAAAAAGTCCATACATGACATGACTGTCACACGACAAATTTTGTACTGCCAAACATATACCAGCCATTTTTTCCACGGCAAAGACTTCACCAGTTTTTACTTATGCGTAATTTATGTCTCCGCAACGAATCGTATGTGGCAAAATGCTACACAACAAAACTTTAAAAATCAAATAAACTTATACTTAATAAAACGTATGCCCATGGTCATGTCTCCCGTAAAAAAATAACATAGTATTCACTTATCCGCGATATTATTTCTTTGACCAATGATTAATGTAACATTCGTGCAACACCATACAGGCCGTCTCCACGAATCATAATACTTATATAGTTTAAGCTTACCAAAACCCTGTACAGAAACGGGCACACGGGACCTGAGTTGAGCGACACGCCCCGCACGGGCTCAATGGTGACGACACATTATTGCTGCTGCAAACCATTACGATCGACAGACCCATCGACGACAATAGTTCTACGCGATATTCTTTACTGAAAAACGCGTGGTGCACTGCCGTAGCGTTGCAAACAAGTTTGGAGGCTAGGCAGAGACAAGCAGCCAAACGTGCTCTAAAATTCGTGAAACACGGAGTTTATCCCTAACGTGACACACCTCCCTATCACGGATGAGGTGTGAATGGGGCCTCCTGAATACGACACGACATCCCTGGACTTGGTGCTCGCTGAAACACGACAGTAATTCTCCTGCATTACCTAATAAGGTTCTAGTGCTACACGGCAAAACGTATTCCAAAAGTTCCTCAAACGTCAATAGTATTTTTGCCACCCACCCAAACTAACTGCCTTGTGCCTCATATGTCCAAGCACTTTACATTGCACAAATTATTGCAGCAAATAATGGATAGCAAGTTGTTGTATCAGCACCATCACATCTAATGCAGCACTGCCCAGCATGGGCTTTCCTCCTAACCTGTGAGATACTCCGCCACCGTGTACACGCATTTGCACTCCACGACAAGTATACGCAATCAAATAAATATCACATTTACACTATGACGCTATACAGTCTGAGGGGAAAGTAATGACGCTTATACATTTCTTGAAGCATATGTTGTGTCCGGTTACAATTTTGATGTTTCGAATTATAGTGTATATTCAATACCACGTACAAGTAAAGCACCCTTATAAGCTTTGGTAGTGAATATATTGATAGGTATGTATTTTGAAGCTATACATTTTGTTGCGTGGCCACTGATGTTGCGTATAAGTATTGTCAGTATGAAATGATGTAGCATTCCTGCCGGTAGAAGTGCTACGCGTTGTAGCACAAAATGTCGAACGGGGTGGGGGTGGGGGGCAAAAGAAGGCCCTGTGCCCAAAAACTGATCTGATAACCCCTAGCGCTCATTTGCATCCATAGAGGCCCGTAGGGCTACTCAACGTCTCCTGGATCTGACGGCTATGTTGTGCCGCTAAGCACGCTCAGTGCAGAGCGAATTGCGGGCTGCATAAGACATTTCAAACGGAAAATTTTCTGCTTTTGGATAAATCACATATTTTCAGAAGAAGCCGAGCGATGGCCTTGTATACAACCGTTGCCTGCTGGGTCATGATGTAATTCCCTTCCCAGTTCAAATTGAAGACAATTCAGTATCTTTCGTGGGTGCAATGCCAAATAGCCACACCTAAAAAATATCTTACATCGCCGGCTTGTATCTGGCCTTTAAATGAGCCAGTCCCAAGAATAGCACTTTTTACGGTCACATCGGACGTCACAGCACCTGGAATCCTAGCCATGAGAGGAGTGCGCTAGGATCAGATCTCAAAGCTAAATTACATACCTATGTGTCATAATTGACACATACGTGGCGCTAATGAAGACCCATCATGTCACACGCTGACGGTGCCTCCCTTGTGCGCCGCCCATCTTCCCCGGGGCAGCGAACCAGTCGTCCGTGTCAGGGGAAGCCCCTATTGTCCCGGCCTATACGTGTTCCAGGTTTCCCTCTCTCCGTCGCTGCGAGCCCGTTCTGGCGGCCCGTGAGGCCGCCCACCCCCTCCCTCTCCCTCGCCACCACCACCATCACACCACCAGAGGGAGTTGGGTCTAAAATTGTCGGACCTCCCGTCTCTCCTCCTATCCTCCTGTCTCCCTGTCTCACGCCTCCCCACCTCTCCGTCTCCCATCTCCCCGTCTCAAACCTGCTGCGTCCTCGTCTCCCGTCACCTGTCTTCCCGCCTCCCGGCCTCCCGGCCTCCTGTCCTCCCGCCTCCCCCCGCCTACCGGCTCCCCGCTGCCCCGCCGCCTCGCCGTCCCACCCTCTCCGCTTTCACACAATGCCGTAGCTCACCTCCCCTCCATCAGTCTCCTCGCCTCCCGCCTCCCCTTCACCCACCTCTACGACTCCCCATCTTTCCGCCTCCCGCCTCCCCGCCTCCCGCCACCGCAGGTTCCGCCGTCGGTTTCTCGGATCAGATCGCGGCTACATCGGATCGCGATCGCCCGTGACGATCGAGGAGCGCCACTGTAGCGAGCGGAGCGTGACCAGTGCGACGGGTACCGTGCAGGCGTCCGCGGCCAGAGAGGTCACTCAAAACGGGGAGGCGCGGGAGGGCACGGAACGTCCACGGTCATGGTTCAACGGACACCGTTCATGCTGGTGCCTTCGACGGATGCCGTTCATGCTGGTGCCTTCAACGGATTGCCGTTCATGCTGGTGCCTTCAATGGATGCCGTTCATGCTGGTGCCCAGTTTTGCATTGTATCTCGTGAGTTCGTAATAAGGCACACCTCTCGTCATTGGCAAACACAGAAGGCGCAAACGTAGCCGCAAAACCCGTCTCCAGGCCTGCGGCTGTACGACCCCTTGCTGTTATCCGAGCATTTTCGTCGATTTCTTCAGCTATTCTTCCCACCAAGATCATCCCAGGACGTGCGAGCAGCTCTGCCGCTCCAGCCCCCCTTCGCACCGGCCCATTCCCAAGTCGCTCTCCTCCGTCCCGCCGTGAGGAGGCGCCTGGGAGCGCCTTTGGGCCACGGCGTCGGAGTCGGGTCGACGCGGTCCAAACCGGAGCACAATGCCCGCGCCCGACCGCGACGCCGAATGTAAACGGCGTCTGTTTTCGTTTCGTGACGCGTCTCAGTCGCCAGGAGCGGTGACGCTCCGTTTCTGGCCGAAGTCGTCCAGCCGTGACGGGGTAGAGGGCACGATAGAGGCTGATGAGCGGCGCACGTGCAGACACGGTGACAAAAGCGACGAGAGGCGGGGAAGAGTCATGGTAACGGCGGTCACCATTGCAGCGATGTCGTTCATGCGATCAACCGAATTTCGACAATGAGAAAGGATTTTCCTTCTCGAGGGAACCATTTTTTTTTTTTACTTTCCGGCTATCAGCCAGGCCAAGTCCTAATTACGTTCGTTCAGCCCACGTCTCATTAACTCCCCCTCTCCCTCTCTTTACCACCCGAAACCTCTCCCGTTTCTGTCGCTCCCGGATTGTGTTCAGCAGGCGCGGCGCGGCTGCTGTGAACGTCCGGGTCCATCCTCCGGACCCGGTCCGAACCGAGCTCAGGTCCGTCCTCCCAACCCGGCCCGGGCCGGGCCGGGCTCGGGTCCGTCCTTCCAACCCGGTCCTAGCCGGGCCCGACCGCCGCGCTGAGACGCGTCCCCACCGCCAGCAGATGACAATCACGGCGCGGTCGCGACGCTGATTAATTTATTGACTCGGGAATGTGACGCGCCCGCTCTGTCGCCGGTGGTGATGGTGTCGCGCGTCCAAGCGTGACGGCGCGCCGAGGGGGGCCGGCCGCGCACAATGAGCGCCACTAAATCGGCCGTAGCTCTGACGTATGGGCCGAGAAGACGCCGGACAGGTCGACTCGGAGCGGGCACCCAGGGGACCAGAGCTGGCTGGGTGCGATTGTAGCAGGCACCCAGATTGGTGAAACGCAGCCAGACAATGCGCGGCCACCTTTGCTGAAGAAAGCGTTGAACAACTGTTTGAAGTGTTTGTATTATACCATTTGTTAGAGACCGCGTGCTTAGGCAAGCGTGGCAATAGGGGGTTTGTACTCCGCCGAAAAAGCACATATAATAACAGTTATGAGACATTGCAACGCGTTTTAGGGAAAGTACCACAGCAAAATCAAGTATGGCGTTCCTCATCGTTACGGTCTATACGAAACATCGCACGCATATTTGCGCATATTTGCGGCACATGGCAATAATGGTCATGGACGGAAAACTCGCACGTAAATGTGTCCAGTCACTTTGATGTGTAAGCCGGTGAAAATTCTGTTGAAGATCAAACACTCCAGTTCTCTGCCGTTCCCTTCGTCGCCGATCCTCATGGCATAGCCAGTGACTGTAAGCATTAGCATCCACACACATTTACCGATATCGTTGTGATTTTGTCGACAAAAGGGATCTGAAGAAGCTATGGGCAGTCGTTGCCGACGTGTGAAGCAGGAACATACACACTGACGCGGTCCTGAGGTCCGGACATCTCCACACCAGGAAGCAAAGCCAGGCATGTCGAAAGCAGCGAACGCAACTTAACCTACCGTTTACAACCACCGTCTGGAGCTCCTCTCCGTGGAGTTTTAGCGGTTCTTCAGGAGTATTGAATTAATAACGTTTTTCACAGTGACCTAATAACCAAAAATCACAACATTTATCGAAAGCAGACTTAAACAATGTAGGGCCGCAGGTATTGTTTACTTTATCAATGACTTTTGATATTTGACGTACATGATATTGTGTATTGAGCGAGGCGATAACTCATTTCATGTAGCTTTTGAATGTTGTGCCAATGACTCAAGTAAACGCGATATGACATTTCACAGTTATTTTCAGGAGGACATTAACGAAAATATTTCCACCCACGCTTGTCTGTATTTCCAAACCCTCAGAAGCATGCTAAGCTTGTATAAAACCACCACCACTGATACTAATAGATACACCACTGACACTGATGCATATGCCACCATTGATACATGATTGTCATGTAAACGTTACGATGAGCGTGTTTCATCAAGATAAGTTTGGCTTCTAATGTTTGTTGGGTTCCCATTGTTGTGTCAATGCATTAATGGTCACGTGGCAGGCATTTCTCAGTCGCAGTTTGCTGGTTACAGGAATACAAGTTCGGTGGTTCGGTGGACCGACCACCACGGACCGATTTTCCAGAAAAGTTGCGTCTCTAATTTACGTTATCCGGAAGCAGCGTAATGCCCTCATAAAGTCATAACGTCACCTGCATAAAACCTCGCCGGCCGTCGTTCTAATAAGCACCTCTCCACATTGATGCGCTGTCTTTGACCAAACCACAGACAAGGCTCATACACATTCTGTTTCACCAACCAGGAGGCGGAATTCTTTATGGAAATGAGTCGGCTCCAAGAATGCCAGTTAACGACGAGTCCTGACAAAAAAACAACACCGCTCTAAAAACATAAGCGGATGTAGCTTTATCCTCAGACCGATCAAGTAAAAGGACGTCAAGTAAGAGACTGGTACAGTGGCGCACTTATGCTTCTTCTCTCTCTGCGACAATCATCCATCACATACGTCACGCTTTTTCGAGCAGACGGCGCGCGCAAGAGCACAAAGGACCTGGCCGTCTTCGTTAAGTGCATTCCGTTGCTTGGTGCTCCGTTCCGTTCCAAGGCATACATCTACTGAGTGAGATGTGCCAATGGTTCACGGTGGCAAAATGTTCAGCCCGGCGGACAATAACGCCAGGACTAAATCACAGGAGATATTGTTGAAACCAAACCGGGCATTAAAGTGAGCCTGTTCGACGAGGCGTGCATTCGAAATTGTCGCAAAGGGGACGGGGCCAATCTTCGAACGGGACCCATTAGTTTTTGGAGACGCCGTTCAAAGATCCTCATTTTGATGCCGGGGGAGGGGGAGTCTCAGGCACACAAATCGGTATTTTTGCCGCCAAAATACCTTCTTAACCTGGTGGGAGGGATTTTACCGAAACCACTGATTGCATTTGCAGCTTACCATTGCTTCACATCGTATTGTACTAGACATCAAAACACCCCTCAATGTTAAAAACATTAATTTTTATGATGCACATCTTGCATCAAATGACCATTAAAAAAGCCAGGTGCAACATTCAATTTTCATTGAGTACCTGCACGTGCAAACGGAAAGGTCCATCGTACGGTCCAGGTATTTGGAAAGCTCTACCGAACGGTCCACGCGGTCCAGGTATTCTGCACGGTCACGAGATTGCCACCGCCAAAAGGAATTTGGAAAGAAAGCAACGTGATGCACGTGAAGCATTCACTTGGGCTTAGGGCATGCACCGCCCCGCTTTGGTTTTGTGGAGCTTATCTTACTGTTTCCTGTACGAGGGGAGATTTATGCGGAAGAACGAACGCTAAAACTTCCAGTTGAAGGGACCTAAGGTAAATGCCATGTGTTCCTCACAACGTATTTCTCATCTGGTTGCGCCCTTAAATTACGAGCGTCTTCAAGACAACTTAAATTATGATTTTCTTCGGCATAATCATAAGAAAATCTGACAAATTATAGCGTAAACCGGGCATAAAGATGACAGGGGATGTACGAAAAGTGGGTACCAGAAATTCAGCAATCTATTCACATCAATCGGCGCCACGCGTTTAAATAGCAGCGGGGTGACCTGACACAGGATGCACTGCGATCGTGTTAAGTGCTGCCAACCAGAAATATAGTGCGTGAGTACAATTCAGGTGCGGAAAACTGCAGCAGAACAAGGCGCTGTTTAAGTCCTCAGAATAGAGAAGGCAAAGTTGAGTGACATTTTGCACATAACCCACGAATCCATATGCATAGTGAACAGGAGGAACGCGCTTGATTTTGACCGGTGGCCACCCCTGCTGGCTCTGACCAAGGCACCTCACCAGAAATTAATTACTCTCCCATTGCAAACGCTCGCCAACCGCATCATTAAGATTCATCTTCGGACCCATATGTAAATCGCTGTAGGTCACGCGGGCTAGAATTACAATATAACCATGCATCACATGCATGCTGTTGATATCTGAACAAAAAACGTGTCGTGAATCTTAAACACTTGTTGCACAAACCGCCTAGGGCCATTGCGCTGTCATGATAAGTTTCCCATACTTTCAGCTTAAGGGGAGTGGGGAAGACTGGGGGTAAGAGATCATTGATTCAAGAGTAAACTGGCACACACAAATGCAATCCTCTCCTAGTCATGTGCAATGAGTCGTGCGCAACGCAAGATATTGACCTCA
>NW_023596448.1:7428681-7448982 GCF_011947565.3 Pollicipes pollicipes | reverse complement strand
CCGGTACCATGACCCTTCCCCGCCTCTCGTCGCTTTTGGTCACCGTGTGCAAGTGCGCCGCTCAATTCAGCCTCTATCGTGCCCTCTACCCCGTCACGGCTGGACGACTTCGGCCAGAAACGGAGCGTCACCGCTCCTGGCGACTGAGACGCGTCACGAAACGAAAACAGACGCCGTTTACATTCGGCGTCGCGGTCGGGCGCGGCATTGTGCTCCGGTTTGGACCGCGTCGACCCGACTCCGACGCCGTGGCCCAAAGGCGCTCCCAGGCGCCTCCTCACGGCGGGACGGAGGAGAGCGACTTGGGATGGGCCGGTGCGAAGGGGGGCTGGATCGGCAGAGCTGCTCGCACGTCCTGGGATGATCTTGGTGGGAAGAGTAGCTGAAGAAATCGACGAAAATGCTCGGATAACAGCAAGGGGTCGTACAGCCGCAGGCCTGGAGACGGGTCTTGCGGCTACGTTCGCGTCTTCTGTGTTTGCCAATGACGAGAGGTGTGCCTTATTACGAACTCACGAGATACAATGCAAAACTCTGGGCACCAGCATGAACGGTATCCGTTGAAGGCACCAGCATGAACGGCATCCGTCGAAGGCACCAGCATGAACGGTGTCCGTTGAACCATGACCGTGGACGTTCCGTGCCCTCCCGCGCCTCCCCGTTTTGAGTGACCTCCCTGGCCGCGGACGCCTGCACGGTAGCTGTCGCATTGGTCACGCTCCGCTCGCTACAGTGGCGCTCCTCGATCGTCACGGGCGATCGCGATCCGATGACCGTCGCTCTAGCCGCGGTCTGATCCGAGAAACCGACGGCGGAACCTGCGGTGGCGGGAGGCGGGGAGGCGGGAGGCGGAAAGATGGGGAGTCGTAGAAGTGGGTGAAGGGGAGGCGGGAGGCGAGGAGGCTGATGGATGGGAGGTGAGCTACGGCATTGTGTGAAGCGGAGAGGTGGGACGGCGAGGCGGCGGGGCAGCGGGGAGCCGGTAGGCGGGGAGGCGGGAGGACGGGAGGCCGGGAGGCCGGGAGGCCGGAAGGCAGGAAGACAGGTGCCGGGAGACGAGGACGCAGCAGGTTTTGAGGCGGGGAATGCGAGACGGGGAGATGAGAGACGGAGAGGTGGGGAGGCGTGAGACAGGGAGACAGGAGGATAGGAGGAGGGACGGGAGGTCCGACAGTTTTAGACCCAACTCCCTCTGGTGGTGTGATGGTGGTGGTGGCGAGGGAGAGGGAGGGGGTGGGCGGCCTCACGGGCCGCCAGAACGGGCTCGCAGCGACGGAGAGAGGGAAACCTGGAACACGTATAGGCCGGGACAATAGGGCTTCCCCTGACACGGACGACTGGTTCGCTGCCCCGGGGAAGATGGGCGGCGCACAAGGGAGGCACCGTCAGCGTGTGACATGATGGGTCTTCATTAGCGCCACGTATGTGTCAATTGTGACACATAGGTATGCAATTTAGCTTTGAGATCTGATCCTAGCGCACTCCTCTCATGGCTAGGATTCCAGGTGCTGTGACGTCCGATGTGACCGTGAAAAATGCTGTTCTTGGGACTGGCTCATTTAAAGGCCAGATACAAGCCGGCGATGTAAGATATTTTTTAGGTGTGGCTATTTGGCATTGCACCCACGAAAAGATACTGAATTGTCTTCAATTTGAACTGGGAAGGGAATTACATCATGACCCAGCAGGCAACGGTTGTATACAAGGCCATCGCTCGGCTTCTTCTGAAAATATGTGATTTATCCAAAAGCAGAAAATTTTCCGTTTGAAATGTCTTATGCAGCCCGCAATTCGCTCTGCACTGAGCGTGCTTAGCGGCACAACATAGCCGTCAGATCCAGAGACGTTGAGTAGCCCTACGGGCCTCTATGGATGCAAAGGAGCGCTAGCGGTTATCAGGTCAGTTTTTGGGCACAGGGCTTTCTTCTGCCCCCGCCCCCACCCCGTTCGACATTTCGTGCTACAACGCGTAGCACTACTACCGGCAGGAGTGTTACGACATCATTTCTACTGGCAATACTTATACGCAACATCAGTGCCGCGCAACAAAATATATGCTTCAAAAATATATACGAGTCACTTTATTCACTACCAAAGATTATAGGGTCCTTGCTTGTACGTGGTATTAATATACACTATAATTCGCGACATCAAAATTGTAAACGACACAACATACGCTTCAAGAAATGTATAAGCGCCATTACTTCTCCTCAATGACGTACGTCATAATGTAAATGCGATATTACTTGGATGCGATGCGATACAAAAAATAGTTGATAATTATTTGCGTAATTATTTGCGCAATGTAAAGTGCTTGACATATGGGCAAAGGCACCGGTTTGGGAGGCAAAATATTTTTGACGTTTATAACTTTTTAAATACAAGTTTTGTCGTGTAGCACTGGAGCCTTATTTAGGTAATTGCAGGAGAACTGTTTTCGCGTTTCAGCGAGCACCAAGTCGGGGATGTCGTGTCGTATTCAGGAGGCCCCAGTCACACCTCATCCGTGATACAGAGATGTGTCACGTTAAGGACAAACTCCGTGTTTCACGTATTTTGGAGCACGTTTGCTCGCTTTTCTCTGCCCAGCCTCCAAGCTGGTTTTGCAATGCTACGGCACTGCACCATGCGTTTTTCGGTAGAAAAATATCGCGTAGAACTATTGTCGTCGTGGGTCTGTCGATCGTAATGGTTGCAGCAGCAATAATGTATCGTCACCATTGAGCCCCTGCGGGGTGGTGTCGCTCAACTCAGGTCCCGTGTGCTCGTTTTCTGTGCAGGGTTTTGGTAAAGCTTAAACTATATGAAGTATTCACAATTATAATTCGCGGAGGACGGCCTGTATGGTGTTGCACGAATGTTACATTAATCATTGGTCAAAGAAGTAATATCGCTGTTAATTGAATACTATGCTTATTTTTTACGGGAGACATGACCATGGGCATACGTTTTATTAAGTATAAGTTTGTATGATTTTTAAAGTTTTGTTGTGTAGCATTTTGGCCACATACGATTCGTTGCGGAAGACATAAAATTACGCATAAGCAAAAACTTCCGAAGTCTTTGCCGTGGAAAAAATGGCTGGTATATGATTGTGCGGTACAAAATTTGTCGTGTGACAGTCATGTCATGTATGACTTTTTGCAGTAGAAATAATGTCACCCATCAGCAAAGACTGTATAAGACTTTTCTTTATTAGTAATGACGGGTACAAGTTTTTGCAGTGGAAGTTTTATCGTGTAGCATCCATGCCAGTGCATGAGTTTTGGTACTAGAGGTATTGTTGCGTATAAGAAAAAGGTGTTAAAGTTTTGAAAGTATATGTAAACACGTCTATAAGCTTTGACGCATGCGCTTTGTCGTGTAGCACACACCCACACCCACACCCCACACCCACACCCACACCCACACCCACGCCCACACCCACACCCGCACCCGCACCCGCACCCGCACCCCGCCACCCGCCACCCGCACCCGCACCCCCCCACACACACACAACTACATATATATATATATATATATATATATATATAGATATATATTTATTTATCTAAGTCTTTGTGGTAGAAATAAGTTGTGTACAAGCAAAGTCTACTCAATGTTTTGCAGCAGAAGTAATATCGCATATAACTGATGTCTTAACGCTCCTGTTGGTAGCAGTTTTTGCCGCAGCACTGATGGCCGTAACAACCCCCCCCCCCCCTCCACACCCATTAGCTCTGCTGATACTGAGGTAGGACCTAACTCAAACCCTCTTCACAAAACCCGGAACCTATGTCTCGTCCCTAAGGCTTGGCCTGCGGGAAATGGATGGCCGTTTTTACTACCTGATCGGGGCATTTTATCTATTTTTTTTTTCATCTCGGACCACAAGGCTAGTCACGCGTGGCTCCCCAAGAATTAGAAGGACGTAGGGATGATTTATATTCATCTTATGATATCCATAGATCACATGCCAGCGTTTCGCCCTGCCCGAATTGAGCCTCGGTTGTTGACATGAGTCAGTCTGGCTTACGTACAGTCTTTCGCCCATCAAAGCGGCTTAGAATCAAAGAAGTTCTCTACGTGCCCTTGCCTTACAAGTCCTCTCTACGCAGTTGTACCATTTCTCCTGTTTTGTTCGACCCGCCCATGCTTCTTGGCCGTGTCTGCTGACCCAATAGCTCAAGTCCCGCATCTCCCATTCCGTGTCCCCTATTTCCAGCCTCTTGTGCCCTGTGCCGTGTCTCCTCTCCATTGGCTTCCGTTCTGTGGCTCCCGTATCGTGTCTCCCATCCCTTATGTCCAGGTCTCCTCTCCATTGGCTTCCGTTCTGTGGCCCCCGTATCGTGTCTCCCGTTCCTTATGTTCGTGTCTCCTCTCCATTGGCTTCCATTCTGTGGCTCCCGTATCGTGTCTCCAGTCCCTTATGTCCATGTCTCCTCTCCATTGGCTTCCGTTCTGTGGCTCCCGTGTCGTGTTTCCCTTCCCGTACGTCCTGTGTTTTCTTTTGTTCCGCGTCTGCCGTCCATGTCTCCCGTTCCATGCGGCCAACTCCATGGCTCATGTTCCGTATCTCCCGTCGTCTCATACCTCATGTCTCTTGTCCTCCATCTCGTGTCTCCCGTCCCGTGTCCCAACTCTCCTACCGTGTCTCCTATCCTGTGTCGCATGTTCTTCGTCTTGCGTTCTATCACACTTATGTCTCGTGCTCCATACTTCGTGTTTCGTGTCTCCTGTCTTAAGTGTGATGTTCCGGGCCTCCTGTCCCGTGTCTTCTATCCCGCGTTTCCAGTCACGCGTCTGCTGTTCCGGGTCTGCTGTCCCAGGTTTCTTGTCCTGGGTCTCGTGTCCCGCATGTGCTGTCCTGGGTCTCCTGTCCCGCGTCTCCTGTCCCATGTCTCTTATCCTGTGTCTCCTGTCATGCGTCTCCTGTCCATGCCACATGTCCTGCGTCTCCTGCCCCATGTCTCCTGTCCCCGCGTCTCCTGTCCCACGTCTCCTGTCCCTGGTCTCCTGTACCGTGTCTGCTGTCCCCCGTCTCCATTCCCACATGTCCTGTACCGCGTTCTGCGGTCTCTGGTCTCCTGTCCTGGGTCTGCCGGGCCGGCCGGTGTCCCGCTGCCGGTCTGACCCCGGCTCGTTTATCAGCGGCAGCGCCGGTGAATAATGGTCGAGGCGGGGGGGCTCGCTTTACACGCTGGCTGGTGTGAAATTTGGCCGCATGGCGTCTGGTCATTAGCGGCGGCCGGCAGCGGCGCTCCCTGAGACTGCGTCGGCGCACCCCGAGACTGCGGCGAGCGCAGCAGGCGACGCCCGGGGAGGCGGCCGGCAGCGGCGCACCCCGAGACTGCGGCGAGCGCAGCAGGCGGCGTCGGGGAGGCGGCCGGCAGCGGCGCGCCCATAGACTGCGTCGGCGCACCCCGAGACTGCGGCGAGCGCAGCAGGCGACGCCCGGGGCAGGCTGACCCGAACACGTGGCGGGGAGGCGCAGCAGGCGGCGCCCGGGGCGGGCTGACCCGAACACTTGGCGGGGAGGCTCAGCAGACGGCGCCCGGGGCGGGCTGACCCGAACACATGGCGGGGAGGCGCAGCAGGCGACGCCCGGGGCGGGCTGACCCGAACACGTGGCGGGGAGTCGCAGCTGGCAGCACTCGGGACTGAAGCTCACCGGAGGACTCCCGGGGAAGACAAGGCAGCTGTCAACAGGGGGGTCCGGCCTGACCGGAGCACGGGTGAAGGCAGTAATTGATGATGTGGTGCGGTAGAGGTGCTCACCACTGTGCATTCGCTGTCTGACCCCCTGCAGGGTGTGTATACATTTGCGTGTGTATGTGTGTGAAGGTGTGGTTATGTGTGTGCGCGTCCGTGTGTCGTTAGTGCTCACTGGCATTCGGGACGAGCCAAATGTTTGGCAGTGGCCTTGCCTGTTGAGATTCGCGCTAACAACGACGCAGATGGTTGTCGTAACAGTAAAAAGGGGTGATCAGCTGTTTATTGAGCTTTTTGCGCCGCATCAGGACAGTTTGGTTCTCATGCCCGGCCTCTTGGAGTTCGGGCGGATGGTGCCGTGGAAAAGAGCACTTAGCGTTGGTGTACTAGGCGTACCAGAGCTGAGAGCCGGTTAGTTGTATTAGCCGGATCCTACAGCTATCCCGGTTACCTCGAGATTGACGATGTCTTCCCCCATTTCGCAGTGTTGATCAGTTTTTGCGCCGTAAAGCATAGCCGTCGTCACTAGCTTGGGACAACTTGAACAGCACAAACGAAATACAATAAAACAAATGTTTGAGTTAAATTACTAACAACCTCACGTGCCTGAGAGCTCAGCCCATTGCGTGATTTGCCCAGATGAGCACTGCCCAGTAGCGACTCACACTGAGTTATGGACAGCTGGAATTTCGCACGTCTTCTTACCGGCCAATGGCGCAGTTATAGAGTTTATTGGCCCCTGTGCAATTCATAGATAATTGACGTGATGCGCCCGGGTCCAGTGTTGCCGCCCCGGCCGCTGCTCCGCGGCACGCGGTCGCTGCGCCGGCTGTCATTACTCGTCCGTTGGTGGCTGCCAGGCTGGCCAGACGGCCGATAAGAACCCCATCTCAGACACACCATTAAGATTCTGTTTGGATTGGAAGGAAAGACCTGTGGTTTGGCATGGCGATCATCCCCGCGGTTTCCCCGTCGTGGAGGTGCCCCTCTGCGTCAGACACGTGCTGTCCCGTTGCGTAAGTCGAGAATGACAGTAGAAACGCGCCGGCCGTCGGCGGTGTTCCGGCATGTGCCGTCCCGGGCCCGTGCGCTTCATCTACATTCGCCCGACAAAAAGGGAACCGGTCTCCAGCTTGTGTGGCGCGGGGGGCGGTTCTTGTGGCCCAGTAAAAACCTGCTGTCGCCCGGTGCTTTAATGATGGTTTTAACGCACACCGTCCGGTGTGGTACGGGTGTAGATGTGCTACTGATAGAGTAGGGCAGGTCTCGGGTTCCCGCGCACGGCCAGGACCAACAGTGTGGCCTCAGAAGAGAACGGCTCGCGGGTTCACGGTTACCCGAAAATCGTCTCTTGAGATGTGCATGGGAGTGAGGGATGCAATGATCAATTCAAGTCTTGTCCGGCCCCACTTCCCCCTTTTCTAGGCGAAGCGGCTTTCAAGGTGCGAACGCAATCTATATGCTAACTTGTGAACCGGTGGATGCGCACCATTATGTTCAGTCTGGCAAGCAGCCGCGGCATGCTCGCTGAAACCGAAAAAAATTGCACCGAGCGTCAAGGGTTCGCTTGGCACCTGGGCAGATGTCTGTCGACTGTGCTGACCCAGGTCACTCTTTCGTCGTTGTGCCATTTCACATGCAGCCTTTTCCACCTCTTACAGCCCCCTTCCCCCACCTCTCTCCCCCCTCCCTCTCACTCTCCCTCTTCCTCTCTTTCTCCGTCCCTTCCTTTCTCTCTCTCTGCCTCACTCTCTACCACACTTTCCCTCTCCCTCTTTCTCTCCCTCTCTTTCTCGCTCTCGGTCTCTCTTCTTCGTTCTACTGTCACCCCCCTTTCTCTCACCCTCTCCCTCCCTCCTCTCCGCCTCCTTTCGCCTCCCTCCCTCCCTTTCCCTCTGTGGTCTCTCTATCTTTCTCTCCCTCTCCCCCTGTCTCTCACCCCTTTCTCTCTCTCTCTCTCTCTCTCTCTCTTTCTCTCTCTTTTTCTCTCTCTCCTCTCTGTGGCCCTCTCTCCTTCTCCGTCCCTGGTATCTCTCTCAATGTCCCTCTCTCCCTGTTCCTCACCCCTTTCCCTCTCTCCTCTCTGTTTCCCTCTCTCCGTGTCTCTCACCCCTTTCCCTCTCTCCTCCTCTCTGTGTCCCTCTCTCCCTGTCTCTCACCCCTTTCCCTCTCTCCTCCTCTCTGTGTCCCTCTCTCCCTGTCTCTCACCCCTTTCTCTCTCTCCTCTCTGTGTCCCTCTCTCCCTGTCTCTCACCCCATTCCCTCTCTCCTCCTCTCTGTGTGTCTCTCTCCCTGTCTCTCCCCTTTTCTCTCCCTCCTCTCTGTGTTCCTCTCTCCGTCTTCGTCTCTGGTATCTCTCTCTGTGTCCCTCTCTCCCTGTCTCTCACCCCTTTCCCTCTCTTCTCCTCTCTGTGCCCCTCTCTCCTTCTCCGTCTCTGATATCTCTCTCTGTGTCCCTCTCTCCCTGTCTCTCACCCCTTTCCCCCTCTCCTCCTCTCTGTGTCGCTCTCTCTCCATCCGTCTCTCTGTCGTGTCAGTAGTATTCGCGCCACGTTCCGAGCTCCCATGGACGGCCTGTTTTACAATGCGTCTGTATTCGTACCGTGCGACCGCGGCAAGTAGAAACCCAGCCGCTGTCAATACGATCTCCCCTCTCGGCACTCCAGCTATTCGATGGGCACTGTTAGAGGGCGCTGAGTCTCTAAAATCCCCCGCCCTATCAAGGTCACCCTCGCTGCGTCCGCGGCGCGTGATCCATTGTACCCTCCGAGACGATCTGATGACCGCGGGCCTCGTTACGGGGAATGTTAAGTGGCGAGTCCGGATCGCGAGTACATCCAGCCTACGTCTGTTAGCCATCTCATGATAGCCATGGTCTCGAAAGTCATTTGTCACGGCTTTCACAAGCCATGCCTTAGCATTTCGTGTTTGTAATTCGCCCTGGTGTGTAGCGAACACAATTTACCCAACAACAGGTGCGTCAACCCGAAATTAACCCGCGTAACCGGCGCCCGTTTCCTTCGGCGTTCAATCTCCCCTGTTGTTCATAAACATCCTTGATGACATCCAACGCCTCCGCTAACATGGGTTTTCTACCAGCCAGCTGAAACGATGCTATCTGAACGGTAATTAGGCGGTTTTTGCCGCTGGTTGGGACCGACGTGAGCCCCACATGAGGCCACCACGCCACCCCCGTCGCCGACGATGCTCGGCGGCTGTGAACCCAGAGCCGGGGTACTGTTAGCTGGGTAAGGTGTTTGCCGATCGCGCGCTGTCTGTCATGGGATTTGGGCCTTGTCAGCCGGCCCCCGCGTGTGTCAAAGGCTCCGGGGGCTGCGAGAGGCCGCGTTGGTGGTCTGTCAGCTGTTTTCAACACCTTTTTGTCGTGCTGTCTGGCAGTCGTCATCCAGCTGTTTGCCAGTCGGTTTTCCGTCAGCCACCTACTCATCAGACTGCTGTGTGTCGTGACTGTTTGTGACTGTGTGAATGTGACCGTCGGCCTTTTTCTGCCAGACATTTGTCGGTGCCATTCAGCCGTTCGCCTCGGTCCGTGCACGTGGCAGTCGACCGTTTGTTATTCAGCTGTGCGCCAGTCCGCCTTTTTTCGATCAGCCGCTCGGGCAGACAGCTGTGTCTGTCTGTACCAGCTGTTCCCCAGCTCCCCTGTCTGTCTGCGGCGCGCGTCATGAAGCCATCCCCGCGCGGCGCGCCCGGCCCGGCCGATATACCATGCATAATTCATCTGTCCTCAGCCACGCCGCCGGGCGCGCAGACTGAAGCGGTTCGGCCCGCTGCGGGCCGCTGCACGGCCTCGCATGGAAATGTGGGCTGTAATCAGAGCAATCAACGCCACATACCACTCACCAGGCGGGGTAGTGTATATACGGCCGGCATCAAAACGGCGGGGTGAGCGCAGAGTGGCGCGGATAGAGGCATAAATCAGGCCTTCACAAGCCAGGCTGGCAGGCTGTTGTTTCGGCACTGTCGCTAACTGCCCGGCGCTTGGATGCCGGCGTGCTGTTCCGGACGGATGAAGGCTCTTTATCATGCCGAACGATATCCCGGACGGTGCCGGCGCCTGGATTACGGCCGGCTGTGTGAGAATATAAGGCCCTGCTGCATTCAAATGTATTGGTCCGCGTTTCGCACCATTACGATTGCCCAAGGCTGCGGATGTCAATTTGTATTATTTTGTGAGGGCCCTGGCCCCCCAGCGTTGAGTCGGACCCAATGCTGGCTTAGCCGTGTCATTATTTTGGCTGCGATATTCCAAAAGCGTGAGAAAATGCGAACTATCACACAAATGCTATTTTCTGCTTCCTTTCCTGGTTGCACTGTCGCCATGGAAGGTACAGTGGGCTTGACCCCGCAACGTCAAAGGTTCTCTTAGGCTGGACATTGGGGATGGGCCATTTTACATTCAACGATTTTTCGTCTGTTTGTCAAACGTAAACCCGGACGCTTGCTCTCCCCACAACCCGAACATGATACTGACGCCACTAATTAAACCGTCTTGGGATTTCTTTTATGCCGAACGATATTTGACATCCGAGCCATGGTGGTTATAGGAACCTAACATTATTTTACTTAAAATTGAGACTTATGTTGCTTTGATGCAAGGTCTCATGCAGAAACAAAACTGGACGACACAATGTTTTTTTGGTGGGAGGGTCACGGCATGATTGGTTCACGTTTTATGTCCATTCAGCTACAGAATGATAAAACATACAGAAAACGGATACATAGCTGGGACGGGATTTTAATCTGACTCTGTGGTAAACATAATTCATTGCCAGTGCTCAGAACCCACCTTTCCATGATTGTAATGCACGTTTAACGGATTCATTTCGCCTCGGTCCCATATCCCAACACCACGAAGGGCCTCTGCTGTGTAACGCGACCACACGGCTGTCGGCTGCCGTGTGACCGGGCTGACGATGTTAAGTCAAAAGGCGAATGTCCCTCTTTGACAAACCCTACACGAACACTTATTCTGAAAGGCGAGCTGTCACCACGCGTTTCGCCACATGAGTAATGTGGTTAGTAAAACTTCAACGCCGTACCGAAGTTGTGCTTCCGCCACAACGATTGATGTGTCTGCGCGGCAATGTAGTTATTTTTGCGAGCATTTTGCGAATTACAGCCAACTGGCTCGGAGAAAGGCGACATCTGTAAACTGACTACCATCTTTGTCAAAAGATGCCATCTGTGTCCCAGAGAGCAGTCAAACGTAGTAAAACTCGCATAAATGCATGACACTATTCATTGCAAAGGTTGTGCATATTTTTGCTGTGTTCTTTTACCATTGTGAGGAATTCAACGGTTTGGGATTAGACCAAACTTTAAGACTGCAGGGAAGAAGAACTCCGCCATTGTATTTCCTACACCAGAGTTACAGCAGACTCATCGTCACCGTTATTTTTACAACGCATTTGTGTGTATCTACCTGTCTGCTTTGAGCCTCTGTCTTATACAAATATTGGCCAAGGTGAACTGTTAGCGATATGTCGAGTGCAGTTGAGTATTGTTGGGCGTCAGTGATTATGATTTTGTTGTTGATTATAATCATTTCATTTGATAGCATGAAACATGTGAATTAAGGAATGAACTACAGCGCCAATTCAGGCAAAAATATTCGCACAACGCTCGCAATTAACACGAAAATTACAACTCATAAGATACAAATTAATGTAACTCAATATATAAATTGCCTTTCGTCCCAATGAAGCGGGCTAAATCCGTCGGTAAAAGATGAGGAGTGGGTACAATAGTCGGGCTCTCGGCTATCTTATTTTTCACAAAAGTGGACAGCCCTGCTTAAGGCTGTAAGTGGTGAACGAGGACAGCCGTAACGGCTGGTGCAGTGGAAAGGTTGGGTCTACGAAGGAGTCTTCCAATCTCTTTTTGAACATAAGTGGACAGGTGCTAAAAAAGCAGCCTGAAGAGGTGCAGAGCTACGAAGTATTTCCAGCTTAGTGAGATAATTCAAACGAGTTATTTATTAGTACTACAGATGGCATAATTGTTCGAGTCAAAATGGTCTCAGATGGTTTCGACCCGACCCGTGTTAACAGATGGGTTAAGCAGATATTTAGTCCACTTGACAACGTTGCAGAGCAGCTTGTTCAAGCAGCTCGTACTTGTCGACAGCGTGACGTGCGGAATCAAGCCGTCCGTGTCCGAGCTGATCAACTGGAAGCCTTCAGCGTCTTCGTTTCTGGTACTGTCTTTGCCTGTACTGCGCTTCAGGCGGCCCGCGCCGGGACGATCCGTCTCCGGGGAGTGTTTCTGACGGTGGGGTTCGCTCGGGGGGAGGGGAGGGGCACCACTGACGGGCCGCCCGACGGGGACCCTGCAGTCGCCGTCCTGGTTTCGATGACGGATCGTCGGAGCCGACGCGGAAAAAGCGCGCCAGAGTCATGTTTTGCGGCCGGACCGTGATGCAGCGGCGCCCGCGCTTTGTCGCCGCCGCGCGCCAAAAAGCTATTTTGGCCGGCGCCGCGCGCGGTTTTGCACGTGCGTGTGATTATGAGAGACGCCCGGGCTTTTGGCGCGCTCCGGTTTTGCCGCGCTCACTCGTCCGGCCGCGACGTTCGCAAACAGTTCTTACGCGATCCGTCTTGTTGACGCCATTTTTCGTGGCCTCGACAAACACTTGCGGGGAGGCGGGCCAGTGGCCGCGCTGGGCGCGCCCGGGTCCACGGCTCGACCCGCTGCACTTTTCGCCTGCATTCTGACTTATTCGGGTCCAGAGACTGCGTCCCTCTGCTGATCTTGGCTACGCTCGGCGTCAGCTGTGGCCTGTTCGGCCGGAAGAAGTCTGAATGATTCGTGGCCGAGCTGTTGGCTTCAGCTCCCTCCCTGCTGAATTCATCACCGGCTCGGTGTCTGCGCTTGTCTTGTTTTTCTCGTCTCAAACTTGCATCTCCGGCGACGGCGCCGCGCTCTCTTACAGTCGTAAGAGCGACTTGCAGGGATTTCGCACTAGGCATGGATATTGGGGATTACCGCTCGTTGGCGTCGCTGACGTGAGGCTGACAGGCCAGGCGTCAGTTCGCTTTGGGGGCGGGAAGTATTTACGACGAGTGATTAGCGCCTTCGGATCCCACGTGGAGGGGCCAGGCTCGGATCCCGATTGTGTCATAGACGCTGATCAGTAATATGACTTACCCTGGCACTCCATAAAGAGATGCGTGTCGACATATGTCGCAGTCCCTTTTTCAAGAACAAAGTTCGCTTCGGCGGTCAACCGTCCATCCCAGACACGTCTTCGGCAGTCAACCGTCCATCCCAAACACGTCTCCGGCGGTCAACCGTCCATCCCAGACATGTCTTCGGCGGTCAACCGTCCATCCCAGAGGTCGACCGTCCATCCCAGACACGTCTTCAGTGGTCAACCGTCCATCCCAGACACGTCTTCGGTAGTCAACCGTCCATCCCAGACATGCCATCGGCGGTCAACCGTCCATCCCAAACACGTCTTCGGCAGTCAACCGTCTATCCCAAACGCGTCTTCGATGGTCAACCGTCCATCCCAGACACGTCTCCGGCGGTCAACCGTCCATCCCAGACACGTCTCGCCGTCCGTCCGCGAGTGGCCGACTCTCTGCGGCCTATCGCTGATCACGTCTCTCCTCATATCCCTATCAGCTGGCCAATCAGCGCGGCCGTTCCGTGAGGTCGTGCGAGCTCGTCTCCCGCCTGGCCCGCGCGCCTCGCCTCAGTCCGTACACACCCACAGCGCTTTCTTTCGCGCTGCGACGCGGCGTTCCGGACCGCCCGAGGCCGCGCCCGCGCGCTGGGCTGTCCCCAGCCTGCGCGGCCGGCAGCTGTTTGTTTTATTAGGTCCGGTCGCGCTGCTGATTCATGAGCGGGACGCGGCCGTGCGCAGCTCCCCTCCCGCCCGCCCGCCGCGACAGCGCCGACCGCTGAACGTGATCACACCTCGCAGCAGGGGCGGCTCCAGGCACAGGTGACACGGGGTAGCGCCAGCCACTGAGCGTGATCACATTCCTCAGCAAGGGCTTCTCCAGGCACATATGACACGGGGCAGCACCGGCCGCAGAGCGTGTTCTCACCCGTCAGCAGGGGTGTCTCCAGGCAGATGACACGGGGCAGCACCGGCCGCAGAACGTGTTCACACCCCTCAGCAGGGGCGTCTCCAGGTACAGGTGACGCGGGTGACAGCACTGACGCCGGCGTCCGGTCATCACGATCTAGCAGGCGCCCTGAAGCTGGCAGCCTCCCCGCAATTGTGTCCCCATCCCTCGGTCTATAACCGCACTCGCCTGGGTGCTCTCCCTGGCCCTGGTTCTGGAGGCGCTTCTGCCGTACGTTTAAGCGATGTGTCAGCCGCGTTCGCCCGGCGGCCTTCTCATCGCCGACAGCGGCAAGGCGGGCCGCCGCCGCCGCCGCCGCCGCCGCCGCCGCCGGCCGCCGGCGTTAGACAGGAGTTGTGCGCCTATGCTGGTCACGGCGTCGGACGCTCCTGCCAGGGCTCGCCTGGCTCAGACGTGCTCAGACGGCCGTTTTCTGCCGGCAATGAGGCGCCAACAGCTTGTGCGGCGCCGCCGCCCTGGGCCGTGAGGCATGAGGCGTGAGGCGTGAAGCGAGAGGTGCGAGGCGTAGGGCGTGAGGCATGAGCCATGGGCCGTAAGCTGTGAGCGGTGAGGCGGGAGACGGAAGGCAAGAGGCGGGAGACGAGAGGCACGAGGCATGAGGCGGGAGGCATGAGGCGTGAGCCATGGGCCGTGAGCTGTGAGCCGCGAGGCGGGAGACGGAAGGCAAGAGGCGGGAGACGAGGGGCACGAGACATAAGGCGGGAGGCGTGAGGCGTGAGCCATGGGCCGTGAGCTGTGAGCCGTGGGGCGGGAGACGGAAGGCAAGAGGCGGGAGACGAGAGGTACGAGGCATGACGCGGGAGGCGTGTGGCGTGAGGCGTGAGGCGTGAGGCGTGAGCGATCTGCGTTGCCGTGCCGGTGGGGACGAGTCGCGCGTGTGGAGGCACGCACATGTGTGGACGCGCTGTCTTCGGCGCCGTGTGCGGCAGTGGACGGGGAAGAGACCGGCGGTAAACGGCGGTGGACGAGCGAGAAGACAGGCGGCGGGTGATGGTGAACGGGTGAGGAGACCGGTGATGGACGGGTTAGGAAACTGTCGGTGAACGGGTGAGGAGACCGACGGCAGGCGGCGACGGGCGGGCGAGGAGACCGGCGGCGGGTGATGGTGAACGGGCGAGGAGACCGGCGTTGAACGGGCGGGGAGACCGTTGGTGAACGGGTGAGAAGACCAGTGATGAACGGGTGAGGTGACCGACGGCGGGGCGGCGGCGGGCAGGCGAGGAGACCGGAGGCGGGTGATGGTGGACGGGCGAGGAGACCGGCGTTTGAACGGGCTAGGAGACCGACGGCGGGCGGCGGCGGGCAGGCGAGGAGACCGGTGGTGAACGGGCTAGGAGACCGACGGCGGGCGGCGGCGGGCGGGCGAGGAGACCGGTGGTGAACGGGCTAGGAGGCCGACGGCGGCGGCGGCGGGCAGGCGAGGAGACCGGTGGTGAACGGGCTGGGAGACCGACGGCGGGCGGCGGCGGGCAGGCGAGGAGACCGGCGGCGGGCGGCGGCGGGCGGGCGGGGAGACCGGCGGCGGCGGCGGCGGGCGGGCGAGGAGACCGGCGGGCGGGCGGCGGCGGGCAGGCGAGGAGACCGGCGGGCGGGCGGCGGCGGGCAGGCGAGGAGACCGGCGGCGGGCGGCGGCGGGCGGGCGGGAGACCGGCGGCGGGCGGCGGTGGACGTGACGGAATACCACCCGAGAGTCGGAGATGACCCCTGACACGAGGCGGCGGTGTGAGGGACTGGCGCCGCAGCGACAGACGCATGCCAGATGCCTGACAGACACATAGCAGAGACAGCACCCCTGGTCAGATCACCTCTGCTCACCGAAGGGTGTCGCCGTGAAGAGGGAGTCAGATGATGCCGCAGCTAATGACCCTGCGGTGACCAGTCCAGGGCTGAAGTCCTCTCGAAAAGTCTCGCGATTTCGGCTCTTTATTCTCTCACGCTGACGGTGACTTTCTGGCACACCTTGGACGTACCTTTTGTCCTCTCTCGATAATCAGGTCTGCCCGTATCCAAGTCGTGGAGTCTGAGATGATAGCCGCCGTTCCCTAAAGCGCGGTAATCCGACAGCGCAGGAAATTGACCCACATTTCGGCCCGGCCTAGGCCCAGCATGGCCCCACAGCGGCGGCGCATTCCGCCTATTGGCGCAGAGTTTGGCGGCTAAACACATCATCCCATTAATCACAGGACGACCGCAATTAGGATAACGACGGCAGGGGACCATGAAGTGCCCAGGTCACAGGTCACGGTGTGCCATAACTCCGATGTTCGGATTTGTCTCCCGTGGCGCTCTGACCTATTGGCAAGTGTTCGTACTTATATTGACCTGAACTTCTTAGAAGCAGGTGCGAATCGTCATCTGGTTACAGGGACGAGACAAGCAGATGCGTCTCTATCCCCATCACTCAACAGCGTCTTCGACTTCTGAAGCGAATGCCGGCTAAACAAGTGCGTCCCCGACCATACCGATTCACACCCAACATCTTCTGCAGCCGCGCGACTCACACAAAGTGTCGGTAAAGCAGGCGGAGGCTGATGGTTTACCTCGGGGGTCCGAGGCCCTAGGCTCGACCCGGTGCCTCCGGCTCGTCTCACTGGAGAGCAGTCTCACCCGCTCCGATTTCCCCCCACCCGCTCCCCTCCTGCCCCGGTCACCCCACGCCGATTTCCCCCACCGCTCCCCTCCTCCCCGCCCACCCACGCCGATTTCCCCCCACCGCTCCCCTCCTCCCCCCCGCCACCCACGCCGATTTCCCCCACCGCTCCCCTCCTCCCCCGCCACCTCACGCCGATTTCCCCCACCGCTCCCCTCCTCCCCCGCCACCCTACGCCGATTCGTCGCCACTAACAGCGTTGATTATTTTCGCCGCGGAGATAAGCCCGGCCGGGTAAGGCCTGGCTGCCAAGTCGAGAGACCGGCGGAGCTTTTTCCGCGCCATAAGACCCACGCGCAGTCGTCCCACTGTCCGGGTGTGTCCCGGCCGATGCGCCGTCTCTGCTGTCTCGCCTACTGTGTCCCGGCCGATGCGCCGTCTCTGCTCTCTCGCCTACTGTGTCCCGGCCGATGCGCCGTCTCTGCTGTCTCGCCTGCTGTGTCCCGGCCGATGCGTCCTCTCTGCTGTCTCGCCTGCTGTGCTGCTCCGCCTGCTGGCTACTCTGGCGCTCACGGGCCGTCCCTTCCTCTCGCGCCACCTGCACTCCCCTGTCCTCCTTCACTCCTCCCCTCTCCTCCGCCCTTACGCCTCACCCACCGCTCTGCTTGACCCACCCCCTGCGTCTCCTCCTTCCCCTCTGCCCCTCCTCTCCCGCCTCTCCCGGCTGGCGCCGCTGTAGGCCGGTCCCGTTGGGCTGAAATTTGGCAGACAGATTCAATTATGATATTTTGCGGGGCGGCGGGCGGGCCGGACCGTCGTCTGACACGGCGGCCGGCCCGCGGCCCTGGAGCAACGGCCACGGCCGGCCAGCCCGGCCCTCCGCTGGAGCCGACCCGCCGCTGGAGCACGGGACTTGGGTCACACTAGCGCCAGGCTGAAAAACACGAGTGTGGCGAAGTCATTTGAGGGAAAGACGATTCATGGGGATGCGCTGAATTTGCGCTTATTTCGTAGGGCATGGTGCGGTCGTTGTCATGTATGCCGCGCCGTGTTCTACGCCGGGGACGGACCGAGGCAGGGAGCTGCCAGAGGGAGCGTTACGAGAGAACCACGCGACCCTAACCATGTCGTCGAAACGACGGGGACACGACAGGTGACGCGATAGGGTGCTCCTAGGGCGTGCACTAACACGGCGCCGTACGATGTTGCGAGAGCTCTTGAAGATTGAATGAGTCCATTTATTTGGTGTTTCTTCATGTTTTGGCCTCTACTGGGTCAGGTGTTTTTTTTTTGGCACGCATGAATCCAGATTATATTGTGTCCAGGGTCTGGTGTCCCAAAGGAATATGAACGGGTCGAGGGGTGAATGGCAAAATTATGAAGTAAAAAGTGTCGCGTATATGCTACATTTTTCATCTTGTTCTCAATTATGCTGAACTGTGATGGATTGGTAAGTTGTGTTCCGTAACATGATACGCTGTAATGCATTCCGGGGAAAAATTTTGATATGCATATTTAAATCAGCTCACATACAAATTTTGTGAGAAACATGGATTCGTTTGCGGATGGGATTCCGGACTAAACGATTGGCGTGCGCTGAACCCTGGTAACTCGTCCCATGAAACCCTGGTAACTGAACCCTGGTAACTCGTCCCATGAAACCCTGGTAACTGAACCCTGGTAGCTGAACCCTGATAACTGAACCCTGGTAACTGAACCCTGATAACTCGTTCCCATGAAACCCTGGTAACTGAACCCTGGTAGCTGAAACCCTGGTAACTGAACCCCTGGTAACTGAACCCTGGTAACTCGTCCCATGAAACCCTGGTAACTGAACCCTGGTAACTGAACCCTGGTAACTGAACCCTGGTAACTCGTCCCATGAAACCCTGGTAACTGTACCCTGGGTAACTGAACCCTGGTAACTGAACCTGGTAATGAACCCTGGTACCTCGTCCCATGAAGAGCTGTCGTGCAGAGGGCGTCCCGTGGGAAGCCTCCAAACGGAGCCTCCCGATGAGAGCGGGTTGACGGTAAGTTTGTTGGAAGCCCGATGGAACGCGCTTTGAAAGAACCCGTCGCAGAAGGCATGCGAAGACGGTGGCAAGATTGGAGGGGGATTTTGAGGAGTTTAAAGACGAGTTTGAGATGAGGCTGCTGGGGTATGAGTCATCGATAGCCGCGCAGCCACGGGCTTCCCGAGGAGGAGGGTAGGGATTAGAGGGGTGGGGGGGGGGAGAGAAGCGGCGGAACCGTCGTCAATATAATCGGTGCAATGCCAGACAACCATTTACACTGATGTTGTGCTCGGGGATGATACATTAGAAGCAAAGGACAGGGCACCCTCGTGCTCCCTTGGCTGTACCCCTTTATTAGCATCGTAAAGAATAGATGGATGGACGGATAATTGCAGCACGTGATCAGATTTGGCGTCCTGCCACGGACTGTGGGCGTTGTGTCGCGTCCGGCGGAGGGAACTAATGTACCCGCGGGACGTAATGGAGGACGCTGGGAACCCACTTAACCTACTCCCAGAATGCTAGAGAATTAAGTCTCAAGTAACTTCAAAGCGAAGGGAATTAATTTCTGCGTTCCTGGCTATGTTACTGCTGGTACGCATTGACTGCGAGGCGTTACGTATGCACGCAGCCATATTGTTTCTGACAGCTCTGGCCGTTCTAATTAAGTCGTGCCAATGTCGTACAGTGTAATCTTTTACTTACGATGAATCCAAGAGCATTTTACTCCGATCTCCATTGTTAGTTGTACCTATATTGCGATATTTTGCGCTGTTCTGTCGTCCCATATTCATATGCATGTTGCGAAGGTCGTATCTGCGTGTTAGGACTGCCACCCAAAATGAACTGAAAGACAATGCATATATTGGAGAAAGGGAATTACCTGGCCTCAAATCCCTTAGCCTGCACAGTAACCAGGTGTTCCGAGCGCACCACCCTCTGATGAGATGATGTTTGTCTGCAAAGAATAAACCATTGTAGACCCCAGAGGATCCGAGCTGGTTGATCGGTTTATTGACCTCACCTGCCAAACTCGCAGATACCTCCGGAGTTATGGCCGCTACCTCTACATTACTATAGGTGTTGAACGACGCGCCGGTCATCATGTGGGGGATTTATAACGGGCATTTCTCCGCTCGCTAATGAGCGACTGTTCAGATACAATCTGGTTGCCGGGCGGCCCTCCACCGCTGTCGTAAACAGACGGCGTAATCGGCAATCTCCGGCGTGGAGGTGTCACACCGCGACCAGCGGCACGCAATAACTCATGGTCCAGCCTCTGACAAATTAACCCCGCCAGCATGATCGGCTCTGATTGGTCGGGCGCCGATTTATCGCTGTCTTGTCGGAGGTAGGTCCAAGGAGCTCAATTAAAACAGCTCCTTGCCAGCCTCCGCTAGAGATCGGTTCTAGCCAGCTGCGCCCCTGCCGGAAACTTTCAACAAGATGTAATTTATTACAGCTCACGATGCGATCAAGCTATTAGAAGCTCAGTGCGGCGACGAAAATGTTGTGCAGGCGAGACAACACTATGTCCATGGGGCCGGGAGGGCAATTGCCATGCAAGGAGACCGATCTATATGGATCGTGGCCACTCGATGGCGTGGTCATGCACGGTCGCGGTTCTCGTCGATCCGAAGGGACCGTCTATGAAATGGGATCGCAAGTCATTGTTGACAAGTTATAGGCCTCGCCAATTACCGCTGTGATATAGGGCGAAAAACGAGGCACGTGGCTAGACCCGAGCTGCGGAAGCAAGCAAAAACCGCTTTTGTTACCTTGTTTAACATGCACCAAGTAGCTCGGTTGACCTCATGACAGCATGTCCGCTAACCGATGTAGCGTGTGTGTGTGTGTTTGTGTGTGTGTGTGGGGGGGGGGG
>NW_023596448.1:7309537-7427681 GCF_011947565.3 Pollicipes pollicipes | reverse complement strand
CTGGTGTCTGGAGAGGGACTGCCACGGTCTCGGCTGGTGTCTGGAGAGGGACTGTCACGGTCCCGGCTGGTGTCTGGAGAGGGACTGCCACGGTCTCGGCTGGTGTCTGGAGAGGGACTGTCACGGTCCCGGCTGGTGTCTGGAGAGGGACTGCCACGGTCTCGGCTGGTGTCTGGAGGGTGACTGCCAAGGTCTCGGCTGGTGTCTGGAGAGCGGCTGCCACGGTCCCGGCTGGTGTCTGGAGAGGGACTGCCACGCTCCCGGCTGGTGTCTGGAGAGGGACCGCCACGATCCCGGCTGGTGTCTGGAGGGTGACTGCCAAGGTCTCGGCTGGTGTCTGGAGAGCGGCTGTCACGGTCCCGGCTGGTGTCTGGAGAGCGGCTGCCACGGTCCCGGCTGGTGTCTGGTTTACAATGAGGTCTTTTTGATGGACGTCGCAGGGCGTACAAGATTACAATGAAGTGAGCTTAAAAGGCTTCAGCCTGTCATATCATATCATATCACATCAGTGTATTGCTGTATGCAATGTATATCAATAGCCTTAGCTCAGCCAAGCTTGCGAAGACGTTTGCTCCGTTGACAGCCTGGCCCAGACCAGTCTCAGCCAATCACGCTTTTGCTGGCTTATTATTATCTTACAGCCTCGGACCGTATCGCCGTGTATTTTGCAGGAAGGGGAGTAGTTTCCAGAAGGTTTGCCTTAATGTGTTCAAGCTGTTAAGTGTAAGGTGGATCGTCGTACGGCGTGGTTCCGCAGCGCTGCCAAATCACCAGCATTTCGCCGGCCGCGCGATCAATATGGGTAACATGAATTTTCCAAACGCGAAAAGCTGAAGAGCACAGGCGTTAACTAATTGCAGATGTCGGCTAGCTGGCGTCAAAGCGACAGAGTCCAACTAATGCTGACGGAGTAGCAGACGGCCAGCGGTACTAGCAAATGGTTCTGGGTCGATTTGTGCCGACTTATCCCGACTCATCACGCACAAACCACAGATCCAACCCTTTAAATGCGCCTTTAAGGATTTATGTCATATTACAGCAACCAGAGGAGATGAAGACGTGAAACAAACTGCACAGTGCTAGAAAATGTGCCGGCAATAACTCACAAACATATCTCAAATCCGCCCGGCCCACATGCGCGCCAGTAGAAGACAAGAAAGGAATCAAGGCCACTCTCCCCCAAGCCAGTCTGAGAAGAAGATCTTGTGGCCGAGGCCGAGATAAATGGGACCACGAGAACCCCGCAGACACGTGGTTCCGTTCATTACAACTAATATGGCATTTGCTTTTTCGCAACTCTATGTCGACAAGTTCAAAACTGTAACTCACAGCTGGTTGACCTATCTAAAATTGATCGACTTTATGGACTGAAATTGTCGGCCAGGCCAATGGTGTAGCCGTGATTTACGACTGGGGTGGGGTGACCAGGATCTGCGACGGGGTGGGGGAAAGCGGCCAGGATTTTTTACGACCGAGTCCCAGCCCCATTCGGAGCAATACGCGCTTCAAGCCTACCACACACGCCATCAATGTACGTAAACGCAGTGGTACCTAACGCATCAATCGACTGTCAACGTTGGCGCAAGTAATCAGGGTAGATGACGCGACCTTTAAATTTAACACTGAACTAACTAACGACTGTGAACGTTGGTTCCCCCTGGCGCCTAACACATTTCTCCCAGCTGCGCTCCGTTCTACCTCCTTGACCACTTGCTGACTATGTCGCCACATTGCTGTTAATGAGAGCAGCATGTCACTGCTCATGGAATTCATGAGATGCAAAACCAAAATAGTTCTTAGATCACCAGCTACTGCAGTTATAATCGATATCGTCTATGTGAAATAAGTACTCTGGACACTGGCGGGAGAACGCCGGGCTAAAATGTCATGCCTCCCCTCCCCCTTAAATGCACCTCTGGGCCAGGCAGGGGTCGTAGCCCACGTGTGGTCACCTCGCCCGTCCCATGTCTGATCACCTCGCTCGTCCCGCGTCTGACCGGCCCTTATACCCTCATAAATTGTGTTCGTGTGGGCTTGCAGAGGGCGACTGGCCCCACTCACTAATGTTCAGTGTCATCCACACGGATGTAACGATCTTATCTGATCACCTCGCTCGTCCCCCGTCTGATCGGCCCTTATACCCTCATAAATTGTGTTCGTGAGGGCTTGCAGAGGGCGACTGGCCCCACTCACTAATGTTCGGCGTCATCCACACGGATGTAACGATCTTATCTGATCACCTCGCTCGTCCCACGTGTGATCACCTCGCTCGTCCCACGTGTGATCACCTCGCTCGTCCCACGTGTGATCACCTCGCCCGTCCCGCGTCTGATCACCTCGCTCGTCCCACGTCTGATCGGCCCGCTCGTCCCACGTCTAATCAACCCGCTCGTCCCACATCTGATCAGCCCGCTCATCGCATGTCTGATCAGCCCGCTCGTCCCACATCTGATCAGCCCGCTTGTACCGCGTCTTATCACCCTGCTCGTCCCACGGCTGATCAGCCCGCTCGTCCCACGTCTGATCAGCCCGCTCGTCCCACGTCGCAAAAGACGTGCCACTAGCTACGGCGTCGTGTTTCGGGACGCCGGTAAGCTCTGTCAAGCTGCTGTCACCGGAACCAAGTCGAAACGGCGAAACCTCTCAGGGAGGGATGTTTGACGGCGCGCTGGCTGTAGAAGAGCCGGATCAGAATCGCGTTTTAGCGCCGGAGCCGGTGCGGCGATGCGCCATCGCGTCCGGAAGACACGCTCGGGAACGGCCACCGGTCGTCGCGCCGGACACCACCGAAGGAAAGGCACTGCGCTCCTCAGGCGACCCTGTATCTCGACACCTCGTGAAGCGAGGCGAGCCGAGACGGGCTTGTGTCATATCCGTTCCAGTTTAAAATAGCGGAAGAGCTTATATGACGTTCAGGACAAAATCAAGTAGTGCATCGCTAGCCGTGCATCAACATGGATAAGTTTTGTGAGGTAAAAGGAGAGGTGGAGGGGAGTGGCTGAACAGGCAACAATGACGAAACTTACGCAATTTTCTTTCTTAAATACCGGTTGCATCAAGGCTAACCCTCTTCCATTAAAGTTCGGTGGCCTCCCCGCCTCAAACCGAACATAAATCTTAGCTTTCTCCACCAGATAATTTCGGTCATGTTGCGTTGAGGCCATAAACAGCCCCCTTTACGTCGAGGCGTGCCTTCGATGACGCCCCGCAGCCTACGTTTTCTGACACAGGAGTACAGTGTTGCCGACCTCCGCCGCTTGACTGATGGTATGCGTGCGAAGGGGGCGGGAGGGGGCGGGGAAGGAGGGGCCCGACACGCCTCGGCCACTGGCGGCGGTCGGTTTGTGATGGATCACCGGCGGCGCTCACACGAACGTGGCGCGCCGGTGGCGTCGGCGGCGCGCCCGCGGGAGCTAACCAGCGGCGACTGGCCGTTCTGGTGTCAGGCCGTGTCTGGCGCGCGGGGGCGCCGTCGTGCTGGGAGGCATGCGTGTGGTGTCGCCGGACGAGCGCATCTCTGGACCCAGCGCCTCATTGGCGGCACGTGCGCCGTTCGAAGTGGTAGCTGTGTTCGTATTTCGGGAGTGGTAGCTGTGTTCGTATTTCGGGAGTGGTAGCTGTGCTCGTATTCAGGGAGTGACAACTGTGTCCGTATTTAGAGAGCGAAAGCCATATTCGTATTGGGGGGGGGGGGGGGGGAAGCTGTGTTCGTATTTCGGGAGTGGGAACTGCGTTCATATTTCGGGAGTAGTAGCTGTGTTCGTATTTCGGGAGTGATAGCTGTGTTCGTATTTCGGGAGTGGTAGCTGTGTTCGGATTTCGGGAGTGGTAGCTGTGTTCGGATTTCGGGAGTGGTAGCTGTGTTCGGATTTCGGGAGTGGTAGCTGTGTTCGTATCTCGGGAGTGGGAACTGTGTTCGTATTTCGGGAATGGGAGCAGTGTTTGCATTTCTGGAATGAAATCGGTGTTCGTATTTCAAACCTGTTTCACGTGAATGCATGCCCTCCGAAGTGTAGTTACCGACTGGCGGTCCCAGTTGGCAATAAGGCCGCAGATGTCGCCAGCGTCATTATTGAACTGTTTGCGTTTCACGGCGTTTGTGCAAACATGGCAACCATAACAATGGTGGGAATGGGCAGAATCTGATGTTGACGGCCTTCTAATGGCTGGAACTGCCACGTCGTCCCGCGTCCGTAGTCAAATAGTAACTTTGACATTCGCTCTGGAGAGGACTCTTTCCGGTGCGTTATGAGGTTGTTGTACATCACTTCTGCGCTAAATTGCCTCTATTCTGGGTCACTTCGGCACAGTCATCAAAACTACATTGCATTACCGAAGGCTAACTTTTCGAAAGTTGGTAAACTTTAAGTGCTATTGAAAGCGCCCTCAGGCGAACAATGGGGCCATGGCTGCCAAGGACGCGTGACGACTGCATTCGGCATCCGTCGACACCGAAATTCGGGAGGAACAATTTGCATGCCAGAGGCGGCCTTCAGTAGCGCGCAGACCACTCGTGACAGCTGGTTTCCACCCGACCTGCTGTGGACAAGCCCAGCTCGAAGTCCTGCTCATTAAGAAAACGCCGTGGACCGACTCATGCCGCGAAGGCGCGTTTATAGAAATATGTGTGCAGGATTACCCAGAAGCTGATCAAAACCTGGTGACGCTGATGCTGCATCGGCAATTTTTTCGGACAACTCCAGCTCTGTGTGCCGTGAAAACCGACACCATTAATCGATGTGCATGACAACATAGTGACGTACAACTGTGCCTCGCTGTTAGGGTGTGCTTCCGACGACACGCCCGCCACGCCGTGTGAGCTGCTTCAGATCGGGCATGCGTGCCGCAGGCTTCTGATGCCAGGACATCACGATGATTGGATAAACAGCGCATTTTTTGCTTTGGCTTGTGGCGTGATGTAACATGTACTTGAAGGTAATATTCGAAGGGTATAAAACCAGGTATAATTTGGTATACACCACACAAAAAGGCATGATGGTATAAATCGTGCAGTAATATGCTCTCATCCATAACCAACCTCCCAGCCACCTCGCAAGACCTGGCTGAGTTGAAGTGATGACCTCCCCAGAAGTGGTGATGGCAAAGAGTTTCTGAAGCCTTGATCGCACTTACGTTGATCTGCCACAGGCAAAGTCCAATGGTATCGAGCTGCAGCAAACACGGAGACGTACAACGTCGTCAGGAGACAAAGGCGGCGTTACTTACGACTCCATAATAGCATGGCCTAAGATGACTTAAAACTTAGTGCTTGACGAGTGGCAAGAGCACAGGGCTTAAAACTAGCGCTCGACATCAGTCACGTTTTGTGCTCATTTGAGGGTACCGACAGTTTCCGGTGGTAGTATCACTTCGCTAAGCCATAGCCATAGCCATAAGCCATAAGCCATAAGGCATGAGCCATAAGCCATTATTCCATCACAACCGAAAAGAGAACATCCCTCTCCGCCAAATAGCGATAGGCGTACTGTTCAGGCATAAATTCTCGAGGTATAGAAGGTTAAACACCGTCGCGGGGGAGCGGATAATGCTTTTATCATCTGGAAACTTCGGGAGCCATGGACTCAGTTCAGAAAACATCTCATTTCTCGCCTACAAGCTGTGAAAGATATTGTAAGATATATATTACTGTAACAAGCCAACGAGGTAAACTTGCACCACGTTTTTATTTTTTTTGCTTAACTAATTTTACCATTCATTTGACACTTTCAGTTATGCCTATCTTATTTAGGACCGAGCTGTTATGATGTTTTCGTCATCAACGCCCCTGCGGTGCTGGCTGCTGGCACCATTTTCTCTCTGTTCTTTAATGATATAAAGCCAGATTTCCCACCAGTGCGTGCTATCGCGCGATAAGTTCTGAACATTCAGATGGCTTCTGTGTTGTTTTCTCTTATCTGGAATTCTGAGAAAATTGCTGCCAGAGATGAAGAGACCATTGAGCCGGGGCGAAAACAGTCTGCTTCTATAAAGCCTTTCTGACAATCGGTTGCAAATAGTGTCGGGGCTGGCAAATGCGGCGAAATCCTTTTACAGCCTGCAAGCCGTGCTGATTTGGATCGAACTCCACCTGTTTTGCAAGCAATCTTGAGCGCTGAGAGTGCTTTGATGACGACTTTAATGCTGACGGCATTAAGAGCTTCACTGAGAAGTCGCGTCACCATAAAACAGTCACGTGATGGCCGGCCACGCTCATGAAAGATTGGGCGACATAAATGCCAAGCGCTTCGCGGAATATGACTCGTCGCTGTTTAATAACATTCTTTTCAGTTTTGGCGGCAGGCTAGGTTGTATAGCCGTAGGATCTATGATGTAACGCCTCGATTGTCTTTGTGCGCAGCTTCCGGAAAAGTTTTACGGTTTCAGCTTCAGTAGGGTTTGGCCATCTTAACCACTTGCTGAACCTTTTGACTTATGGATGTGTGTGAAGAAGTGCTACAAACGGCCTTTCAAGATGACAGTGAGCGTTATGGTGAGTTGCGACTGGGCCCTTGTCGTCGCATCATTTAACCTAGTTTGGCGTTGCCATGCTGGGAAAGAATCCTACAACCGCGAACCGAGCCGGAGATCGTCCTTCAGCGAGGGCACACTCCACCTTTCCTCTTCCTACTTCTATCACAAATTGACGGACAGCATGACTCTACGTTTCGCGCCAGTCCACCTCCTTCGAATTGGCAGCGGCGCGTAACCACCGGCCACATCAGCATCGATCAAACACACCTGCCCGTGGCGCACCGGCGCCGTGTTTTAAACCACCGCCGCGTGCAGGCTGGGTCGGGACGGTGACCCGGACACGCTGCCGGCCAGTCAGCTCCACGTCGCCGTTTCAAATGGCCGGCATTGTCACCAAATCACAGCCCAGCGCGCGCCATCCGGGAACGAATCGCGCGGAACGCCTGGATTGTGCACGCGCGGTGTGGCCGATGGGCGGCGCACGTCGCGTCGGCGGCCGAGCCAAACGGTGGTAACAGCTGAGCACTGTGGGGCGGGGCGGGGTTCTGATGACTTTCTGATGGCCGGTGACTATTGATCACCCCCGCCGCCCCATTGTCGGGCGCTCTGGGACGGCGCCACCTGGCAGAGAGTCACGTGACTGTCGAGCCGAGAATCCGGCGGCGACGGACGCTCGCCGCTGACGCTGGAGGCAGCCACGACTGACACCGTAGGCAGTCACGGCTGACGCTGGAGGCAGCCACGACTGACACTGGAGGCAGCCACGACTGACACTGGAGGCAGCCACAGCTGACATTGGAGGCAGCCGCCGCTGACACTGTAGGCAGCCGCGGTTGACACTGGAAGCAGCCACGGCTGACGCTGGAGACAGCCACTGCTGACATTGTAGGCAGCCACGGCTGACACTGGAAGCAGCCACGGCTGACACTGGAGGCAGCCAGGACGGAAACTGAGACAGCGATGACAGTCACTGCCACGCGAAACAGATCCGTGCTATGCATCCGCTGCACCCAATGGGACAGCTACAACGCTAAAACTACAACTACATTGGAGATGAACAAGTGGCAATGGAGCTCACCTTCTATCACTTATACTGAGTTTTTCACCTTTGCAATGTGAGTTGAACTGATGTGGCAGCATTGCAGCGAAGGCTAAAACATTGAATGTGGTGAAAGAAATAGCTGTTTAGCTCAGTATTATTAACACAAGAATATAAGACAACTTTTATCTAACTTGGTTGCTTTATGGTCATCACAGGGTACAACTTGGTTAAAAGCATTGCGATTAGCAAATGGTATGGCGTCATCACTGCTGACGACGAAGTTCGTCATACGAGTTGACAAGGGGACCAACCGTGCACCTAGGCTGCTGCACTGGCACGTGGAAATGGTCAGAGGCGCAGTCAGGATTTCCTGGAGGGAGGGACCTGTAGCTCGGTGACAAAGCACAATGCCGACTTTTCGTGTTCTGGCAGCGGCCATCCACTGTGAAAATAAAATATTTCCGGCATGAGGAAAACCTCCGGGTCCACCGGCCCCTCCCCTGGCTGCGCCCCTGGAAGCTTTTCACTTCCCAGCTGACTATGAAGTGATGGCGTCCAGGTGCTGAGAAGGGGATTTTCCTTCAGCTGTTGGTGGAGATTGCAAGTTTCGCCCGGGTTGCGTGGACATTCAGGTAGGCACGTTTTCGAACTGACTGAGAATGCAATTGGTTCTATTTGCAGTTGGAAAACTTCCGGTACGTGCCATCAATGTTCAGTTTAATTTATCATTGAAGGCATTTTGATGTATTGACGTAGATGGCTGGAAATGAGGTGCTCAATAATCCCGTCTGCAAACCATGATTGATTTCGACGAGATCTCGTTGGGGCAGAGGTGGGGCATAACCAAGCCCAACTTTTGCTTCGTGGGGCTAATCAAATTTTGTGGCAAGTATTAGTTACTTTGATATTGAGAGAATCACCATGTGTTTTCATGCTACAGAACCGGCAAAACCACGTGAGATTACCAAAAATGAAGAAAAATCATGTTTTGGGAGGAAATATTAACATCAGCTTTTAGTGCGGAAATTTACCCCCCCACGGAGGGCAGGAATATGTCTGTCAGGAATCTGTTTGCATCTGTTTCCAACATGTTGGGGAGGTTTTGCTTGCGCAATTGCACAGTTGTCAACTTCTGAAAAAAAACAATCACTAGAATTACTGCATCACAGTAGAAAAAAGTAGTCTCGGCCAGACTCATCTCTACGGCCTGCAGTGTTCAGTAATACAGCATTTACTCGTTCAGAGCCAGGAGCTATGGGACTCATCCCTAATATACCAAATGCTAGGAGGATAGGACAGGGTATGTTGACACATAATCAAGTTTTTGAGAGGAGAAGGCGCGGGATTGCATGGTGGTTGTGCAGTGGTGTTATGAGATGAGGGCAAGTGGGACAAAAGTGAACAAACAGAACAACAATGGTAGAATAGTAAAGATCAAGCATTAGCGATCTCCAAACTCAGCAGTTCTGTCTGACATTTATGAATTATAAAGACAGTTCATGACATGCGTGCCCTCCAAGATTCATTAGATATAAAACTTCTGGGTGATTATGCAGCTAAATTATGTGAACGATTGTGTAGCTGATAATATCAACCCCCAAAATTCACTTCACTGCAGTGGTCGAAGTGCAAACTTCACCCTCCCATCAACACACCCTGACATATGCCAATATTCCTTGAGAGATACTAGCTTACGTCATGCTTCCCTCCTCTCCAAGGTAATAATTTTCAAGCCATAGCATTCCACTGATATCTGCGCTTCAGGAACATAGCTGGGTGGAACACAGCTGTTTCCGCGACAACTGCTGACAGTGACGCCAGCTAAACGCTCTAAGTACTCGGCCCTCACCAGAGGGACGTGTTGGCTCCCCTATCGGCAGCCATGAACACACCGAGCGTCACGCCCCATGTTCCCCACCCCAGCGGCACATGGCAGACACACGACCTCCCTCCGGGTACGGTCAGGCGGTCCGGCCCGTCACGGCAAAGGCGTCTGACGGTGCAAGCGTCACGTGACGGCACACGCCGAGGAGGGACTCGAAGGTCTGCGCGGCAACGTGCGAAGGGGCCTGCGTCCCCCTCTGGCGGCGCTGCCTCTGCCGACGTGGCCGCTGACGGCACTCGGCCAGGCAGCGGACCTCTGGCGGCGCGGCCTCTGCCGACGTGGCCGCTGACGGGGCTTGGCCAGGCAGCGGACCTCTGGCGGCGCGGCCTCTGCCGACGTGGCCGCTGACGGCACTCGGCCAGGCAGCGGACCTCTGGCGGCGCGGCCTCTGCCGACGTGGCCGCTGACGGCACTCAGGCAGGTAGCGGACCTCTGGCGGCGCTGCCTCTGCCGACGTGGCCGCTGACGGCACTCGGCCAGGCAGCGGACCTCTGGCGGCGCGGCCTCTGCCGACGTGGCCGCTGACGGCACTCGGGCAGGCAGCGGACCTCTGGCGGCGCGGCCTCTGCCGACGTGGCCGCTGACGGCACTCGGCCAGGCAGCGGACCTCTGGCGGCGCGGCCTCTGCCGACGTGGCCGCTGACGGCACTCGGGCAGGTAGCGGACCTCTGGCGGCGCGGCCTCTGCCGACGTGGCTGCTGACGGCACTCGGGCAGGTAGCGGACCTCTGGCGGCGCGGCCTCTGCCGACGTGGCCGCTGACGGGGCTTGGCCAGGCAGCGGACCTCTGGCGGCGCTCGGCCGCGGCGTCTCCGGCCCCTGGATGCGGTGCTACAAAAGAGACACTCGGCTTGTGAATGGCCACGTCCGTGACACCGGCGACACATGGCGGTGCGTGCACGTAAAGCCAACTTGCCAGCGGACGGAGCACAGATGCAGGCGGGACATCAGCCGGGCGCCAGACGCGCGGCTTTTCAAGAGCCGTCTGGACGGCTGCAAAATTTCTAGTGGCCTCTCGTGCGTATGCATTCGCAGACGAGGGCTCGAGCGGCGACTCTACCCAACGGACCTGCCATTCAGCTATTCAGTGATAATCTGACTGCTGGACCTGGGCGTGATACGAGGCGCGTGGATATTGAGGCCCCGACTGCGCACTTCCGGTTTCGTTTACACCTCCAAAAGCCCGAGCGTCACGACCCCGCCTCGTACATGGAGCCACCGGGGGGGGGGGGGGGGGGGGGCCGGTCCCACCCGCTCCAGATGGACCTGACGAGCACGGCGGTAACCGCGGGCGTCGCCAACAGTATGGGTGCAATCAAAGGAGGGGGGGGGGGGAAGACCAGCATTTCCACTTATAATACACTGTCAAACTGTGTGGGAAACCTCGCACACTGAGCCAGGCCGGCGTAACCTGATTTGGGATGGAAGCACGGCTCCGCGCCGGGCTTGAGAGCCGGCAGCCGATCAGCCAGCGGCAAGTGACACCCCTGCCCGGACCGAGCCAGCCCTCAACGGCACACCGGGCAGCTGACACCAGCCAGACTTGAGCTGATACAGCCGACCAGCCAGCGGCAGGTGACATCCCTACCCGGACCGGGCCGGCCCCCAGCGGCACACCGCGGACCATCATGTGAGCCCCATCCAGCGGCAGGTGACACCCCTGCCCGGACCAGGCCGGCCCCCAGCGGCACACCGCGGACCGTCATATCAGCCCCAGCCAGCGGCACAGCCGTCCCATCAGCCGCACCGGCCCGGCCAGACGCGAGATGAGGCTGTTCGTGTCGGCAGCACCGCTCGTCCGCGACCCCAGCTCAGGAGGCTCCGAGGAGCACATGAGTCGGCGGCGCGACCACCGGATGGCGTTGGTACATTCCGTCATCACCATCACTGCCCTGGACACCACTTGCACCGTCACTGCTTTCGGTTCGTGCGTCGGAATGAGTGTGACTCCCCGTGTGTCCATCTGGCGGCCGCACAGGGCGGCGGCCGTGGTCCGGCCACAGCGCCGCACGATCCACGATCACCGCGGGGTCGGTCCGGAGCGATTCCGAATCGGTCTGCTGTCCCCCTGGGGCTACCATCGCGATGACGGCCGGCGGTCGATGCAGCGGTCAGCAGCGAAACGGGCGCGACCCGGCTGGACGCCAGCAGCCGGGGCGGGTCAGCAGAGAGCCGACAGCACGTCATCCGACAGCTGCGCCGCTCAGCGTATCGGCACAAGCGTTGCTCAGTGCGATGTGTCGGCGCGATCACGCCGACACATGCGGCGCCCAGCACGGTGGCTGGGTAGCGGCGCCCAGCACGGTGGCTGGGTAGCAGCGCCCAGCACGGTGGCTGGGTAGCGGCGCCCAGCAAGGTGGCTGAGTTACGGCAGCTTGTAGAGAAACTGCCGTTAGAAAACTGCCACGTCGTACCAGCAATTTATATTGCTTTGGTAAAATATGCAGGACGCACTGCAAACACTCGTTCGGAAATTAACCAAACAATGTGTGCTTTGTCAGACGACTGTTTCCATAGTTCCAGGTGCAGGGACTATCATCACTGTGTTTGCGGAGCAACTGAAACACAGTTGAAGCTCTCGGGCTTTTCCAGTCAGCACAAAGCGAGTCACCTTAATTGAATCGTGCGCACTTTCCCCTGACGGATCAGGTCGAATACAAAACACGGGCGGTGATTGCATGGCATTGATCGGCCCAGGGCTAAAGAAACCATCATATATATCTGATGCCACTAGATCGGCAACTGTTATGCCCAGAGCGTGCTCGGCAAAGAGGGCTTTACGCGACGCAATTAAACCAAACCCATCTATACAAACCACACGCGTCCCAGGTATGATTTATCCACCTACATCAAATATCATATATTTTTTATGTACGTCGCTCGTGGTATTTTTTATATCATGGGCCTAGCGGTGGCATTTACGAAGCCAGGAAATGACGCGTTGATTTTGGCTGATGGATGCGTGGGTCTCACAAAGGAGAACCTTCATAAAACATCAATCGATGGGATTACGCATTTGAAAAAAAAGCGGTGGGAGCACGCGTTAGCAAAAACGGTGTTGAAAAGCTGACACCGAGTGTTCAGAATTCCTTGACCGTGCTATGTGCCCCGCTTATGTAACTGCGCAATAAGGCAATTTCTGGCGATGCTCCAATCACCTGATATAACTGGACCTTCTCATCCAGAAAAGGCCCCCCCCCCCCCAATGCATCCTTGTCCAGAACAGGACGCTTCCGATCCACGAAGGGGCCTCCAAATCTAGCCAAGGGGTCCCGTTATCCCATAACAGGACATTCTGATCCGGGCCCACGCCAATCTAATACATAGAAGAGGTCTTCTGTTCCGGAAATGGGCCTCCTGAATAAAGTGGATGCCTCTTAACACAGAACAGGAGCCTCCACTCCTCGCCCTGTTCACGCTAGTCGGTGTTTGTTCGGTAATGACATTACTGCTGACGTCACATATATAAGAACCTGCTGCTGATCTAGAAGCCTACTGCTGATCTCAAGTCCTGCTGCTGATGTAGGGACCTACCGCCGATCTAGCAACCTACTGCTGGTTTAGGGACCTACTGACAACCCATCGCATGAGGATCGATTCTCTGATAACCATGACATAACCTTAGACAACAGCATTCGATAAGTTAGTGAACAAACAGTGGCGTCGCAGAACGTATCAAATCAGGGTAGAGGAGGCTCGGGATGAATGGAGGGGCGAAAGATGACGCCCACCGACACATCCTCTCGTATGAACCATTACGCACGAATTAAAACTAATGTTGCCATGACGCGGTCAAGACGACTATCCCCATGCTTACTTGAGTGCGATCGTGGATTCAGTTTATCTGTGTTTGTTTTTGCCTCAATTTAGCCAGCGCAGGCCTATTTACCCCACGCGCCAGGAATTTCAACGAACCAAAATCTGAAAACAATATTCGCTCCACGATTTATCCGGTGGGCGGCCGCCATGCCAAGCCCCGAGCCCGGCCGGGGGCAGTAGGAAGGAGACGGGAGGAGACACACGCGAGGAGACAGGCGGGTCACGGGAGGGCGGCGCCGTGTCCGGTTCCCTCGCCGTGACTCCGCTGAGTGCCTCGGACCGGCTGGCCGGGTGCAGGCGAGGCAGGGGCAACCAGGTGCGTTTACTAGGTCCTTGGATGGACAGTGTTTGTGCGACATTTGAGCGGAGGTGAGCACGGTCTGTTTCTCCGTTACACCGTTAAGTAACGTAACTTCTTTTGAGTAACGGAGTAGCGGTCTCGTTACTTTTAAAACAGTCAACGGGCTTGCTAGCTCTCATTACTTTTGCAGTCCGCAACTGCGTTGCCGTCCGCCCGAGTCCGTCACTTGTTTACCCCGTTGCTTTTGGTTCTATGACAAAGAAAGGGAAGAAAAATGACCCCGACGAAGAGAAAATAGCTAACGTTTTGCATGTTTTGTGTATTTAGCTTCTGACCAAATAATTAGGCATGACTTATTGTAGCTGAATTGTTACGAGTTGAGCCGCAGGAAAACGCGTTGTTTTGGGCACGAAACAATACACGAACAACGATATTTCTATGTCCTGTACCGGCGTGACGAAAATAACTGCAGCTAGCAGTAAAAGCGTGGAGCCATGAGACGGGAATTAAATGGGGGAGGGATGGAGTGGGACATAAATAAAATTCGACATTAATGGAGTGGGGCATGAGTGAAATGGGGATGAATGGAATGAGATAGGAATGAAATAAGACAAGAATGGAATGGGACAAGAATGGAATGGAACATAAATGGATTAGGACAGGAACGAAATGAAGGTCCTTTCGTCAATCACTGCCGTTGCTATCTTCTGTTGCCGGATTTAACTAATTCCTGGGTAACCATCCTTCTAGAACAGATCTAGTGAGATATGGAACGGGGCTCGCCAAGGTGTAGAGACAAATCTAAAAGCTTTGAAAATGCTCCCTTTAAAAACATGCTGTCAAAATTGTTATATCGTGGTTTATCCAGCCCTGCTCTTATCTAACCCCTCAACATCACTTTGAACTAACCAGTTTTGTAAGCTCAGTCATAGTTTTCTTGTATGCGTATGACATTGGGCAAAAACTACTTTTCGTGAGCATGTCTACTTCTTTCCAGCTCTGGCAACTTCTCCCAAACACCCTTTTCTGCAATAATGCTGAAAAGGGTGTTTGAATAAGAAACTGACAAAAACTATCTTATCTGAGGTCAGCAAAAGGACCGTTTCCAGAAATGGTATGGCAGGTTTGTATGTAGGTACCTATAGGTAGGCAAACCGTGCACACATTAATGCTTCGTGTTGAAGTTTTTTTCTTTAAAAAGTGGTGGCGATATATGGTACTAACTTTTATCCGACAAACCCCATTTCACAAGACGTCAAGAAACGTACAAAGACGGTTAAGAAACAGCTCCTGAAAATCTAATGACGCTGCCCTTTTTTGCTCTCCTGCCACCTAACTTGGCGCATGCAGTTGTTTATTTTCTTTGTTCTTTCGGGGTGCGGTCACCATGTCAAACACTACACGAGCAAAAATCACCCAAGGAGCAGCAAGCACGACGGAAGCCAAGTTGTGTCTCTCGTTTAAATTGCCGTTTAGTGGCGTGGCGATGATGCAAGATGTTATGTGAACACAGCTTGCACAGTTTATATCACAGCTACAGCAAGCAGAGTGAAAGCTAGGCCACGTATCTCACATACATGCAGGCGTACTTTACTATATACACACATACTATTGTGCTCATCAATTCCGCACTGTTACGCGCGTTTTTAACGAAACTAATGAAGTAATAAACTAACAGACCTTTTGTTTCCATTGCTAAAGTAAGCTTCGATTCCACATACACTGAATTTGTGAATTGAAACTTTCTGACGGGAATAAACAATAGTTTGTAACAGGAACAAAAAAACCCGTCATAACGACTAAGTCAAATGTTGGATCCAATACAAACTAATTTAAGGAGCAGTTGCTTGTTCAGGCTGGCAATGCCCCGGCGCTCCTGCATAACCCCATGTATTAGCGGCAGACAATAACACCCATTATGTCCAACACGAGCAACAGAAACGAGCAAGCGTGTACCTGTTGACAACCCTCGCCGAAACGCGAGTCCAACATTACGCCCTAATGACAGTCGAGGTTTCACCAGCGATACACAAGCCCAGGGTCGCAGCCACAGGCTGTCGTGAGGGCTGTGCGTGTCAGCCGCTATCATCAGTCAGGCAGCCCATATGTATCAAAGGAACCATGGCGCTGAAGTGTCGAACAGTCAGTGCGTGCGAACGTCGTACCCTGATGTTAAAGACTGTATACAGTCCGCATCAAACCGTTCACCGCATCATCTCCATCGGTGACGACCATCATGGGCTGTGCGTTCACTGACTGACCAGACGACAGTCCGCAGCAAACCGTTCACCGCATCATCTCCATCGGTGGCGACCGTCAGGGGCTGTGCGTTCGCTGACTGACCAGACGACAGTCCGCAGCAAACCGTTCACTGCATCATCTCCATCGGTGACGACCATCATGGGCTGTGCGTTCACTGACTGACCAGACGACAGTCCGCAGCAAACCGTTCACTGCATCATCTCCATCGGTGACGACCGTCAGGGGCTGTGCGTTCACTGACTGACCAGACGACAGTCCGCAGCAAACCGTTCACTGCATCATCTCCATCGGTGACGACCATCATGGGCTGTGCGTTCACTGACTGACCAGACGACAGTGAACGCGTCGCAGCACTGTCACGCTCACGTACCTGAGCAGGGCCGCTCGAACTTCACAACCTTCACCAACGGCCCTGGTTCACTACGTTTGTCAATTTCACACCCGCTTGTTAGTCGTTTATGCTGGCGAGACGAACAATGACGTGCCCTGACGGCTGTTGTACATTGGATGACATAAATTTGCAATCTGAGGAAGGGAGGTGACACGCTTGACCAGCTCGGAGGCCAAATCCCAAACGCCCAAGCCTATGCATGAGGATGCGGCATCGCCATTTGTGATTTTACAGGCGATGTCAGCTCGATAAATGGATATTTTGGATGGGTTCTGGCAAATAAATGACATTGTATTAACTCCTAGTAGCCAACTCTCCACGACGCCGGTTGAAGCGGTTCGCAGTTGCACAGACATAACTAAATGTATTGCTTCTAGGATGCTCCGGTCGCCATAGAAAGGCTTCTACCGCGAGTGATATCTGCACGGGCCTGATTTTATCACGTGTAATCTGTCGAACTGTGACTGTAAAGCTGTTGAACTGCTTTTGTTAGACCGTTCGAGGTGCCTAATGAACTGAGTGGGAGTGGCTTACAAACTGTTCAGCTCCCATGCTTTTGATAAGAGTTGAGCTCCTTTATTATCCTCTCAGTCTTTGTGGAATTGCGTCGGCTAGATAACTGCCGACAACGTAGGTTTTTCAGCAAACTGCGAGAGTAAAATGTTTGACAGTTCTGCAGAACTTGGAGATACACCGTGACGCTAAGGAGACGGACGCTCTGGCTCGGTTACGAAACAGCACCCGGGCTGCCTAAGGAGACGGGTGCGCTGGCTCGGTTACGAAACAGCACCCGGGCCGCCTAAGGAGACGGACGCGCTGGCTCGGTTACGAAACAGCACCCGGACTGCCTAAGGAGACGGTTGCGCTGGCTCGGTTACGAAACAGCACCCGGGCCGCCTAAGGAGACGGACGCTCTGGCTCGGTTACGAAACAGCACCCGGGCTGCCTAAGGAGACGGGTGCGCTGGCTCGGTTACGAAACAGCACCCGGGCTGCCTAAGGAGACGGATGCGCTGGCTCGGTTACGAAACAGCACCCGGGCTGCCTAAGGAGACGGATGCGCTGGCTCGGTTACGAAACAGCACCCGGGCTGCCTAAGGAGACGGGTGCGCTGGCTCGGTTACGAAACAGCACCCGGGCTGCCTAAGGAGACGGGTGCGCTGGCTCGGTTACGGAACAGCACCCGGGCTGCCTAAGGAGACGGATGCGCTGGCTCGGTTACAGAACAGCACCCGGGCTGCCTAAGAAGACGGGTGCGCTGGCTCGGTTACGAAACAGCACCCGAGCTGCCTAAGGAGACGGGTGCGCTGGCTCGGTTACGAAACAGCACCCGGGCTGCCTAAGGAGACGGGTGCGCTGGCTCGGTTGGGGAACAGCACCCGGGCTGCCTAAGAAGACGGGTGCGCTGGCTCGGTTACGAAACAGCACCCGGGCTACCTAAGAAGACGGGTGCGCTGGCTCGGTTGGGGAACAGCACCCGGGCTACCGTGAGGCACCCGGTTGGAAATACGACGTGCGAATGCGGGTGTAATGCGATGCCGACTTCAGTGCGACGTGTCTGGCATGTGTAGCACGTTCAGGAGATGCAGCAGCAGTATGCACAGTGTAAAAGTGATTATGATAAGATCGATGCATAGCATGTACATTAGTCTGCTCAGTACATCTGCAATAGGACATGTAGCTGGAGGGCGGTGGTATCCGTATGCTCGCAACATCTAAATCAACTAGATGATGAGATAACAGGATTTAAGGGCCTGTCACCGTTAAGATTGCGATCCTATAAGAAGCCGATACCTTTAGCAGCAATTCCAGAAGGTTTGCAAAGGTGCAACCGATGCTGCGGAAGAATGCGCCTTGCACACCAAAAGTTTTTATTCATGTGGTGCACGCCGTTCCACTGCAGTGACGGCGTTTATTTAATACATACCCTCACTTCCAAGGGGTGTTTCATAGACATGACTAAATTGACCGCAGCCTTGCGAGAGCTGTGTTGTCATTTTGGTGAATGCCACCTTATTCAACAGCATCATGGCTGAGTTCATTGTGACGTTGAGAACGGCATAGCAACTAAAACCATGCCAAAAAGCACAGACCGGACGAACATTGGTACACAGCCCTTCCACTTATTTACTCTTCCAAATAAACAAACAAGCTACGAACCTTTCGGTGAGCAACGCCACGCCCTTGTCTTCCTCGTTCCAGAGGACCGACTCTGAGCACGAGAGGACAATTAAAACAGAAATCCTCTGGTGAACGCGGCCCGGAGAAAGGAAACGCCGCGCTGTAATCCCCCGGGGGTTTATGGGAGAACACGCACGCTGCACTGGCCAGCGAGTGGTGTCTCGGCAAGGGTCGCGACCGCAAGACTATCTTCAAGTGTCTCGAGACAAAAAAGGAGTGGAAGGGGAAGTCAGCAATAAAGAAGAGACATGAGGTGCGCAGACTCCCGTGACTCTCCGGCGGACTCAGTGGCCTTCACACGCTGACCTATATGGCAATGTATAATATTTGGTGACGCGCATGTAACTGAGCTTCGTTGAGTCACACCGGACGCTGCGCCGGAAGTGAGCGTCCACATCACCAGCTAGCGCTGCTCTCCGCCGTTCCTTCCGCCGCACTCTCCTTCTCCTCCCCCCACCACTTCAGCGGGCAGGCGCCCGAAAGCCGCTCGCCCCCGCCCCCCGTCGCCCCTCCCCCCGATGCATCAGTGGAACAAGGCCCGGCGGCGCGAGACGGTCTCATTTCCATAGCTCGTTTGTGAGCCGTCCGGGCCGGCTGGAAAAAGCCGGGCCCGCCGGCGCTGCTTGCTCGACGGGCGGTAATAAGGCCCGCCTGTGCGGCCGCCTCGGCCGCGCTCGGCCATCGCCGCCGTCACGTGTTGTGCGCGGCGGTGAAAACGGCTTAACCGCAACGAGTTGTGGACCGCGGCTCTGTGGAGCGGTAGCCGGCGAAGGGGAGGGATAGAGGACAGCGGGAGGGTGCAGTGCTGCGCAGGATCTCCACCGTGATCAGCTTGACGGGTGGAGGGTCGTATCGTGTCCTGCCTCGTTAGACGGGGCGGCAGAGGTCGTAACTGTGAGCATTGTAGGAAATGGTGCACTTTATTAGACCTTTGCTCCAACAGAACAGGGGCATAAATTCAGTTCCACTGCAGTTATTCAAAAAAGCGATGGTGGGGCACAATGCTTGAGCTCCAAACTTAACGAACTGCTCAAGATAGCACAACCGCTGCATTTAGGTCGTAAATCAGTGTTGCTAGGTGACACTCCCCGGAGGCTCACGCATAGCTTACCAAGTTTAGCGGCAATCGATTTTCAGTGTAAACCGTTGATGACGTTGCAGAGCCCATTTAACTCCTTATTTAACTCCTCTGTTAAACGTGATGATGTTGCAGAACCCATCCAACTCCTGAGATGCACAAACGCGGCTTAAAGCATGCATTTCTGATGAAAGAGGCGAGCACGTGGCCTCGTGCTGCCTGTTTGTTCTCCGTGAATTCTGTCCGGCCTGTGTCCGATGACCTTGGTCCCAGCCGGTGGCGAATTCTGTCTGGTTTGTGTTAGATGACCTTGGTCCCAGCCGGTGGCGAATTCTATCTAGTTTGTGTTAGATGACATTGATCCCAGCCGGTGGCGAGTTCTCTGATTTGTGTTAGATGACATTGATCCCAGCCGGTGGCGAGTTCTGTCTGGTTTGTGTTAGATGACCTTGGTTTCGTCCGGATTGATCCGACCTCTTACTCGCTGTCCTTACCGTGTTACTCGCTGTCGCGGCTTCGGTGAGGAGCCGACCATCCAAAAGGCCCGCTCCCCCTCCTGGAGGGGTGGTACAGGGCGCCACCAGGGTGGGTCTGCCAGGACGGATTGGCGCTCACAAAATGGTATTGAAAGCACTATTTTGGTAAGTGCAAGCAAGATGACATTACACTGTTCTGCAAAGGTATTTGTTGGAAAAGAGCAGTGGCTGGAAATAATTTGGGAAGTAGCGCAATATGGCTTAAAGCATGACAACCAGCGACCATACCTTACAACAGCCTTCAGCGGTGGCCTGTCGCCAAACACACGCCCGGCTGGGTTGGGGTGGGGAGGCAAGTTGACCCCCAAAGCTTTTTATATAATAATTTCCGAATGGCATCGTAAGTAGCTGTAGGAAATTTAATGGCAAATCTTTTGATATAAAACACTTATACTTACCTTGTAAGGTCTTTGACCTATGACAGACAAAAAATCACATGCCAGTCAGTGAAGGCAACGTCCAGAAAATCATTCATTCTGATGCGACAGCGGAGTATCTGACGAAGTGATATATCCCTGCGATAGTTTCTTAGGCAATGCAACTATTGCATTTACGATTCAACAAATTCAGCTGACCTAAGGTCAGGTATGAAGGTCATGACCCAGGTCGAGACCAACCGTCTTTTTACTGCAGAGCTTGCTCTATTGAGCAGTTTCTGGCGCATCCTTCCAATTTCTTGGCAACAGGGACCACAGCAGACATATTCCACCGATTTCTTTAAGGCCGGAGTAGGTCGCTAGCCTAGATTGACCCAGATCAACCGTTTCTTTTTGTGAACTTTCCACGTAGCGTAATCCTTGACACTTACTCAAATAAAAACGGAAACAATCTCGTAAATTCGTGATCACCATGACATCATCAACGTCAAACAAGGTCACTGGTTACTGGCCTAACAGTGAACCCTTATTTTGAACAGTCATCTGGGCTCAGGCCGGTTCCATGAGGAGGTCTGGAGCGCTCCAGGCACCAGTCTTGAGTTGAACCTTGTATCATCTGATGTTACCAAAAGTGTAGGACCTGTGGACCCCAAATTTCGACACAAATGAGTTCAAACACAAAACATCCACAATGCGAATTTGGTTCTCTGGTTCTCTTTTTTGCCCAGCAACCTGAGGTCATAACCGGTGCTGGGGGAGCTTACTTCGGACTGAAGGCGAAGCGAAGAGCTACGTTAAGCTGGATCAGACCATCTGGCGCAAAACGAGGGATAGAAGAAACTAGGCTGCATTAAACGACTATTTTTCCGCATACAAAGGAAAAAAACACTGTGAGTTAACATGTCCGCAGATTCAGTACATACAGGTAAATACATACACAACACACAATACAGAACAGTACAGCGCGGAAGCCAGGACTGCTTCATTGCCGCAGCCGTTTTCCACCTTTGGCTCAGCTGGTGGATCAGGCCCACGTCATTACCCCAAAAGGGAGTCCCCTGGCTCTGCGGCGCTGGCTGTAACCAAGGCGCCGACTCAGCGGCCCGGCGCGGCCCTGTCGAGTGGTGTGTTAGGTTAATCCGAGAAAGTCCCAACTAAAAAACCCGGATTTCTACGCAAGTAGGAGAAACCAGCACGTTATGTTCGAATTATGAGTGGAAAACCTTCGGCAAAAAGGAAAACTGCACGTGTAGGGAAACTGTGCAGGGAAAACCTCGCAACATTTTAGGCAATTGTCTAGGTTTCAGTGCAAAGAAACCTCGCAACATTTTAAACGATTATCTAGGTTTGAGTTACGCAGAATTCCGAAGAGGAGGTAAATACTGTCCGGATAGCAGTCGCCTAGAATGGTCGTAAGTGTAAATGGGATCATGCGTGTATTTGCGCAGCGTACGAGTGGTCATCGCGCACGCTGATTTGGTGTGGCCCAGCCGGAGACTCGTGGGCAGGACCTCCCTGGTGCGCCTGTTTTGTTGTGTGCTGTTCCAGTGCTCGAGTCGTGATTTGATGAGGTAAATGCGCGGTGCGCTTTGGTCCCACTGACGCTAGAGACATTGGTTTCAGTCGGACCTAAGTACATCACATCACATACACATTGCCAAGTATGTCTGACATTGGGCAAGGAAGATGATTGTGGGCGGGTAATGATAGTGATTGTTTCGCGGCGGAAGCTGCAAAATCGTTTCCATAAATACCTGAGTGGCCTGGTACCCACAGAAAGATGATTTCATAATAATGCGGAAATATGAAAATGTCCGTCTGATTTGCCCTATGATTGCGTGAGATGCGTTGTGAGTAGAGGCCATTACTTGGATGGATGAACGAACGTCTGTACGTATGACAGTTTGCTGTAGTTTTTGTCTTTTTGTATACCACAGGACAAAAATCTATGGCTGCTCATTCGACAGTGTAAATGCTATGATGATCAGAACGTCGCTTGACTTTTTGGTGGTTGCTATATATGTATGCAGCTCCTGTGCAGTGGCCTGCACGTGATCCATGTATATATATATATATATATATATATATATATATATATATATATATATATACATGAAAATTTGCGCCCCTCCGCCTGTGTAACTCCGCCATGAATGCGTTTGCCCCCACATGTGTTGCGGCACTTTTTTATTTCGAAGAGGAACCGAATGTTGGAGGTGAGGTCCGGCCAGTACGGGCACAGCGGCAGTATGGGGAGCGAGTCTGTGTGTGGTATGCGAAGCTGCCGGCGTGCGTGCCGGACTTGTGTGCTATGTGTGTTTGTGCTGCGTGATGATCTGTGTGTGATCGCCTTAGTTTTTGAGAGCTCAGGGAGTCAAATTGACCCCAACCAAACGAAGGGTGCTCAACCGGCCACACGGGCGCCTGTTAACCCCTGGTGTTCATGGCGTTGTGAACGCACCTGTTTGTTTTCACTTTGCTTAGCGGAAGTCTCGTTCTGTCTATCATAGGGCCGAGTTCAAGCGACTTTCTCCTCTTTTACTATTGAGAGGATACAGGTGCCGCAATGGTGTCATGCATCACAGTGCGAGCGTGACTCTGCTGGCCGCATCTTTTCGATCGTGGGTCATCATAGGCTATTTTTGCGGCTTTAATACTGAAAACCTCAGTGGACCCATCTCCCCTGCCACACAAAGTAAGGATAAAACAGTCATGCAATTTAGTGCGCCCTGGGTGATAGCTTCTACGCATTGCAAGCCAGTGTTCTAAGCTTTAACGACGGGCGCCACGTGACTGTAAGCCACGCCGGGACGAGGGCAACTGCTTTCCCAAATGTGATGCCAGGCTTCCAGACAGCACGTGCTCTGACGTCATCGGCTCGGCCCGAGCCGGGTTTGTCGTAGTGCTTCTTCGTAAAGACTACCAGCAGGATGAACCCGCTCCATCATGCAAATGTCGTGGTTTATGATAATGTTGTTGTTGCCGGGCACGGCGGAGCTCGTAGTCCAACATAACCCGTAATCGGATCATCACACAGCACAATGCAGACAATGCGGGGTATTGCTGTGTGGCGCCTTGTAAAAACATCCGACGAAAATCGCGCCTGAACGCTTAGCCCAAGACGGGCGACACGTTATCTGCGACAGACAGACAGGAGGAGAACGATCTCATCCTCCAGAGATCGGAATCTTGACTAAATATTGGAATCCATCGGCGAGCATGAGCCAAGTACGCACCGCCAAAGAGCGTAGTCCTACTTGATGCGACCTTGAACAATGTGCAACATATGTCAGCCGCGGTAAAGTCAGCTATCGTGCCGAGTCGCGGGGCAGCCTTGACTCGAGTCAAGTGGGTCAGGGAGCGGAGTCGATCGGCAGTCGCGTGCGCCCCTGTGGGCTAGGCTGTACCGCGAAGCAAGGCGTCCCCGGACAGACGCTGCGGGTGATGGGAAGGCCATGGAGTGGTTTGATTTATCTTGATCATCTCGCGATAGGCCGGCAGAAGAGTGCCCCGATGTGTGCCTTAAGATACGGCGGCACTTACTACGGTGGCATGCCTTAACACGCGCCCGGGTGAGTGGCTAGATACCCCTCACCCGGGTGGGGGTCAACTTGACCCCCCTGAGATCTCGGGAACTAAAAGAGCTAAATACCCCAAATTCACAGGGTGTATTAAACTGTACGTGAACTCACTTAGGTCATTGTTTCAGGTTCCTAGGTAGTAACATCCAGGTCAAATAAGTTCAAATAAGGTCAACTTCCAGGTTGGTCTCCAAGGCGCCCCCAGAACCTAGATAGCTATTTGTTTCTAAGCAAAAGGTCACATGCTCAGTTAAGTTCAGTGACCTTGTTTGACCTTTCAAAGGTCATGGTGGCCAAAATCATAAAAGACTACTAGTTTTGCATTTGAATAAGCGACAAAAATTTCGCTACGCAGTATGTTTCTGAAATAAAAAAAATGTTGACCCGGGTCATTTTAAGTCAATGACCTATTATATCCTCTAACAAGTCCATGGAAAATGCAAAATGCGGTTCCTGCTATCAATGAATTCGAAATGGGCACCAAAAACTGTCCCATACTGCCAGCCCTAGAGTAAAAAAACGGGTTTGTTTTGACCTTAGTCTCACCTTTTAGACTGACCTTAGGTCAACCTAATTTGCTCATTCAATATTGGTGTTGCCCCAGAAAGTACCTCAGAGATGTATGGCTTCGTCTAACACTCCGTTATTGCATCAGGTTGAATGATTCCCTAGAAATTACCTTCGCTGAAACCATGGCCTGAATTTGGCCTGCCATAGGTCAGCGACCTTACCTTGTATATCTCAATTTTTGATGCAAAACGATCCGCTGTTTAATTGTCTACAGCTATGCAAAATTTGGCGCGACTGCGCCGCACCGTTCAGAAACCATTCTGGAAAATCCTCCGGGGGGTCAATTTCATCCCCACCCGAGCGCGTGTAAAATACGGTGGCACAGTCCTTAAACAATGAATAACAGACCGGGTAAAAGAGCAAACAGCTGTAATCTCTCCAACCTCTCCCTGTCTTTTGAAAACGCCCCTGTCGTTCATCGCAGCCACCTCCGGCCGCCGGAACGCGTCCCCGAGAGCAGCGTCTTCGCCAGACCGCTGCTACAGCGTCGATGCGTCGTCAGATTTGGCCGAGGCACGTCTCCCGAGCTAATTAGGGGCGCGGGGGGAGCGGGGAGGGAGGGGGGGGGGGGGGGCTGACACGGCTCAGACCGCCTCGTGTCCGCGATCCGCGCCCGCGTCGATGATGGAACCAATCTGCGTCGATGGCGACGCCGGGCTCGGCGGCCGTCGGTTGTCGACGATGGAGTTCGGCGCCGCGCGGCACGGGCCGGCGTGTCGGCACGAGGCGGCAAGACGCGCGGGGTCGCGGAGAGGCGGCGCTGTGGCCTTCTGAGAACGTTTGACGATGGAGGCGCAAGGCTCGGGTTTTGTTCATGTTCCTGACTTGCTGGCGGCTCAACCGACACAATGTTGACGGTCGAGTATTAGATACACTGGCATGGGTGTCGACTTTATAGGGTAGGGGTGCCAGGCCGGAACCGACGATCAAGCCCGCTATCGAAGTTCGGTTTTTAACGGAATGAATGCACGTCATTTTGGCGCACGGCAATTTCTATCTTTAAATGCTCAAATGTTCATCAAATCAAGCTTTAGTTGTGCGACATGGTATTCCTAACCATGAAGCTGTTCCTAAAGAAGGGGGAATTTGTATAATCTTACCTTTTCCATATTATGAGTCGGGAGATGATATTCTGGCAGAAACTGCACTCCAATATGCCATGGCGCTCTGATTAAGCGACGTTACCAAGCAAGAATTAGCTATATTGACTTGATTTCTGACGTCGCTTAAACAGCGTCTTTGATTTGTTTAAGTTCGATTAAATTCTAAATAAGAACTCCAATTTGTAAGCCCGAAAAACCAAGATCCCAAAGATTTGTATGCTGATGTCATTTTTAAATGTTCTCAATTTATACAGTATTCCAGTCAAAAGTGTTTCATGTCACGGCTAGCACGGCCCAGCGTGGCGGCGGCCCCAGTCGGTGCGGCGTTGACATGACCAGCGGAACTCCGTTACTTAAACGGGGCTGGTTTGGACTAAAGCACAGGAACTGCATCTGACGTGTTGTGGTCAAGTATCACCGCGAAAGCATCATTTTTCGAATGACGACCTGCATCGTACCTGCTTCGTGTGTCGTTTACTTGGAACATTCCCATAATGTTTACCTGAATAGAGCATCGAAAATGTATTGCTGAAAAGTGTTAGCGTTGCTCGGAACGCACATTGGAGTCATGTCTGTGAAATAAACGAAACTCTTCAGGAGCTTACAGGGGGCCAAGCCGTCATAGGGTCAAAACTGATGGTCAAGATGCTAAAAAGACTACAAATTGACGCCTTCATCTTCGTTGGAAATGCTTAAACCTCTCGGCTTTACAGGCCCGCAAAACATTTTTTTCCCAGCAATGCTGCCAGGAGTCGTAAAACTTTTAGCGCGTATTGCTCAAAAGTGACATATCTTGTTGGGATTTCAGAAAAATGCTCACAATGTCAGTATTTTTGAGATCCTAAAAACATTAAATAATTTTTTCTTTTAATGACACGAGGTGGACAATATCATTAACCTCAACGTTAGATTCGACAAAATGATAATGCATTGATTGGCTAACGAAAAGCAGCATATACATGCATACACACGCACACACACACACACACACACACACACACACACACCACACACACACACACACACCACACACACACACACACACACACACCACACACACACACACACACACACACACACACACACACACATATATATATATATATATATATATATATATATATATATGTATATATATATATACATATATGCATATATACATATACATATACGCATATGAATATGCCTAAAAATGTGTCTTATCTCTACCACAGCCAGTAGAACAAACTCGTCGCGCTGATTACTGTTTAGACGGCCATATTCACTATCGATGTAAGCAATGTCTCACTATAAGCATGAAGCAATACTAAGGCATCACGAAAGCTCCAATGCTAAGGCATTGCCAATTAGCTGCATAGAAACAAAAGCTTTTATGGTAATATTAGCCCAGCTGTCACGCTTAAAGCTCAATCGTACCCCAAACAAATAAAAAAAAAATAAAGTATCAGTTAGCCAGACGGATCTTCCCATCAGCTTCATACTTTTATGCCCCAACAGATCTCAACCTGAAATGGGCCTGGAGGCCTTCAACCAGACCAAGTCTGAATTTTCAGGTTGAATCTGCTTCCAGACTCACCATTCTTGCTACGGGTTCCTGTGCAGCCTCCTCGCCTACCCTATTTGTAACTCTCAGGCGTTGTTATCGTGGGTATTTCTTTGTTAGCATATTGACAGACTTCCTCCCTGCACTTTCCACAGCACATTTCCCTTACTGGGTTTGTCGGGAGCTATCGCCACCCTTGTCTTGTTAGCCTACAAGTATCGGTTCCATAGCCAGATGCGAGAATGGGCTGAATTGGAGCTCCCCTCGGAGCAGCCGACATTGTCGCGACTCACACAAATGTTTATGCTGATCTTCTTTGTATTCACGCCTTATTCCAACAAGTGGCTCATTGCCTGATCAGGTGCAGTTACAACAGAGGTATGAATGCAACATGAAAACATGACAACGACGCGACCACATTTGCAGGTTATCAACCATCCAGTCGCTCACACAACTTCGTCAAAAGCAAAATCATTAATCCAAACCTAAGTCGTCAACACACGCTACACAACGGCAAGCAAGAAATAATTACACAACGGGACAGTTTAGACCCTCTGGCCTGGTGGGAAACTCGTTGCTGGTGGAAGAGGTCTGGTCTGCGGCAGGCGGCTCCGGGATGAGGCTTCGCGATACGAAAAAGCCCTGCGTGTCACCGACAGGAGGAGAGCTGGGAGATCAAGGGCGACCGTCGCAGCCGCCCGGATGGCACGCTGTCACACCACGGTACGTGGGATGAGCAGGGACCGGATCGCCACCGGAGTCCGCAAGTACAGTAAAAGCCCTGGATGCAGTGAGGCTGTCGCGGTTGGTAGCGAAGTCACACACCGCGCGAGCCCAGCACTTCAACAGTCGCCGCCATCGAATCTCGCCGGCGAGCATCGGTGACGATCCTAGCTCCAAACTTTATCATCTCTTGCACTCTGTTTAGGTGACACTCTGAAACCCACCCAGACCAAGAGGTAGTACAGAAGATGAGGGAAAACATGGAACTGGATGAGAAGTCCACGAACCTCGGGCATAACGTGGTAGCGAAGTTTATGTGGAGTCCCACTTTCTGACAACATGGAATATGTGCATCTCTCAGGAAAGAGTACTTTCAGTAGTAACCCCGAGAATGTTCACGGACGGGGAAGGGCTTAATCCATGTCCCACAATGTCAAGATTAAAAGGTTCGGTTTTCTTCAAGGAACGTGGCGTGTAAAGAAGGAGAAGAGTTGTTTTAGTGGGATTCATTTTAAAGGGGGTTAGATGTAAGGTAGGACTGAATCACTTGAATGGTTTCATACTGTCAGGATTTAAAAAGAAAGAAAGATAGTTGGTCTGGATGGGCAGAGTCTAGCACTTGGGTGTCGTCGGCATGGGACATGAATAACATGAGGACATTCATGAGGGAGATAACATGGAAAATCGTTTGTGAAGATGCTGACCAGAAGAGGGCCGCCCAAGGATTCCTGAGGAACGCCGTGAGTCGGCGGAAGAAAGAGGCCACCGTCTCTCATTACCTGCTGCCGACCAGCAAGGTATCTCTCACGCCACTTTGGATCAGTCTCATACAGCTGCAACGCCGTCCGAAAAGACACCATGGTCAACACTATCAAAGGCACAGCTGAGATCAATGAAGGTGACGGCGACAATGTGGCCAACGTCAGTCCGACGTACCATTCACATAACGACGTCGACCAGGGCGTCCTCCGTTGAGTGGCAAGAGGTCTGTGAGTGCACAGCGATGGAGCTAAAATATCGTGGGCAACGAGGTGGAACGATAGCTGCATGTGTCCAACTTCTTAACATATTTGGGGCAGCACACGCAAAATCGATATAGAGCAGAAACAGCTAGCGACGACACAAGGGCCAGATTTTGGAACAGGCATGACAGAGGCAGCATTCCAGTGGTCAAGAATGACACAAGAGGCGACAGAGGTGTTAGTGAAATGAAAAAAATGTAGTCCGATAAGAGGAAAACATTTACGTAAGACATGAAGAGGCGCGCCGTCAAGTCCCACCGTTCTTGGAGATGACAGTTCACTCATAGCCGTCGACAGTTTGGGCGAGGTTGTAAGACACAGTCTTAGACTGGCAGTAGTCTCTCCCTCCCCCTCTCTCTCTTCCTCTCTCTCTCTCTCCCACTCACTCACCCACTCTCTTTTTTTCTCTCTCTCTCTCTTGCCCATGCGCGTGCTCTCTCTGTCCCCTTTCTCATACGAGCTGTGGGGATGAGAAAAGCAGGTCTAAGTCACTTGAAATAAGCCCAAGCTTTTCCTCAATTCCATTGTCAGCAGAAATCTAACATAATAAAGATGCGCATCACTTCACATAAGAACTCATCAGAACTGCCATCAAGCTCCAAATCGTTTAAACAGAGGCAAAATTGTACCCCATCAAGTTTGATGTCAGATATCGTAAAGTCAAGACTAAGCACATTATTTTAGATACTGAATGCCATTTTGTACGCACGTTTTTAAAAAAATGAGGATGTGATTTTGTAATCAGGGAATTGAATGCAAAATTATATGGTCGCAGACGGCTTTGCATTTAAAGGCTGAAACCACCACCTACGGTACTAAGCGTCTAGCACACCCATTATTTCTCCGTCGGAATAGGAGGGAGCTCACATCTGCGACATGCATCTGCACTGTGGTAATCTTTACAATCCTCCCAAACCGTAATATTGCTTCTTTGTCTAACGAAGACAATAATACACAAATCGGCGGCATTCGGCAGTCGCTGAGTGCCATACGCGTGTTTTATGCGCCGAATCTGGAAGCTTGAAGGAAGCCACTCAATGCTTAGTCTGCCTCCGAAAAGTGCACGGCGACATTTCGGCACATTCACCACTTGCGTGGAATCGCGACCTGCCGTAAGCGGACCATTTACCACTGACCTGACATCGCGACCTGTCACACACAGTCCTGTTTCCAGTCCTCCCTCCATTTTGCAGCGTGATCTGTCGTACGCAGTCCTGTTTGCAGTCCTCTCTCCAGTTTGCAGCGTGACCTGTCGTACGCAGTCCTGTTTGCAGTCCTCTCTCCAGTTTGCAGCGTGACCTGTCGGAAACAGTCCTGTCACCACCGCATAACCGGCGACCCCTGCGGCAATGAGCCTCCAGCCAGGATCACATGCCTCAGCTCACGGCGGGGGTACGTCACCACATCCAACACACACCATCACACGCCCCCCTGCACGGCTTTCGAGAGGCATTCGCCGCGCTGCGCCGGTCTTTGAAGCTCACTCGACCGACAAAGGGGAAATCAAGGCTCGGTCTTCAGCGGCGTTCCGCCGAGTGCAGCCAGACGGAAGGCAGTCGTCGCCGGTTATGAGGTGGACCTGCTGGCAGCCCCTGGTCAGCCCATCCGCTCCGCCCGCTGGGTGAAGCCCAGTTTGCCACCCTGTGATCACTATGATCGGAATCAGTCCTCAGTTGGGTTGTCGTTGATTAATATTCGTCAGTGAAGCAGAAATCGGCTTTGGAAGTGATTAATGTAAGACTGGTCATCAATCTATGCCAATTTTGGCCTAAGCCCGATATTACCCACGTCTCTGTGATTACAAACCAAGCTGGCCTTGGTCCACCTTGGTAATGACCGTCTTTTTAAAAATTTGTAGGAAACTTCCTGACCGAACTTATTTTTGTGACTAGAACCCTCGCTAACCAGTGCTCGTTGCTTGAACGCTGAACCCACCACCATCCGACGCGATTCCAGTCAACGACAGTGCCGTGAGGAGAAAGTTTAACACCCCTCCATACTCGACATGGCTTGCCCCGCCCTGTGACCTCATCTGACCTCGGGTGGCGGCTGCCGTCAGTCGCCGGTCATCCCAGCCAGAGGCAAATAGCCGGGGCCAAAGCAGCTCGAACCAACCCAACCCGCTTTGGGCGGATTGGGAAACAGTCGTTCTAAGCGAGTGAACTGCACCTACTGTCAAGCGTAAAACTGACTCCGATCTGCGCCCTGCCAGATTTGGGCTCGCGCTGAGCGCCGTGATGATATGTCGGTTTTACCCCGATGAAATTCGAGTTTTCTTCGGTTCTGGCGGATTCAGACTGTAGCTAACTTACATGGTAGTATTATCCAATCTCAATCTGCCCTGGCCTCAGTTCTGGGTCTATTCTAAGTCTGAGATAACTCATATAATATGAGGACATATAATTATAGGAGGAGGAGGAATTATAGGACATAATCATAAAGAGAAGACATAGAATATGCATACGCAACATTCATCTGTACGTGACAAAGTAAGGCCTTGAACGTCACTTTGAGTAACTGGACAGCTTGCTCATAATGGAGTGTGCCTAACTATTAATCCAAAGCATGACTAGGCTTAGAGACACGAGCGTGTGATTTAGAGGTAATACACACACCAATGTTGTTTCAGAAAATGGTTTCTCGCCACCCATTGGCTGGCCGCTTCTGACCGTTGACCATTACTAAGGGCCGGTACCAGCGGAGTGTTTACATGCGCGTCGGGACGTAAAGGCTGAGATCGTCAGCAAATACGGGGCAAAAAGCCGGACAGCCAGGCTCTGAAGGACCTGGGATGAGACTTCAGGAGTAACCGCTGCCCTCTGGGGTGGGTGGTACTCTCTGTATGATGCATGGCGCGCGGCATACCCTCCGTACTACACGTCACGTATGCCACTCGGGATAACCACTGCCTTCTGCGATGGACGGCACTGTCCGTATGACGTATGGCGCGCGGCATACCCTCCGTACTACACGTCACGTATGCCACTCGGGGTAACCACTGCCTTCTGCGATGGACGGCACTGTTCGTATGACGTATGGCGCGCGGCATACCCTCCGTACTACACGTCACGTATGCCACTCGGGATATGAACTGAGCCATCCCGGCCCGGAACATGGTGCCGTGTCTCTCTTTTTCTGAAACGATTCTGTATGTTTAATCATGTCAAAAATGTTTTTGACTGGCGAAGCAAAACACGTTGATTTCACCTTGAATAGTAGCTGAATAGTAGCTTGAATAGTTTCAAATGAATAAATCCAAAATGATGTAAGCTGAATTAAATTAAAGCCACGAGCTAATGTAACTTATCATTCGTTTAAATTCCAATGAATTCATATTTTAATCATGGGTAAGATAGCAGCAATAGCCGTAGTCCCCGGAGAAAAACCAGGAGAATGCATGGCGAATAGTTGGGTTGATATTTCGGCAAAATGCCTTCATCGAAACAACAGCAGAAGTGTACTAGATAGCAAAAGTGTACTAAATAGCAGAATTACATGTTTGGCATGTACTTCTGCTATTTTTCCATGAAGGCATGTTGTCAAAATATCAACCTATCTGTCTCTCTATTCTCCTGGTTTTTGTCCGAGGAATTAGGCCATCACCACTGGCTCATCTATAAAAATAATGTTCCTCGCAAATGCACTGAACGACTTGCAGACTTCAATCAGCGCAATTTCTGCCCTATGTAAAGCGAAATATGTGTTTAACGCCGGACAGATGACAGTCGTCAAACATCGTGGCGGCAGACGCTGGACGTAAGCCTTAGCAATCTTGGCGACTGTCGGTTTGATTGCAGGCCAAGATTGGCAGGTGTTTGAACCGCACGGAGGCAACAGTCGCCATAGCTTTGTACCCGGATATGGAGATCTCTGGACTAGCGTGGGATTACATGAACCGAGTGCGCCATTCCGAGTTAAGCAGTTGATATTTCACAACAGTGAAAGGCAAATCGCGTACAAACAGAGCTTTGCCATTTTGACGAATTAGCGATTAAGCTCCCACGACGATATCCCCGGCTTGGAGCGGATACCAGATACATATCACGCTGGAGCCCAGAAGGCGCCAGAGCAGGTGGCCATCACGGCGAATGCACACGCCCCCTCCCCCCACCCGCCCCCGCAGTGGCTGGCGGCACGCTAACTCACAATTTCCGCCGCCCCAGCCGCTTCCCGGGCCACCTGCCGGCCGGCCGGCACCAAGTGCGAACTCATTTCATCAGCAGCGCCAGATGGCGCAGCGTCGCCTCACCTTGCCGGTAACGATGTGCCGGATATTGCGTCACGCTGAGCCCGCTCCACGCTTCCCAGTGACGTCACATGACGTCACATAGGCATCTTCGTCTGCCAGGACGGACTGGGTTGTCCGTGGTAGAATTCTTCGCGGATGGGATCAATCCACGGATTGTGGATCCAACCGTGAGTCGGATTGGGCCGGATCAAAAATCTGCGCCAAAACATGGATAGGGGCCAGACCGAATTGTCAAGTTTGTCTGCTGACACGGATTGAATGAATTTGAAACCAGACATATGGAAATTATCACTAAATGATCCCTGAAATGCTCGACGTCGACATCAACTCAGACAAATGTCTCAAAACCAATGAAACACAGTAGTTTTAATTCCAACTAATGCACACGCTACATAGTATATTACTCAGCAAAATGTTCCACACAACTCTGATGAACGGGTCGCCTTGACAAATTGATATGAGTAAGCGATGCTCATAAGTGCTGGTATAGAAAACCAGAGCTTTTGTTCCTTCCTAAGTGACTAAAATGTCCAGCAATATACAATCCTGTCTTGTCATTACATAACTACCATTCCTCCGAATCATGCCATCAATTTTCATTAACCCCAGTGGGTGACATTGCATTTCAAAGCTCAAAACTAGGCAGGAGCATGCTTTACTGGTAGAAAGCACACCACGACATTTTGAAATACAAGCTCCTGTCCAAGGAAGGCAAACTCAATTGCAGCCCCTAAGTTTCTGTTTTTTTTTGTCGTCAGGCAGTTAAATTTAGGTTACACACCACCTTGAAATTAATCTGCTTCAGCTAATCCATTTTCAGATACCTTATAGAACAAAGATTATTGCATCCTCAGATTATTTTGCATTCTCTCCCCCACAAATGGATCTCAAGGAATGAGCACGTTATCCTCTACAATCCGGGTAACTTAGCCAAAGACAATTTTTTAACTTCGGTAACAAGGGTGACTTCCTCACCGCTCAGTTAACTGCTTGGTGTGAGTTAGGTACTCTTACAGGCGCAGCCCATGCACAAATTGAACGCCAACATTGCATTTGTGTGCCCATGATTCCTCTGCAATTATTTAGAAGATCCAGGGTACTTCGCACAGCAAGTCAGAAGTACAACGTGGTAGACCATGCCACCGAAGACCGTTCATTCATACCTCAAATGAAGTTATTCAAAAGGCGTGATGGATGAGCGTCTTCCTGCGCTTGTGAACTGGGTGCGGCTGAAACTTTTGGGTGACATGAGCAGGATGTTGCACCTAGTCTTGAGTCTGAACACGTTAGATAATGTGCCCATGCATTCAGCTCAATAAAAATGGAGGCGATTTTAGCCCCCGCGCAGTAAAGATGCCTGCTTATCATTAGCCAAAATAATTGTCACATGATTAGCGCTATGGTGAGCTCTTGTTTGCTCTGATCTTCATGCAAAATGGCAGTTCCATCAGGCAGCAAGCTGCCATAAATATCTCAGCACCCATTGCCATATGACAGCTGATTGCACATGTTTTTTCCCGATAGAATTGAACAAATAACTTAACTTCAAAACGTTCAGATGAACCAAATTTACTTTTGAAATTTTAAAAGCCCTAATGTGGAAACGGATCGGCACGGATCCATTTCATAAGTTGTTCTGATAACTCGGACCGGCGGGGTCCGTGCCGTGCTGAACTTGACGGTGCGGCTCGCGGCATGCTGTTGGTCGGTCTCGCGTCTCCGGTCTCGAGTCCGCGAGTTAAGCGCCGATCGAACGCTGAGTTAATTCGAACGCCAATAACTGTCATAGTTCCATTCATTAGATTTTTTGAATATTCCACCAGATGCTACCAAAATTCCACGAGATCGTGCCAAGATTCCATCAGGTGATGTAGATATTTTATTAAACACGGTGAATATTTGTTCCGATGCTGTCATTATACCGTTAAATACGCACCGTCACTGTACTGTCAGGTACGGTCATTACTGCGTCAGACGTTCTCACTCCGTTAGATATTGCTATTATTCCATCATATACTGTCATTTTTCCATAACGTCTAGTATTCTGTAAACTGGAGACCAACCCACACCAAATGAGTCAGCGGAGACGGATGTGATGTCATCCCGCTGTCAGAAGAGAAGGAGGTGACGTCATACCCAGCATCTAATGGATGGGCCGACATCCGGTGGCTCCCGAGTGTGCCCTCATTCTGTGTCAATGCTTCGCCGTCGTGGCGCCCCCCAGGCATTTGTCGGAGCCACCTCAGCTCCAAGGGCGAGCACCAAGCTGCCTGTCCCCGCCCATTTGCCTCCACTTCGTCCACTCCTTCCGTGTCGTCCACGCCGCCCGCCCCGTCTAATTCCTCGACTCTCTCCACGCATTTCACTCCGTCCACTCACCCCACTCCGTCCGCTCACCCCACTCTGCCCATTCACTCCACTCCGTCCACTCACTCCACTCCGTTCGCTCACCCCACTCTGTCCATTCGCTCCACTCCGTCCACTCACCCCACTCCGTCCGCTCACCCCACTCTGTCCATTCGCTCCACTCCGTCCACTCACCCCACTCCGTCCGCTCACCCCACACTGTCCATTCGCTTCACTCCGTCCACCCATTCATCCCCGTCCATCTCCTTCCCCTAGCCATCCGCCCGCAATTCCATCCATCCACCGCGTTCACGGCTGGGGTGGGCTCCGCTCGCCGGAGGCGGCTCAGCCCGGCTCGGACGGCCGGCTCCCATCAGAGGCGCAAACCCTCGGGGATTGGCGACACCCTGAGGGCATTAGCTGGGGTCGCGCGACGGAATTAGCTGGGGACGCGTCCCCGGATTGGGTCGTGGCGGCCCGGACGGCCCGGGCGGCGTGGGCGTGGGACCGCAGCTCTGCCGCGCCGTCTGGCGGCCGGGTATAAGACAGGGCCCGCCCCGACTGGCGCTGGCCGGGCGCGGGCCTGCCTTGTGCGTGCATGTGCTGAAGACATACGCTGATTTTATGTTCGTTTGATACACATGTTGATTTTGTTGCGTGCACTGATTTTATAACAGTACATGCGCATATGTTGATTGGTTTGTGAACTACAAGCGTCCGCTGTTTTGGGATGCAGCTGTCGTCTCAAAGATCTGTGAGGAGATGAAATAAATAGAGCACTGCTTCTACCTGGGGTCACATAAACGATTGATAAAACGGGTCTGGTTTGCTGAAAGTGCGCCAGTGTTACCACAAAGAGCACAAGCACCACCATCTTGCTCCGATACACCATGGCATGCATGATCACTTGACATTTGAAATATACCCAGTCACACCGATAACATCGATGTTACATGAAATGTACGGATTTTATCGCTGTGAAGCCCCACACCAGCCACCCGCCCCTCCCCATCCCGTTCCCCCTAGCAGGCCACGACGGACAGGGAAGTGCCGGGGGCGATAACTTGAGTCACGCCCGGGGCAGTGATGCGGAACGGGCCGGAAGCTCGACTTTAGGGCGGCTTTTGATGGACTTCAGAGGAGCTTACCAGCGAAAAACGGGCCCTGTCCCAATATCCTCAGCAGTTCCGGTGTGGCAGGGAGGGCGGGGGAGGGGGGGGGGGGGGGGAGCCGGCCTGGCGGGCGAGGCAAGGCCAAAGCCTTCACTACCCAGTCAGCCTCCTTAGAGCGAGGCATGTGTTTGGTTCTGGTGTCGCCGCTTGTACCATACTGGGTCTGTTGCGGGCCGGTATGTTATTCCCGGATACAAAAAAAAAATACGCAAACATAACCTAACCGTCAAAATCGGAAAACAAGAAAATGACGCGGTGTCTCATAAGTGCGCTTGTGGTGTACATGTGGTGCACATTCGAGCATTCCTCTCACGGCAACAACATTTTCTTAGGAACGCCCTGCTGAGCTTAAGCCAGCTCGAGCCGGTGCTTTAATGCCCGGCATATACCGAGGGTGTGTTCCTACAAGAACAAAACTTGGGAGCACTGTGCTTACAAACGACATTGCACTTACGAACCACAACCTTGCCCCAAGCCCTAAATGATGTCAGACGAGGCTAGCTGCTGTAGCAGAGTCGCATGCATTACCTTCTGGATCAAGACAGTCCTGTGCCATTATGTCGAAAGTACCTCCGCGCGTAAAGCTCCACATATCATTAAACGCGTGGAATATATACGTAAAAACATGTCATTATTTGCAGACGGACCACATCGTTACACATTGTTAGCATAAACAGCAGCGTTTGGGCTCCAAGGCATCCTTTCCCGATTCAACAGAATGGCTGTTTTTGAAGGACTTGTAGGTGGGAACAATAATTCGTCACAGAACTGTTCATGACAAAGAGCTGGCTTGGTTAGCGAAACAGATAGATTATTTGCTTACCTCATTTAATCATGTACGATACGCGACGTCTGGGTGCGGAGTACAGCTATCTCTCGATTTCTGACCGGGGTCCCTAATACAATTTGTATCTGTTATATAAGTTGCATCATGGCTCCTTGCATGATTGAAAAACATACTCATATCGCGGAAATAATCGAATATCGAACACCACCGCAGAAATATGGATTGAATGTGAGTTTCAACTGTCGGCAATGGTGCCGTCAACCGACATCAATAAATATTGTGTGCCGTATGCCCTCCACAAACGACAGAGGTAATGATCAACTAATTGTAGGCAATACAAATGTCGTTATCATGAATGTATTTAGGGAAATTGGGTGCCCTGTTGACACCTCTAATGCCGACGATTCTAGGTCAGACGGTCTTCAGCTCTGCGCCAAAATGTCAGTGACCGACAATCGTGCCACTTTGCTCCATACTTAGGCGCGGACATATGTGACACATTTACCGGTTAACTGGCTCTACATAAGCCTGAGTGTATTGATTTGGATAGCTGTGAGATGATATGTATGTCTGCAAAATATCATTGTTGGTGGAAGAGAACTTTCCTCTTCAACCATGTTGACCTTTAGTACCGTGGCTATAATTGTCCTATTTTATTTACCTCAGCTTATTTATTACAATTGGCTCGACCTTCTATGATTGTCAACCCGTTGTGAAGCTATTCCAGGGCGGACAGAGTATTAAAAACAAAGCATAGCCCTTTACAAAGCAGCCGGCCGAACCAATGATCTCATATTTGTTGCTCACGTTTTGTTAATGTTTTGCTCATGCGGTTTCCAACATTATTTCGTTTACCTCCATTTACTTCACTTGACGCGACTTTCTATGCCTGAAAATATGTTAATGAGCTCTTCCAGGGCGAGTAATATATTAAAAAAAGTAACAGGATGACTCTCAACAAAGCTGTAAGTTTACCTGATAAACTCTCATGTTTTGCTTACTCGATGACGTCATGATTTGTTTCTCGCCACGCGTCTTAACGTAGGCACGTAACAGTCTGCCGACAGTCTGCCGAAGCCTGCCGACAGTCTGCCGAAAGCCACAATTACACTTCATGCGTACAAGCGATCGGAGCTGCGTGTCTCCAGCGCCTGACGGGTGGGCATCCGGCCCCGGTCCGCAGTCCTTCTGACACCCCGGTCCGCAGCCCTTCTGACACCCCGGTCTGCAGCCCTTCTGGCACCCCGGTCTGCAGCCCTTCTGATACCCTGATCTGCAGCTCTTCTGGTACCCTGGTCTGTAGCCCTTCTGACACGGATTTCTTAGAACCTGTTCGTGCTCGGGTTTCTAATTTGGAGCTAGCAAATTGCAATTTACGCACGTTCCACGCCACGGACACGATTATCTGAATGTCTTTTGTAAAAACAGCCGAGGTTGTTATTTGCCGCCGGCAAGCAGAGGCATAACCAGTCATCACAGGACGCTCCCAGTACCTGCCGAAGTAGAGCACAGACACAAACAACGACGACGTGTACAAGTATTGACAATAACGTTAGCTGTCTCATGTGGCGTGGAAAAATGCATGCTTAACAGCTCACATCTAGAAAGGATGTTGCAAGAATACGATTCGTAACGTGTCGATAATATTTGTGATTCCGCCAGTGTAACTCATAGAACCTGTTTTCCTGTCTCCCGGTTGAAATAAAATCTTTAGACAGATAAAACTTATCCGCCTCACTGCGTGAAGCAGTAGATGTAAACAAATAAGCACGAGCACTAGCACCATGCACCTAGATGTTTATTCTGCCCGTTATCCCTGAATTAAGGACCTAATAATGAGCCCTTGAAACATCAGCCGAGCAAGTTCAGAGCGCTTTAAGGTATGCTGCTGATCGACTTGTGGCGGAGAACTCTGCAACCCGTCAGCATGAATTGACCATTACCCCTGAGGAAGGGGTGCTGGTCACGACATACTGACTCGATTTGATCCTCCAAAGAAAGGACAACAGCAGTCAACGCAGCAGCGCACCCAAACCTAACAGGTGAATAGGGTAAGCCTCTTTGTGGGCAGCACATTCACTCGAAGAGGTTGTCGATTTAACAGAACGCAAGACTCCAACGCATCTGATTCGCAGCGTTAACCGAAGATAGGCGTGACTTCCGTATCACTGCCGGCATCTCGACAAAAGACACATTGACTGCGTCCGCCTGTTCTTTTTCCTACCCTGGAGATAACAGGACGGGCAGCGACGCCGTCTGATATCTGGCCCTCGTATTTTGCCCGTCTGATCGCAGTCAATCGCTGGCGCGGCTGCCGTGCCACGCCGCTTATTTTTTCCTCCTGTCGGCGGTGCAGGTGATTATTTAATATTTGACCGCTATTCAATGCCCGCCCGCATGGAAAATGCAGCACCGCCCACCCCCCACACCTTGACAAACTGCAATTAGACCGTGGGAGGTCAGGTAAACGCGTGAGAGACCCGGCGCCGTCAGCACGCTCAGTACATCCGGGGTAGCGCCGGGCAGAGGGTACAGGTAGTTGGGGTCGCCTTTGGGGGGGGGGGGGGGAATAACGATGCCAACCGGAGTTAGATACTTTGGAGCCTCGCAAACTGATGCCTATGTATCTTGGTTGTCGGTTGGATACAGTTTCTCAGTATGACATTAAAAAACAACAATAACATGCCCCTTTCGTACTTGTGTGTAGAATTGCACTGACGGAACTGCGGGGGCAGTTAGCTACTAATCCATTATTCCACACTCATGGGCAGCATGCAGGGCCAAAGGCGCCAAGCCGTCCCGCTCAGAACCAAGGCAAGAGCTCTAGGCAGCACTGAATGCTTTGTTTTGCAGGCATTACCAGACGCCAAAACGATCACATAGCAATGTTGCTTCCGTCATGTATGACCAAATCGTCCAGTATTGGCTTATACATGGCTCTGAACGATGAAGTTGCACCCGATACTTAACTCAGTGACGACTGGGTGAGGAAGCAGATATCCAGTTACTTACAGCATCTTGCCCAAGTGACCACGTCTGTGTATCCGTCAAATTACCTGTCCAAACGACAGAAAGGCATGAACATGGGAATGAGGATTCTACCTGAAGGGCATTGCCTGCGTTTGCCAACGCAACACAAAAATGCACAAACAATTACATGCCTGTGACTGGAAAGAATGTTTGAATCAGATGCAGGGAGATAAGCCAATGGCTCGGTATCCAACCACCATTTTAGGACGTCATTACGTTTGAATTATCTTACTTGATTTAAAATAAGCCCACAGCTTACACCACTCGCCATATTTTCCTACCGACCAAATACGATCAGCTGTGTTGTATGGGGCGAGGGTAGAGGCTCACGGACGGATCGAAGTCGAATCAAGGGTAACCAATGACCCAATATCTGTAACTGTGCTTTCTAATGTCCCGAAGCTTCACATGTCAACCATAAGTTCGTGGAAATGGCAATCTGCAGTACGTCAGAAGCTCTTATGGTAGCCACTTCTGAGTGATCAGCTAGCATACAAAATGAACGATAGTTTTTCTATCCACCAATGGAAGAAAGGTAGGATTGTTCATCTAATGGGAGGTTTATCATACTACGATACCTTTCCCTCAAAAGTTGGCACCGCATGTCGTGGACGTTGTACATGTAGGCATATATGGAGTGGAACTTACCAATACGGGCTAATTCGTGCTCACACTCACGCACACCGTACGATATTACTATTAAGCCCTGGCACTTACAGTGGTCTGAGACAACACAGCACGATATTACCATCAGGCCCCGGCACTTGCAGTGATCAGAGACAACACAGTGCGATATTACCATCAGGCCCTGGCACACACAGTGGTTCGAGACAAACTTACAGTGGCCCGAGACAAACTTACAGTGGTCCGAGACAACGCAGTACGATATTACCATCAGGCCCTGGCACTTACAGTCGTCCGAGACAAACTTACAGTGGTCCGAGACAACACAGTACGATATTACCATCAGGTCATAGCACTTACGGTGGTCGGAGACAAACTAACCCTGGCGGAGCCTCCTCGACCTTGTATTTTCAGACTGGATTGATGGAGAGAGAAGAGAGCAAGGTCATTCCGTCGGTCATGTAAATTTGAATACTTTTGGAATTAAGTATGATTTCTTAGGTCAGGTCCAAAGATCATATCAGGTAAAATGTCATGTCTTCGGTCTCATCAGGCTGTTGTCAAGTAAACTCCCCTGGGCTAATCCCAGCTTGGTTTTATCCGTCTTACGTATTGCAATAACTGCGTATGCACGTTTCATATCAATCAAGGACAGGTTAGCAGGTAGATGCAGGTCGACATAGACCATCAAGGCTATTTGCTGCTTCCTTTGAATGGTAAGCGTCTTTGCCTACTAGTTATGTATCTTTTTGATCGGCAGTAGACGTGGATGATTTTGGCATCGATATAATTACAGTTTCAATTCCAGTTCTAGCCTCGGTCAATGACCTATGTCAAGCTCTCTCAGGTCAAATTGCCACGTCTGAGTGCCGATGTGATGGTGATCGAACGAGAGCATCAGTCTAGAAGTTATTAAAATGGAACACAAATTGCCACGTATCAGATCTGAAAGTCACATAAGGTCAATTAGGATAATTTCACAAAAGTAATGATGTGTTTGGTACCACTGAAAGCTACGCGACGTGATTGGATGAAGGGGACCGCCAAAGACGGTTGTGGTGTACGTTGCCTCGAAATAGATATTTCCAGGTCAAGTAGGAAAAGTGACTTTTAATTGACTTTGAAGTCAGAATGCTGCTCGCATGCAAGGGATTAAAATTTTTGAATAGGAAGTTCATAACATCAGCAAATTTAATTGCTACATTGGATTTTACCAGAGGCCAGAGCTTGGTGTAAGTTTGGGTCAATAACTTATAATAACTTCAGAACGCCATTGGAAGATCAGGCTAGGTGAAAACAGAACTAGGATGACCGCAGCAAGAAAGTGTTACGAGCCATTTCCAAAATCCTTCAAGTCCATCCACATATTGGTCCCATATGTTAAGACAAAAGATGTCACTGACTTACCTGACAGGACAGACACCCGACTTAGACTCAGGAATGTCAGATTTCGCGTGAAAGTAATGTAAGCGGGACACTGAAATGCTAACGGGCTTGTGTGGGTCGATCTCCAACTGTTTATGGGACTCCAATCTCTCTGTTTATGGACCTCCAACTGTTTATGGATCTCCAACTGATCGTACTGGTTATGGGACGGAGTGTGCGGATGTCCAACCGCCTGTCAGCTTAAGAACTAAAAACCACATAGGCAAGGTTGCACAAAAATATAACCTGGGAATCCGCAATGCAAGGCGAGTTAGCGTTGTGGAGGGGCGCCAGTGTGGCCTAAAGAGACTGGCCGGGGCATGACGCGCTGGCGAACGGGTGTCGGCCTCAATCGATAGCGGAGGACTGCCGGCCGGCCGGCCCGCTCAGTGGAGCTGTGGCGGGTGCAGAGGGAGGACGGGGTGGCCGTGAGCTGGACTCCGGAGTCACCACAGGTCAGGTCAGGTCAGTGCTGCTGTGACGGGTACAGAGGGAGGACGGGGTGGCCGTGAGCTGGACTCCGGAGTCGCCATAGGTCAGGTCAGGTCAGTGGAGCTGTGGCGGGTGCAGAGGGAGGACGGGGTGGCCGTGAGCTGGACTCCGGAGTCGCCACAGGTCAGGTCAGGTCAGTGCTGCTGTGGCGGGTACAGAGGGAGGACGGGGTGGCCGTGAGCTGGACTCCGGAGTCACCACAGGTCAGGTCAGGTCAGTGGAGCTGTGGCGGGTACAGAGGGAGGACGGGGTGGCCGTGAGCTGGACTCCGGAGTCACCACAGGTCAGGTCAGGTCAGTGCTGCTGTGGCGGGTACAGAGGGAGGACGGGGTGGCCGTGAGCTGGACTCCGGAGTCGCCATAGGTCAGGTCAGGTCAGTGGAGCTGTGGCGGGTACAGAGGGAGGACGGGGTGGCCGTGAGCTGGACTCCGGAGTCACCACAGGTCAGGTCAGGTCAGTGGAGCTGTGGCGGGTACAGTGGGGACTGGACAGGAGTCGGCTAGGCTGGTGCCGAGTCAGCTGGCGGCTGGTCGTGTTGCGCCAGATCAGGGCATTCCCGCTGGTCGTTTAGTGCTATGGTTTGATGCAGTGTAATTAGTCTTTAGCCTATAGTTAACAACCAGCAATTTTGACGAATGCTTGCATGTTGAAATGATCACAAGTCTCTCATACAAATGAGATGTTTATAAGAGGCTCTCTAGAACGCTGTGTTTTACATGAAAAATGTTTCAAAACAACTTGAAAAGTGTAGTCATTCAACGCAATAATCCTCTTTGAAAGCAATCAACCATAATGATATGAATACGAAACTTTCTAGCTTGTAACGGTTGGAGGCAGCTTACACGTGGCTAGGCAGCGCTGAGGCGAATGCGGATCAGGTCAGAGCACGGAAACACTGCTAGAACCATCAAAACTTAAAGGTTGTATGTCACACGCCTTGATTAAACTTAAGTTACTTATCTTTACTTTGATTCAACTTATCATACACCCGAATAATTGAGTTTTCCAGGTTCCACCGGCACGTTATTCGCATTTACATTTTCAGGAACACGACATACAGATACGTGGCTGCATTAAAACATTCAGTCAGCTAATCCGGAGAGATTGGTAATGCAATTATATACAGTGCCTGGAGGCATAAGCGGCTTGCATCCACCTGATCTACGAGCTATACCATGCAACAATAATTTGGCGGTTGTGCACCGGTGGAGCGTGAATACATCACATTGCATCGCGTGTTGGTAATGGTATGGATCACTATATGCCAAGTCACAATTATATTACTATGTGCGAAGTCACAATTACATTCGTCACCCGTCACATTCGGAAAGGCGGGCTAACAGCGTTTTATGTGTCAAGGTAGCACAGTCCCTTTGTGTGCCAACTTGCGGGACTACCTAGGTTGAACCCTAAAGGTTTGTGATGCTGACCATAAACTCGTGCAATCGGTTACACGAATTGTCATCAAGCTAAATGACCACGCCATATAATTTAGACCTCATTCAACACGCTGCCCTGCCACAATAACTCAATCGATCACAATAATTCAACAACCTCGTACTCAACGTAAAACGGTTTCAGTACCATTTCCATCCCCTTAACATGCTTGTCCCTGCTTTTGCTGCTTTTGCACGGATTTTCTCCGCGCTCTCGTCCGCGTTGCCCCCGAAAACTGAAGCTTTACGGCTCGCTGGCGCAGCCCGGCCACCCGCACAGCAGCCCGGCCAGCCGCACATTACTGTCCCGTGTCGTGAGATTATTATCTGCTTGACACCGCAGATTCCGGTGAATGGCCGCCATATGAGCGTTGCACCGTCTTTGGTAATGTTGGAGGAGCTGGGGCGTGCCTGCTCAGCAGCATGTCCGAAGTTGCGGCCCAGGCCCGCCTGGCAACATCAGCAGACGGAGGGCGTCACCTGATGACCGGTCAGAGCTGGAACGATCTGACTGGGCAGAAGACGTTCGTAATGAGTCGCTGCTCAGCTTAGTCAGATGGTGCGGGACAGCCTGACATTTTTCTTTAGAGCTGATAACAAGATGAAGCCGTCACCGGTCAAGGAGCTTAGCCGTTCGTTGCTGCCGCGCAAACTCACGCCAATCCTCTCCTCACGTTCCTCGAATCGGCCTGGGAAAGCGTCGACCTGCACTCATCTTGGTTTATCATGGCAGCAGGCTGCCATCGTTCTGAGATTACTTCGTGCATGCCAGAGAATTTGCGTCTCGTGCCTCCACCATCACCGCATGTGTTCAGGTTCTGCGTCTGATTCGGTGAAAAATCACCGGAGTGCACATCGATTCTTCACAGACGGCTGGCTAAACCGAGCGGCACAAAGCCGGAGCTGTCATCAACGTGGGGAAACAGGTGTCACACTTCAAGTGGGCTGCAAATTGTGACTCTATTTTTCCGTGCAAATGGTCGTCAAGGCTGTTACGTGCAGCATGCGTGTGCCAGATTTTACTGCAACTCAAGTCATGCGTTGCCTCGTCGCTTTGCCAAAGCCGTCGCAAGTTCAACACAAAGATGAACTAATAAACGAAGACAGCTAACATCCGGAAATGTCGGCCAGAAAGCCCCCCAATCCGGGGCTTTTGAAATCCCTCACCAATCTCGATATCTTTAGACCCGACGAGTTTACCTAACGATCTCTATTAATCTGACAAGTTCGGCTCGTAAAATCCGCACCGGCTGCTCTCAGAAGACGTATGTATCTATTACGGGCCGCGATATTTAATCCAAAAGTCTGGTGGACTTTTGCGAGTACCATTGAGCCCGTCTGAGTGGGGGGCGTTGTCAGATGGTGACTATCGGCCGCACGTACTGACGTGTATATCAACCAAGGCACGGCGGTATAACTCTGTGCCTATATCGGCCAACGCAGCCGCCCTGCTTCCGTTCGTGTTGTCATCCTTTTTTCCAACAGCATTGTGGCTGCAAATGTGCTGACACTTTCCCAACAGTCGTGTCGCATTTCAGACAAATGGTTCTGTCAGGGCGCGATGCCCAACAGTTTTGACAAATGCACACTACGGGCGCTGGTACCACTATAAATTACCGTGATATATTGCTACAGAAATTGCCTCATCACTGGTGTAAAGAGTACCGTGCGAAATGCTCATTGCTCCGCCACAGAAGCTGTTTCACACGCCTGCACGACCAGTCAAAGGCTCTCGGTCACCGGGTTATCAGGTAACCGCACCTTGACAGTTTCCTCGGTGATGTGGTACAGTACTGCTGTCTGACATCTAAGTCGAATCGTTTGAATTTCGAGTGCTGGGTACGTATATATTTTAGCATTCGAAACCTCGTTTTCTTATGCAACCGTTTAACATTGCCTCCTCCGCTACGCTACTCCTATACACACGCGGTCTCCTCCTCCTCTTCCTCTCCTCCTCCCTTTCTTTCACACCCACAGATACTCGCATATTCACCCGCTCCTAATCACGCGCTCCCTCTCACCCATTGCCACCCATCAGCGTGCTTTCTTATTCACTTTCTTCTTAGCTCCTCGAATCACTCACTTAACCAGTTCGTTCGTCCCTCATTTCTTCAGCAGCCAACTGGCTGTAGCCTGACTGGCTGAACGAATAACTGGTTCACTCACTCAATCCATTCACTCACTCACTCACACATTCACTCGCTCACTCACTCTCTCACTCATTCACTCACTCACTCACTCACTCGTTCGCTCACTCGCCCGCTCATTTACTCACTCAGTCACTCACTCAGTAATTCATTATCTATCCCACTCACTCATTGGCTTTCCTTCTCCTCTTTCTCTCCTCGCCTATCTCTCCCTCACTATTTCTCTCCCCTTCCCATGCCTCTCTCTCTCCTCTCTCTCCCTCTCTCACTCTGTGCCCTCTCTCACTCTATCGTACTTTAGCCTCTTCCTCCGGTACATTGCTCTCTCTCTCTCTCTCTCTCTCTCTCTCTCTCTCTCTCTCTCTCTCTCTCTCTCTCTCTCTCTCTCCATTCTCTCTCTCTCTCTCACCCTCTGTCTCCTTTACGCAGCCTTCCATCTCCGCACCGTTCTCTCGTCCCTAGCCCTTTGCGATATTTATCCTGCCACCGGCCAGAGGGATTTGCGCATGCATGATCCCCAGCTGAATCATTTAGAGAGCCTTACATGTCTGTCCAAGCTTGGAAGATCACATTATCATCACACCCCGCCCGCACGGCAGACCGGAATCAGAGATCTGTACCGGTGCAGATGCTGGGCCGCTGTAGATGGATCGGGAGCGGTGCTTTTCCAAGTTAAGTTTAGTCTTGTTTGGGACCAGAACACTTTGGATGGGTCGGTGCACGTTGGTTATTGGCTGTAGGGTCACCGTTCAGCTGCTTCGACATACTATTCGAAGGACATTTGGAATACGAAGGTTAGATGGCTCATTGTAACTATTGTTAAAAAACACAACACAACGCAAAACTCATGAAAATCTCGTGTAGATCATAAGTACATCTGAATGTGTTCTGATGTGATGCATTCATGAGTATTAACAACACTGAGTGCACTTGTGCCGTGTAATATCTAGCGATGCTAAGCATCGTACGAGCATACCTATGCGATGTTAACTAAACACTCCCTTGGCATGATATAATTGGCATGATGTATTTGACGCGTGGTTTGCTGTTGGTACAAAAACAAACCTTTTTCAAGATTTCCGCAGGGAGTGTCGCTACGTTCCAGAGGGTTTCATCATGACATGCTCAGTAATACAAACCCAGGTGATGTTAACCATTACTGCTTTCGTTTGTCTAGCCTTTCAGTGGCTTCGCGCTCTCAATTGCTGGAAAGGTACCTTAAAACTGAATGTGCTTGTCTTGCTCTCATTAGGCGATGACCTTGTTCAGGAAATGGCTGCAGCTGACAAAAATTTATGGATGTATGTGGAGACATGAGGTCATGACTATTTTAAGTGAGGTATATCTCATATTCCCAGACCATAATGCAGGGTGCAGATTCCTGTGGGCTTTTCTGGGTAAAGGTTAATCCGTATGCGCGCATCGACGTAGTTCATAGAAACGAAATTGTGGTATCCATTCCCAACAAAATAGAAGATAAGTCGCATTACAGCAAACCCCCAAACACGCATCGAATAGAGCCCCTAGAGCGGCTATGCGCTAAGTGATTGACCATTTCCGCCCAAGCCTCACCTTCCATGCACGTGGCGAGTAATCTGATTACCGGCCGTGACCCAGCGCGGGAGGATTAATGGTGTCCCAAGAACACCGGACGGCGACTTACAGGCTCCAGGTATAATATCCGGACCGTGGGTAGATTCATTCAGCCGTGCCAAGAACGGCCAGCGTACGGGAAAGAGGCGGCATAACTGCACTTCTGCTCGGAAATGTGGATGAAAAGTAGCCCGGTGCTTTGTGGTGGTAAACTGCTTCCAATTTGCCGATGTGATTGTCATGCAGCTTGACATCAGGTCAGCGCAATGCTGTTTGCATGACGCAGCAATTCACTAATGCACTCAAATGAACTCGTGTGTCTTGCACAACATTATCATGATGGGGAGCACGGAGTGTTAGTTGTGACGTATTGTGAGCTAATAAGGGGACATCCAATGATGATTACTACAAGTTGCCGAACAGAGCTCCGAGTGAGTGTCTTTCAAGGGAGTGTGAATCGCTAACCCGTCGTTGACTGGAATCTCACGTGGCCGTTTCAGGGCAGTGAGCACGAAGTGGGCGCCGAACAACGTCTGCAGAATAGCATGAGGACGCCAGCTGACTTGCATCGGGTCATTTGGAGCGTGATCGGGTCTCCGCCGACCTTGAACTCGCGTGATTCAGAGGGTCGCCTCCACTGACGAGTGCCTCGGTGCCCACGCGACTACCCGGTGTGCGACGGAGAACAACTGAATGAGGTCCACCAATCAGTCTCCGTTCTGATTCCCACGAGGAACAATCGAGCTCTGTCGCGCCATCTGTTGGCCAACAGGGAATTTACCGAGTCAGGACAGTGCGGGGTTTGTGAGCCGACACCACCGTTTGCATTGTGTGGAAGTGCAAGACTATCGCAAGCGGATCGTAGATTGTGCGGGAGGACAAGCGGAAGCAGTTGAAGAACGCCGCCAGATTTATGGCCTCCACTTCGCTATTGGTTCTGCTGTGCGCCATGGGAGGTAAGTAATTCGAGCATCCTCTTTTGGACGATGAGCTATGAGGGCTGTTCAAGCTGCATTCTTTGCGGTGATGTTATACGATCTTAGTTTATGAAGAAACAAGCAGAACATTTGGCTTCTGTGCCCTGGTTTCTGTGTTTGTTACGCATAAAACTTTCACGAAGACACGTCAGCGTTGATACGAAGGTCAACCCCCGATGTTGATCATATGGGTTGCCATGACTGGCCTTGATGGCGGGGCTCGATAAGACGTTTCCGGAACACGTAATACTCATTAGCCAGCTGCCCCTTTTATTTCTTTAAAAATTAAAGGAACGCCAGTCATGGTGAAGCATCTTATGGAGCGCAAGCGTCTGCAGAAATAAGCGCTCAAGGCCCATGGAACAGCCGAAGTTAGAACCCGGACACAACACGCGAGAGCCGAAGGCACTGACCACTCGGCTATCACGCCTCTAACCACCAAACGGAAGCCCGATGCATCTCTTGCTTACGTCAAATAAGTTACCCTGCAGCCTGCATTACGCTCAGACATTTCCAAACTTTCTCGTAATTATCTGATCATGCGATATCGACCCGGCAATGACGCCTCTTGATCACCTGTACGTTCGTTCAAGCGTTTGCCAGGAGCGACTTTCTTACGATCAACCTCAACCGCGAATTCTCAAAACACGGGAAATTATCACACATTCATTTCAAAAGTCAGACACGACCATCCCCAATCTCCCCGGCCGGTGTCAATGACATCAGCTCTACACCCACTTCGTCTCAGTCCGGTGTGACACCTCCGCTGTCGCCTGAAAGTATTTCCGTGTCCCTGTCCACTGGGCGACCCGGCCAGAGCCGCAGGACGCGTGTTCGACATGTCGGCCTGTGTCCGCCTGTGTCCGCCGCGCCCGACCGTCCTGTGGCCGTCTCAAATAGATTAATGTCCGCCCCTGCACCGGGAGTCAGAGCCTGGCCGCCACACAGCAGCTGATGTCACTAAGCGACTGGAAGAGTCTGTGCCGGTGCGGGGAGGGGAGGGGGGGGGGGGGAGGCTGTGTGGGGAGCTGTGACGTCAGAGGTACGATAGCAGAACCGGTGTTGATGCAATGCTATGGATCGGTGCGGAAGACGGACACCGCACGGCCCATGTGCTGTGGGAACATCAGCGCGTAGAAAGCTGTTGGGCATTTGGCTTTATGTACTTGGTCGACACTTGGTGCGCATTACTGTGGCAGGGCTGATGAACATGCTGGCGTGTGGTGGGCATATGCAATGTCATGGATCGGTGCGGGAGAACGAACACCACACGACCGATGTGCTGTAGGAAACATCGACGCGTCGAAAACTCTTGAGTATTTGGCCTTATGCACAGTGGTAGACCTTTAGTGGGCGTTTGATGTAAAATAACCATGGTGGACAAATGTCCTTCTAATATATATGATTGTAAATTTTGAAATTGACGTTACAGGATTATCAGCGACTGAAAATGGTTAGGGTTACGAATGGTGATCACAGATGCAAATTCTACAAAAGTTATGAACTGCATTTGCGACGAACATTTTACATATAAATAACTCAGCACTAATGGTCTTATCCCTCGTATGATAGGCAGAAGAATGGATATATATATATATATATATATATATATATATATGTATATATCTGAATATATATTCATATACATTGATATTCCGGCTACATTCCTTTATCGAAACGAATGTCAGTAGCAAATTCAAAATTGCTGATGATTCTACACAATTTTCCAGTTTTTTTTTCTCGAAACAGCAAGCCACATTTCCGCAATTCATCAGCATGCCGGAGAGTTACCAGCCTTCACCATGACACGGTGCACACCTAACTAAAAATCAAAATACGCGAAATACACGCATGCATGCAAACAAAGTCAAGCAAACAGACATCAAGCATAGCGCATCATTCACACGTGCAAGCGATTTCAAATAAATGATTTCAGCTGAACAGGCATCACGCATCACGCATCACTTATATTGTACGGGCTAGTTTAAAAGACATTAATCACATAGAGTCACAAAGACAAAGACAGGAAATGCGACGAGCCTCCTGTAAGCCCGTCCGCTATCGCGTGCGTAACCAGAGCGCGCGACCACAGACCAGCATGCTTGCGCCGAAGAGAACACGTTGTTGGACGAGTCGACGCATATTATGCCTTGTTTTCTTTTGGTGCCGCATCTAACTCACTCCGCTCCCTACGCAGAATATTAATCAAAGCTCTGTGATTCACTTAAAATCACGATAGCATTAAGTCGCTAATTGAGCATGCTTTACTCCTCACGCCATTCGCCGCGGGCGAACGCGGGACAGACCTCACAAACATCCCCGGGACGTTTGGCACGAGTGGCCGGCCTGGAAATATCTCGGCTGCACCATGCCAGAACTACAGTCACTTAACGTCACCCGAGTGGGCTTCTGTGGCCGGAACAGCCACTCTGAACCCAGTTTTGCCGCGTCTGCCGGCCGTGTCCGCAGTCGGTGGAGCCCGTCCATTTACTGCCGCGAGCCGGCGTCGGAAAGTGGCCCGGTTCAGAGCATCGTCACCGAGCACCGCCTCAGTGGCGCTGCGACACTCGGCACGTTGAATACCGGCGCAGTGATAGGTGTTGTGGCGCCGCTCGCTCATCATGTATTGATTTTGGTTCGGCCGTCAACAGCAGGGGTACGTCTGGTCAGTTGTTTGGCATCGCGTTCGAAGTTGCCAAGCCGTCATCGTCATATGCCTGCGAATTGCAAACGTGCCAATAATTCTGCTCGGAACAGATCCTAGCAGATTCAGCCCTTTGGTAGCTAAGGTAACAACCGACCAAAATGAAGATATAAAAGCTTGCACCGGCCGCAGTTTGCTTTAGCGCAACAGAGCGATCGAAGCTTTTCTTAATTGATCGACGCCATCGTCATATGAAACATTTGCGGGTGTGATGCATGCGCGCGATGAATCAATAGTTCTATTTTCTTTAACCCACTTCTTTCCTGGAATTGCCCATTGCAGCCAGTCGTCTTCGCCGTTGTATTTTGAGAGTGGCTTCGTATTTCCCGGGCCGCTGCCCGCCCTGTTCCACGACTGGCTCACCGTCCCTCCGTGATTGGACTGAAAGAGAGGTGCACCCCCAAAAGACATGTCTATAGGTGTGTGAGCGTTTTGGTACGCGTATGCGAACGCGCTCACGCGCAGGACGGGCTCACCACCGCTGAGCTTCGGACCTATGTCTGCTCTTAGCACAAGCACTGCCGACACTTGGTACCGTAACCCAGCCTGAGCACGCGTCTATGCGGACCCTCGACCTATCTGACCCCCTCCCACCTCTATCCCACGGTTGGCTTATTCCTCCGACGCCGCTGACCCAGACTCATCTCATCTGGCGCCCAACTGCCCATCTCTATTCGGCGTCCGAAACACGGCCGGCTGCCGGTGACGGAGAATCGATAGCAGTGGCAGGTGTCGTTTGGGTTGGGATTGCCTCTGTTCGCTGGTGGCAGGTCGGTTAGGCCGCCGCCAGTCTGAGGTTCGAGCTTCTCCCACCTCTGCGCCGCGCGCGGCATTCGCTTCCCGGCCAGCTGCCCATGCCGTGTCCGAATTTGGGACGCGAGGTCAGCGCCCTGTTATCAGCGAGTCCCACCGTCGGCAATGATGTCCTGGTTAATGTGTTGATGTTCGTGATCATGGGCGTTTAATGGCACCGATCAGCTGTCAGATCACGCTGTCGGTTACATCAGACCGGGGGAGTATATGGTCGAACCGCAATTCGGAACTCAGTAGAACTCCTCATCTGCCATGCGCGCCTAATGTTAAGAAATTGGGATGCTGCTGGCTTCATTGTGTGTGCTTTATACAGCGTCATAGACCAATGCTATATATTTCGAAGGAAGTGCTCAGTATCAGGAAGTGCTCAGTATCAGGAAGTGCTCGTACCCTGCGCCTGAATCCGTTTCCGTTTTTTACCTGCTTCATGGCGTGTCTGAAAATTTATCATTTTTATTGGCTCTGTGCCAACGGCAGGAGTGATGCAAATGCGTCAGTTCCGTCCGCACTCATATGCCAGCTATTTCCAGGTGGCGCAGGCATGTGGCCACACGCCTGCTCCCCCCCATCCACCTCCACTGCCCCGCACGAAAATGGGAGCGCTGCCGAATTGGCCGCCGGGTGCGCCTGGCTTTGTTGTGCTGAGGAAAAAAGGCGCGGGAAATTGATGTCGTTAGTGTGATTGGATTAGTCCTTGGCAGGCCGATATGGGCAATATAACAAAGCCTGCCCCACGGGCCATTCAGGCTGCGGCTCGCTTTTTCCTTGTTGTGCCGCAGAGGTGACAAATGGGTAAGGGAGCGGGGCTATACATAACGCCGAGGTCAACGCCGGCGTCAGTGCGTATTTACGTCGAGAAGGTAATCTCGATGTAGCTTGTGAGAAGCTTTGTACGCCTAATATGCAAATAAGTCCGTCGGTGGACAGAAGTAGCTCGATGAGACGAAAGTGACATTCCTCGCGAGCTGTTTTTGTAATGCACTGCAATGTTTTGCCATTTCGCATGTGCCGGCGACCCTATTTTCATGATTTTTCTTCCAGCATTGGTGCCTTTCCGCGGCAATTTTTTTTATCGAGACTGGGCTGCTCTCTTTACTTCGTAATTTTTCCAAGCAACAGTACTTGCCGTCTCAGACCACACCCTCAGACCACAAAATTCGCACGGTGCCACTCACTGTACGGCGGGAAGGCTCTCCCATTCACCGAGCCCCAATATCTCGAGCATCCGGGCGGGCGTTGCCTCCCTCGCCGCCCCCTCCCCCTCATTTGGCTGATTGACCGTCATGGCGGTCCAAGTCAGCTCGGCGGGCTTGCCATAACCGGCCGGACACGGGCCCGACAGGCCCGAGCCGCCCTGCGAGCGCCAGGCTAGCGCCACAGATAGCGCCAGGCTAGCGCCACAGATAACAGCCCGCAAAAAATACTGCCGGCGCCACGCGCAGCGCCATCAGGCTGCTGATAGCGTCCCGTTGGCTATGGATTGAGATTACCGTGGCGGACAAACGGAACGGCGTGCGTCGTGAGAGGGAGTGCGTTTGTTGGTATGCGGCGCTCAGGAACTACACACAAAACACTGCGAGATTGGAGTCTTGCCAAGATGACGCTGGAGGGCCGTGCTGTTACTTGCTATGAAGGCCCATCTCAGGAAGGACTAACCTGCATTGTTTACAAGAGTTGTTAAATATTTCGCAAAATCACACAAGGATGTTCATGTTCGTGTCATTTTAATCTACTTCCCTTTACCCGGAGCGAAGTATTTAAATTAACAAGAAACCTAGTGCTCCAAATCGCTGCCATTAACTCAATGGAAGCTTTGATATTGATTTTAAAAAATGTGAGCTAGTACGCCGAAAACAAGATGGAGCTTTGGCCATACTGGTTAGAGAAAGACACCAAGCAAACATTAAACTACGAATGTATTCCTTATTATGCATTTGAGTACGGGTATTTTTGATGTAATATATATATATATATATATATATATATATATATATATATGGGTGTTTTAGTATTTTATGACGAATAGTGACCATGGCCAGTGATGACGACGACTAGTAAGCATGAACACTGCTTGAAAAGTTGACCATTTCCATGGTATATTTAATGGCTGCTAGATATCTTCGTTTTATGGCGACCTCCTGGCATATTGGACATTGGTTATGTTAGCATAATATATCGTCATGGAAATACCATGGAAGTTTAAAGGGAATGTTGCACACTTAAGGATATTGAGGCAGGCATCAGATATGTTGAGATAAGATCACTTGTAACTATTGGTTTCGCTTTACAGCGTTTAATTGTTCAGGTGTCAATGTAGTGTTAGTGTTGAAGAGTGCTAAAATACTAAGGTGTTAAAAACTTCCCTTGACAAAATAATTTCACCATTAAGTAAACATATTGCCTACTTCGTCATCACTTGATTACGTCACGGAACGTCATTATGACGTGATAGTCGGTGCCAGACTGGGCGTGGCAGAATTGACACTGTAGTGGACAGGCTGACTCATTTGTAGTACTCAAATTTTCCGAGAGGTGACGGTGCGTTGCTGGAGTGTGTTTGCCGGACCGAATATGATCATGTGCTCGTATTTTCGCCCCTTCTTCTGGCGTCCTTGCATAATGTCCGTGATCTTGTATGGCTTATTTGCATTGAATTCACGGTTATAGTACCATTTGGTCTATTGGATTTTCAGGTTATTTCCGCCATAACTCGTGCTAATGCCCTAATTCCTGCATGATGTCACACAAAACGCGATTTGTGTTCGAAGCTTGCACTGAACGCATTTCATTGGTTGATAGCTGACTGAAATCTGTTAATGTCAGAGATCGTGCCGATTGTGCCACGGAATATATACACGAATAACTTCGGTGATAACATCTTTCGTGGCCTTGAACACTACATGACCAATGAGGTAAGAGGATTCACAAGCCGATTTTATAGCGTCGGGCATGCCTGGATGACCTTGAAATAGTATGCACGAAACAGCCTGAACAAGTTCATGGCCTTCAAGCTGAGAAACCCGAGGGATTTATGTCTTAAAAAGGGCAGGGCTGTAAGCTGCACTAATTGACCTTCAGAACGGCTATCTCAGTTCAAAATCCGATACATTTGTGGAGTGTGGAGGTACAAATAAAGATATGAAATGCTCCCTTTAAGACGCCTCTCGCTCATATCGAGTAAAACATACTGATACTTTTGAAATATACTATATCATTTCATGAAGTAAGGTGTTGTGCAAAAGTCTTCGAAAGCTAGCTTTTTACTTGCAATGATGCATTCATCAAATGAGCACGCAAGTTAACTTCATGACCGCCGAAAAAGTGCGATCTTGGTAAACACCAAACAACTAAGACGGCGGATATGGTCAGCGGCTGATGAGAAATACGGCAGCAAAACGGAACGGGCAAAACACGCCGAGATATTCACCATAATGTTCTCAGAACTCCGCACAGTTCCCCGCTGGAGGTGCAGGCGCAGCGCAGTGGTAAACAACTGATAGGGAGGTCATAGGCACACTGCCAAGGGGCGCAAGTGATGACTGACATTTTCACATTTTTCTTTACTCGCGTGTGCCTCATCATGTCTAGCTCGTTGTGTTTTAAGCTCCCATAGCCCATAATATGTAAATCAGAGTTCTGAAAGTAGCTTTAATAGCGAGCACCGTCGAAAGACAACTCGTCTAATTGCCATCAGCACCAACCATTCTAGGTTTAATAGCAAACATCATCAAACGAGAATCCGTAAAACCGTAAAATTGTCGTCAGCGCCATCTGCTATCCAATACGGACCCAGGCGCGAACGGCTCCAGAATTAATTCTACAGAAATTCCCTTGAATGAAAACGAAACTATCGCTGCTAACTGCTGGATGCTGAATGCGACGATCCTAGCACCAGCTACAGCGCGTGATCGTCCAAAAATATCTTATCCATGTCTCAAAGACGGATGACCGGAAAAAATTGACTGCGGACATTTTACGTTGCCAGACGTAGGGCCAATGTTGCCATCTCAACTCCAGCCTCGGACAGTTTAGATCTAGCATTGCTCTTAACAAGGCCAATAATCCTGTATATCCTGGAAACAATAATTGCTTTCAGCTCTTCAACATGTACGTGCAAATGTGTCGTCTGACGTTGCGGTAAAAGCATATGTAATCAGGCTAAATTGCCAATGCAGTTGTCATGTAGCGGTGAGCTAAGGCCAGTACAAGATGACCTTTGCACCACAAAAACGTGCGTTGTTGAACGGATCTCTTTCAAGGAGGAAGTACCCACCTTGGCTGGGCCATGGGACTTGAAAAGAATACAAGTCAACATCCCTGATGAATGATCGCGGAGAAAATGTCCTTTATTTGAAGTTGAATACCAGCACGGTGAGATGTCATGTAAACCCGGTTTAGGCCAGAAATTTGTACATTTTCGATGATGTGAACAAACGACTCCGAAAAATGGAATATGCAGTGGAGATCTTGTGAGAATGTTTCAAATTTCTATACATACTCGCAGCAAGCCAATGCGATGGGCATTGCCTGAAGATCAAGATCAAGACGCATCCTCGCACTGTCTCACTTGTACTCGAATGGGACCGCATGCTCACCCGTGACCTATGAGAAGTTCCGCGAACCGTGATGGGATAACCTGCGCGGGGACATCTCTGTTCGCCAAACTTCGAATCTCCGGGCCATGGATTTCGTAACTCGCAGGACCCCAAGGCAAGGTGTGTCACGTGCACGCAGCTCCCACTGGCGATGAATACCTCTTAACCTTAATGTGTGTGTAGGCAGCCTGGGCAAGTGAGATGATCGTGAAGCCTGGAGCATGCAGCTTTTAAGGATGCCAGCTGAGAGGCTGTGATGGTAGAGGGGTACCTCTCAACACGAGCGTCCCGTACACCCGAGGTTGAAGCTATTGGACCCTGAACCAATTTAGATGATGCTTTAAATTAATAAACCAAATACGTCACTGGTATTGTGAGCAGTTTGGTGAATGTGCATAGTGTTCATCTGCAAATACCATGACCGGCTACACAAGTGCAAACTTGTGTAAAATTGGCAAAATTTATCTGGGCCTATGTTTATCTTTATCTAGGCAAAATAACCAAAAACCCCGCCTGCCAGTCTGGGACTCCTTTATCAGCCCGTGACAGGAGCGCAGCCGACTGTTCTTCGCCAGCTGGCACAACCAGAAAAAGCCCACCATCGGCTTTTTCGCTGGCCCACCACTGGGGCCGCCCGTCAGCCAAAACAGCTGGGCCGCTCTGATGTGGCGTGCGTCGCTTACTCCGAGCGACAGCGCCACCTCCCTCGCACGGCGCGCCCAGCCAGCCGTGAAAACGCTTGGACGCCGCCGACGGCGCTGGCCTGGTCGCCGACAGTCAGAGGCGAAAATTTGAATAATTGCCCGCGGCGCCGCCGACCACAACGCAGGGCCGGCGCATGGCGCGCGGATTAATCATCGACGGCGGCGCATCGATTCGCCGCGGTCGTTAGCGATCCTGGTGGTGCTAACTGGATGCCGACACACTCGGTTGAGCACTAACAGCTGTGGCAAACGGCCAATTTGAATAAGGAGGAAGCTGACTGGGCAGCATGCTCTGGAAAGAACGAGAGCGTCGCACGCACCAGCCGCCCGGAATGCGGCCGGCGAGGCAGCTCCATCGCTAACTAAAAACGCGTGGGCACCGCACGATTCAATCTTGGCCCACCAAGAAGCGCGGCTTTAGCCCCTTTGCGTTAATTTGTGTTTGATTTGGCAAGAGCGTTCAGCTCATTTTGTACAGAAACAAGATACTGGCAGCTGTTGCTTGTGTTGCACTAAATATATAATAGGACGAATCGATCTACAACGCATATCCTTGGCACCTCAAACATTTCAGATTACTGCTTGGAACGTCTCATGAAGTTGAACATGATTTCCATGCATGCCTCACATGCTGCCCATATGCTTACGACGCAGGCGGCATTTCGGCGCCGTCTGTGGGCGAGGTGGGGGGGGGGGATGGGTGGTGTCCGATATTGGTCAGTATGCCCCCGAGGCATCCCGCGGTCACGTCCGCCTGGCTGCCCGCCAATCATCGCCCATCTCATCATGAGGCGCATCTCTGACGGAACGCTCACCACCGAAGCATTGCGTGTTCGCCCATACGGGATAGAGGCTGGAAATATCCCAGGGATACAGCTGCAAAATATTGCGCTATATATTCTATTAAGCACTGATGTTGAATATAACGGGCCGATGTTCGTTAGTGCATCATGCTATTTCCAATTTACAATGCCACTGCGCACCACACATTACGCGCCGATTTTTAGATGACAGCTTTGGATGCAAGATAAATCAATATTCGTCGTTTTCGAACTAAGTTCGTGTGATTACAACAAATGATGATGGTCGTAAGTCGAGCTGATACGTGGACGCTCCAGACGTGGACTGGCCGGCCTAGCCTCGAAGTCTTCACCCACACTCCCCTGGCCCATCCCAGTTTTCTCGCCCACGCTGTGTCTCCACGTGTCGCCCTCCAGCTGGGATCAATCGGTCCGATTTTAATTAAGATCTGCCTGAGGCGACCGGCTGGCGTCAGCTCATAATAATTCACGGGCCGGGGGTCGGACGCCCGCCGCGGGAATGATGGCGATTGGGTCCAGCCTGTCCACGTCCGCCGCCAGGTGGCGGACGCTGGGGAGGTAGATTGTACCGCAGGACCGACGTGGTGTGCGGAACAGCAGAGGGTCGTCCGCCGCGCAGGTGGAACGGAGTCTGCCGCGGTTTATGCTCCGCCGGCGTGCTTGAGCGCCGAAACGGAAGACGAGAAATGAGATTGAATTTCTGTTGAAATTGAAATCACCGATGCGGAAGAAATAGAAGACGAGGGAAACAATTTATGCGTAAACAATGTTTCATCATTTACTTTATTTACCCCGGTGACTTGCAATTCGTTCCTATTTGCATCGACTCCTGCGAATATGGAGACATGGCCATTGCTCGGACCAGCACAGCGTTCGCATATGCTCAATTTTTGTGAAAATATGATACTGACCTTATCACCGCACTTGTCAACGTCTTGTCTGAATGTCTTGAATTTCTTGTCTCTGCACGGCTGTAATAATGCATGATATTCAATTCCGCTGACGTGCTCAGCACTTCACAGCACACGCTTGACCTGCAGTGAGCTCTCCCCGCCCCCTCCCCACCACTCTTACCGCCCCTGGCCGCGAGGCGTTCACAGCACACCTAATGCCGTCCGCAGGAAGCCGGCGTGGTGCCTACCGGCATGCGGCAACAACAGTACCATCTAATATGACGTCAATTTACGAAGTTGTCGGATGCTCGATTGTGAGTCGCGTGGCGACCTTGGGGTGTTGTGATCGTGGTGAGCCGATATGGAGTCCATTGAGCGTCGCACAGGGCTTACAGCCAACCAGCGTTTGCCTTTTTTGCCTTTTCCGGCTGTTTTTATCTTTCCGTTTCTTTTCAGGGTGTGAATGCAGCGGGGAGTAGGACCTCTAGCTCCAAATGATGTTCACCTTCATGCACGGCTCTATCATTTCGCACCTTTCTAAGGGAACTGCAACGCTTGCAAAGACATTCCAGAACATCGCCTAGGAAGGGGCTAGCAAATGTAGTCAATAACCAAAGGGCTCAATAGTAAACAACTTTCCGTAAAACAACCGTCTCAGTGCATGATGTGATGCGAAATGCTTCAAGAGAGCTGATGCAAAAATATATAGTCTTTTCAGTGGGAACGGCAACCGCGATATCATAAAACCTTGATCCGAAAAATAACGCTAGATCATCACGCCTTAGATACATGCAAAATAGGCGCATTCCGAAAACAGTTTGCTAATGTCTGTGAGTGGCATCACCTGTCGATACAGCTCTTGGCAAAATATAGTTACTTTTGTTTGTATGGGTGGGAAGAGGTTCCACAACTGTCCATATGGTCGCCGCCTTCCTACAAGTGCGTCATGTCTGGCCGCGTCAGCAGCAAGCGTTGACGCTCCGCACCTGCCACAGGAATCGTTCGCTTAGGGGTAAATGTCCACTTTTCCCCTGTTTGCTGCTCATTTGCGCTACAAGACTGGGGGGACGCGCCAGCCTACTCAACACCAACCGCTGTACATGCGAATTTCCGCCTCCATTCGCCGCTGCTGAAGCTGGGTGGTTGTTTTTTTGTTCCGTCGTCCCTTCCGCCCGGGCTGCGCGCTTGTGAATGTGCCAGTGACCACCCCGAACAGAAAGCCGATAATTAGCGCGTGTTTGAAAACACACTGCCACCATCTGCTTCGCAGAAATGAAGACAAATTGCTACCTGGTGTTATGTGCAACTTGAAAAGTTGCGGCAGTGTGCCAGCTGGCTGCAAACAGTTATTAATGGTTTGCAACATTCAATCTCATATTGCTGTGAGCCAGGGCGACGACGTTAACGTAACGAAAATAACATTGCCAATATTTTATCCCGGATGTATGGAGTAGTTTGAATAAAACACACTTACACCACTAAAAATATGCCGTTGGATTTCATCTTGTTCGCCTCTGTTAGGCACAGCTACGTTTAGCATGAACGTATGCTGCAGACCCTTGACGTCCTCACCGGTTTCGATGCCGGAATCCGTTCCAAGGACAGCCGTGCCTTCGTTGCACTGATCAGCGGCCAGCCGTGTTTGCGTTATACTGATCAGCGGCCGGCCGTGTTTGAGTTATACTGATAAGCGGACGGCCGTGTTTACGTTATACTGACAGCCTCTTGCGGCATTCGGCATCACATGTACGCGTCTGGACGATAGCCACACGCCAACACCCTGCGCAAGACCGGCCCCCGACCGCCTCCGTTCCGAGCGCCAGACTCAGGTCTCCTGCCGCGCGCCCCGTCACAACACGCTGCCAGCCCCCCACCCCGCCCCGCCCCGGGTGTCGTTCAGTGCCAGCGCACAGCCTGCTGAGCGGCGCCACACCTGGGCCGACGCGGCGTGGAGGGAGCGAGCCATCGCGGGTATTAAATTACAGCCCCGCCAGGGCGTGATTAGACTGGGGACGGTGTGTTTATCTATCCCGGCCCAATACCGCACTGTTGACCTGGGCTGCGGGGACGGACTGTACCGAGACGGCTTGGGTCGACGAACGGACAAAACGCCGTCGGCGGGATAGGCAGCGGTGGATAAACGTAGAGGGAGGGCCCCTTGAACGGTGCAGATGTTTGAAGGCGAAAACAGGAGCATTCAGAGTCGGCTGCAGATTATAGATAGTCCCCGTGGGGATAAATGTAAAGAGGGAAAACACTGCACTATTGACAATCTGAGACTGATGTACTACCCCTTCATTCACTTTACCGAGGTCGTGTGTGCAATTGTCCATGAAGAGAATGTTCCACATTTCAGGACAATGACAAAAGCATCAGATATGATAAAATATGTCATGCTTGTGTCGATGAAATGCAAGTCCACTTGATGCATGCTCGCTTTCAACTATTGGTGTATCTTAAGTGACAAAGGCTGCACTAAACAGCACAATTTCTCTGTTTAGTAAATATGCTACTCAATATGTTCTTGTTTGAATGTCGTAACGCCTTGCAAAACATTGACTGAAAGCCATTTGACGGTCGCTATAGCTGGAGACCGAGCCCACGAACGCCACAGATGAACCACTCAACAATCATGTTTTTCTTGGCCTTGATCGCCGCATGGCTAACGGAATGACAGAGGTTGAATGACGTTATCATGGCGTGATGGATGCCTGGTAACGGAATGACAGAAGTTGAATGACGTTATCATGGCGTGATGGATGCCTGGTAATATCTTAAAATGGCTGTTTTTAGTTAAAATCCCACACAAATACGGAACACTCCCTTTACTGGCAACCAGCTTCACATACTGGTTAGATCTTTAACATCTTATTCTCTTGTGAAAACTACAGAGAAGAACGTGAAGGCAAGTTTGAAACCATGATCAATTGATCTGTTATGCCAAAGTGTTTTGCGATTTGCTTCGAAGTAAAAGGGAAATGAAATGGGGGATAAAAAGGGAAATAAATTGGAGAGCAGTGCGTATGACCGAGGTAGTAGAAGGTCGACAGAACTTTTGGACATATCATATTTCCATTATTATGGCCTTGAACAGGTTAATTTCCCTCTCGTTTAAATACTTTTTATCGCATACAACATTGCCAAGCATTTGTGGCCAATTTGAAAACGGCGTAAGATGTTGAACCTTAATGGGTATATTAAAGCCTTGATGGTTTTTTATAGTTTCCAGCCTATCTTGCGCATTTGTAAATAATTAACGTCCATACTTTATAATGAAGGGTCGGGGCTCTGCTATAAACATTGGCCATGATATTTAATAACTTATGGCAGCGCGGCACCATTTAAGCCCTCCTGAGAATAATAATGACGTAGCAGTTTGGCATCGAAGGCAGGAAGAGGAAAGAATTGCAACCTAAACTGCCGTTAAATTAATGACACCAATGCCATTATGTCTGCACCTTACACAAGTATGGGACGTTAAAACCCCTTTAAACGGAAGTTTACGTGATTTACGAGCATTTCAACGTGATTTAAGCAGAGTTTTAACAATTCAAATGTCTCCGTGTAATTAACTGCAATTGGCAGGAAGCCGGTTTTGATTCACAGAGTTCTCGGCTGTTTGGACGACTGACGCGCGTTTTCTGCGGAAGTACGGGAAAGACACTCAGCTCCCCCATTCGAAACCCAAAACGAAATTAGCCGACGTAGCACCAATGGACATTCTAATGACATACAAATGTGGTGAAATTCAAAGTTCTCCTTTCTTGCGCTAGGACCCAGCTGAGCTGCAGGGAGACACTGCCTTTATTGCTGTATCCTGATGAAACTAAATGCTTTGGTCGTAGCTAAGAGCATGGTAAAAACAGTGCATAATTTGCATCACCAATTATCCGTGCTGCGGGCCTTGCAGAGCTGTACTTTTATTACTGTCTTGATATCGCACGTAGCTCTTACGCGATCATCAAGAGCTTCTAAAGCACCAAGCACGTCCGGGCTCCTTTTAGCTGATCCCGGCGCTGGAAGCAGTTGTAAGCATCGCCGCCCGACATTCTTCAACATTTGTTCGGTCTGCCCTTTCCTGACAGACCGTTCCACGTCCATGCGGCCCTGGCGTTAAACAATCACGTAATTAACGACGCCCTTAAAACCTGAATGCACGTGATTAAGACCATTCGTTGTACTGCCTAATGACAGTCCGCCACCGTTTATTATGTTTACGATGCAGCTTGGCAGAGCAGATTGCCTCACACAACTGCGCATCGTGATGAATATCATGCATGGATCTCCCGAACTTGCGGTAGAGTTGATTGTTGTATGCTTGTGTTAATATGCAATGCGTCGTGTACATATCGTTCCTATATATATATATATATATATATATATATATATATATATATATATATATATATATGTATGTTAAATATGAAAAAGCTTTTGTTTGTATTTATGTACATACTGCTCCATATATATATATATATATATACATATATATATATATATATATATATATATATATATATATATATATATATATATATATATATATGCACATATGGAGCAGTATGTACATCAATATAAACATAAGCTTTTTCATACATATTTTGGGATGTACGCCACAATAAATTCCGCGTTTATGCCCTAGCGTCTGGCCTTTTTGAGTTCCCGTAGCTCCACTCAATTACCTGCAACTTTTAAGGTCAAATGTGTCCTGACCTTTGATATTGCTTGCACGAATGTGCACAGACCTCAGGGTGGCTCCCTGTAAAAGGTCTGTGTCCGTTGTTGTCCGTGTTCCATGCATCCACGTCCACAGTCACGGCGCAAAAGAGTATGAGTGGGTTGCTGCGCGTGCGTACGCCTTTACAGCCACGCGCGCACATAGTTACATACGATGCGCGCACATAGTTACACACATGTCTAATCTGTGCCTCGTGAGTAGTACACACTTTGCCAGACCCGTCAACGGGAACAACGATTGCACGAGAGGGCGTTCGTGAATGCATAGGAGCGAGTTAAACATTTGCGACCCAAACAGACAGGTGCTCAGCAACCTGAACGCTTCCCGCTGCCACACAACGTTGAATGCAGCCAGCAGTCAAGCGGGGCAGCGAGTGACATTTTTCATCAGCAAAAGACCTATTGATCGTGACCGGAGGTGGTGAGGGGGAGGGGGGGGGGGGTAGGAGACGGCCGCAGTGGGTCAGAATCTGTATTCAAGGTGGCGGCTCTGTGCCTCGTTTATCGGCCGAATTGCCGCATAGGTCAAAGGAAGCTGTCAAGTGTAGCCGCCCTGTGATGGGTGCTCATGGCACGCCGCACTGGTGAGGCCGACCTGCGGAAGGGAGGGGGGCTGGAATTTGTCCCGCTCCCAACCACCGGTGATGGCTCCTCCAGGCCGCGAACAGGGCCCCCGGGGCATGGAATCTGGACTGGGAGTTGCACGGTCGCGCATACTTTAATGGTAGGTGTAGGTGATAATTTGGATAACTAGACGGATTACTCGATATCACTACAGGAGTTGGCTTTGAAGTTATCACTGCAGGAGTCGCAGTGAAATGGCTTTGCCAAGGTGATGGTCTTGTTGTGAGCAAACGAAGAACATCACGCATACATTGACCTTAACGGATTACAACCGTATTACTAGCTGCAAGATCTGTGTGCTGCATGCCCTGACACGCGGCACTTTGCATCCTTTAAAGGGACCGTTCCACATTTGCACGTGGTTTTGAACTAAAATGACTATCTTGAGGATCGTTTGGTGCAGTCAACTGCCCTGCCCTTCTTAAGACCAAAACACTTCCAGTTTCTGAGCTTCAAGTCCGCAAAGATGTCCGGACCATTCCGAGGAGGCTATTCCAAGGTCACCCAGGCATCTATGTCACCACAATAACGCCATTTATATCTTGACATTCTGTTGGCCATACGGGGATCAAGGCCAACACAACCTGATTGTTGGGTCGTTCATACCTGGCGTCCGTAAGCACGATTTCCGGATACCATGGCCGTCAATTGGCCCTCAATCAACGTTTTGCAAGGTACGTTGACGTAATCAAACATCGAGGCATTGAATATCATATGTTCTAAACAGAGATACTGTGTTATTGAGAGCAGTTTTTTCACTTAGAAGTATAAATTGCCTTATAAATAATTTAATATTCTATCATATCCGCTTCACTGCTTCATTATCTGCAAACGTGGAACATTGGCCTTAAACTAAGCAATCCAGCATGGGACATAATTCCGCAGCTATGAAAAACGAGCTCGAGACAGCCTCGTCCGGAGGGATCCCCTGCATCGCAGAGCAGACCGCCCAGCGTTGGCTTGCGCGGGTCATGATGAGTCGCCGGGCCTTCCCTCTCCTTGGACGCCGTCTGCCTCCCTTCTGGCTTTTGTGACGCAGTGGAGACGGATGTCCGGTCCGATAATGCCCGCCGGAGGACGCACACCCCCACACGCATACGCCGTCGGCATCCCCCTTTCCCGCTCGCGCGAAGGAGGTCCGGACCGCCGATCATGTTGGAGGCAGACACGGCGGCCGGTGGTGGTTGTCGCCGCGGAGTGTCAGCGACTTGTGTCGCACACTGCTGCCACCTGGTGGATGCGAAAATAACTCACAGAGAGGCGCGCTGTTTGTGAGCCTGCGCTGAGGTTTTTGTGTCAGGGAATGCCAATGGAAGGAAGGCAGATATTTTCAATGCTTTCGCCGTCGAAAGATATAATTTAAGTAACGAAACTGCAACTTTGTACGCGTGACAGGGAAGCCTCCCTGCCTTGACGGGCTTAGACCAGACCATTGACCTCACTTAAAGGATTAGTGTTCTCCGTTGAGACCTCTTAACTCAGCAAACCGGTAAGAACGAACAGATCCGCCCGGAAGACATACAACTTATACTGATGCTGCTGCCACGAATGACGTCAAAGATGAGACGAAACTTGCTGCTTTGAAAGGCATCTCCGACAGCGCTTCACAAACAGTCAATCCTGCTACTTATCCCACAGCTTTCCAACTCAAACACCAGAAATGAATTTACCGAAGAAAACCTCTTGCCCGCAGGCAAAGATAGTGGCCCCGTTTCAAGTGGCGTGGGTCTCCAGCGGCCCCGCCACGCCTCGTTGCCGTGACAAACGGCGGCGCACCGGCGGTCCAGAGGTGGCCGTGGTCGCCAGTCCGGGCAGCCGGCCTTCGATCGGAGGGCCGGGGCGCGAGGCGGGGGCCAACTTTCCTTTTGACGCGTCGTCAGCCGAAAAACAGAGCTGTTAAGTTGTTTGCTAGCTGGTGTCGGATGTCGCCGCCGCCGCCGCCGCCGTTCGGGTGTCTGCCGCCGCCGCTCCTCGGATGGCGAACAAACACGTCCACTCTCAGCCTCGCTTTGCGTGTAGCCGGCGGCCGACAATATCGGCTGCGATCTGCACTCGAAAATAAGGGGCTCATTATTGCTCACAGTCTTGCAAGGTTAGTGGGTGGGATGCCATGTGACGGGACGGGGGGGGGAGGGGGGGGCAGAGGTAAACGTCTTGCATGAATCTTTTTCGGGGGGTTACTTTGCATATGCAATATGCATCAAATAATTATGTGGAATAATGCCACATAATTGGATCATTCATAAAAAATTACAACTATTCAGAGCATTCCGTTAACTAATTACACATAATTGAGTCATTCCTTAAAATAATTTCACATAATTGGATCATTCCTTGAAATGATTTGACATAAAACACGCTGACCATTTCGGCATTAATATATTTCATCCTACCCTCACACAGCCACGAGCCACCGAGCCCCTATTCAGGAGCATGGCAACTTCTGTCACCACCACGATCGATCCAGTATTATACATCACAACAGCAGTGGCGGGGAACCAGCGCGACAGTCGTCGACACCGGACGTCGGGCGGCCGTCGTGCGGATTTAGCGTCGCTATGGTCGTTTCCGACTCGACAGGAGGAGCACCGGAGGCGCTGCCTCGCCGGCAGTGTCTGGTGACGATGGGCTGCTGTCTGGCTCGTCTTGATCCTCTCCCCAGCGCGCTGCCTCGCCGGCCGCGTCTGGTGACGATGGGCTGCTGTCTCGCTCGTCTTTATCCTCTCCCCAGCGCGCTGCCTCGCCGGCCGTGTCTGGTGACGATGGGCTGCTGTCTCGCTCGTCTTTATCCTCTCCCCAGCGCGCTGCCTCGCCGGCCGTGTCTGGTGACTATGGGCTGCTGTCTGGCTCGTCTTTATCCTCTCCCCAGCGCGCTGCTGAGCCGGCTCGCCGACAACTATGCGGCTTGCAACATGTAGAAAACCAAATATGAAATGCAGCGCGCGTATACTGCGTGTAGAATTGCCAACTGCATATAATACAGACAGAGAGCAACGTATGCTCGCATAGCATGCAAGCAAATGAGCAATATGCTGTGAAGTGTGTAGCAGAAACAAGGATAACCAGGAACCGTGCTGAATTGTCTGACCATTTACCAAAAAAATTTATCTGCTGTAACAAATATTGATTCAAAGAGTGCTTCAATACGACACAGGATGATTATAGTCATGGTCGCATTAAAACTCAAAGTGCAAGACGCTGTAAGCTGCGGGCTGCATTCCGTTATTGGCCCGTTGCTAACGTTCCAGCACAGAATGGAAACGTGCGCGCCACCAGAGCTCGCCGACGGAGCGGGCCCCTCCGCCGGTCCGGTCCGCCAGAGCTGGCCGACGGAGCGGGCCCCTCCGCCGGTCCGGTCCGCCAGGGCCCGCCGACGGAGCGGGCCCCTCCGCCGGTCCGGTCCGCCAGAGCTGGCCGACGGGGCGGGACCCTCCGCCGGTCCGGACCACCAGAGCTGGCCGACGGGGCGGGACCCTCCGTCGGTCCGGTCCGCCAGAGCTGGCCGACGGGGCGGGACCCTCCGCCGGTCCGGTCCAGTCGCGCTGCGACGCCGAGTTCCCTGTACGACCAACGAGCAGCCGACGCCGTTGCTCGTCCGGGGCCGAATGTTTCACTTTGCCCGGCGTTGAACGGAAGGCGGAAAGCGATTGTGTTGAACATGCTGCTGCAGTTGTTGGACACATCTCGCTATGCTGACCTGATGAAGCAGTATCATGCAATTACGGCACGCTCTCAAACCAGCAGATTCAGCATGCCGACAGCAAGTTGAACGCTGAGCTTAGGGATTCGCCGGGCGGCTGGCTCCAGACTGTTGTGTCGCATCCGGCGTTTGTAGAGCTTGCTCGGTTGCTAAGTGGCTACCATTCCTATTTATCGCTCGTTGGGGCCCTGGAATATGGCGTCGATGAAGAGCAAGTGGTCAATTAGTGAATCACTGGCTCAAACCCAGACTGCTTTGAAAGCTTGCTGCTGGTCGTAAAACACTCATAAATGGCCAGTTGATCCCCAGGCCCCTAATCAGCATCGGACGACAAATGCGGTTAGGGGAACTTTCCAGTCTAGAGAAACCGGCCAGATGTAGACGACTAACCAGCCAATAACGACTAACGATTCCAGGGCGACCGATCATTTTCGGATGATGGCCAGCTTAGGACGGTTAGCCGGTTCACAGAGGACTGACCAGTCCTACAGGAAGATGACCAGTCCGGAGAGGCTAAACAGTTCAGAGAGACCGACTGGTCCAGAGGGACTGGCCAGTCCCGAGAGACCGACCAGTCTAGGGTGGGTGGCGGGTGTCAGCCGACTGGCCAGTTGGATCACTGCGCAGTTTAGCGAAAGCAGAGATAATTGGAGACGAAGCCATCTGGAATGTGATGCGTGTTTTATTTGTACTTAATGAGACAGCTCCACGTTCGAAGATATAAAAGCAAGCACCAGATAGTGGTGCGATAAGCTCACTTTCAATTACTGGTACAGTTTGAAGTGGAAGATACTGCCCTAGACAATACAGCTTCACTGCATGGTCAACATGCTCAAAAGGTCATCGTTTGATTACGTCGCTGATCAGCAGCCCGCCGCAGGCCGCTGGCGGTGGAAGCCAGCTGCCACTGAGCCCTGACTCCAACCGCCGGCGGTGTGCTCTTGGCGTCGCCGGCGGTGAAAGCCCGCTGACCCCATCAGCTGCCGTCTCCCGGCCAGCTGCACTGAACCCTGACTCCGCCTGCCGGCGGTGAAAGCCCGCTGACCCCATCAGCTGCCGTCTCTCGGCCAGCTCCACTGAACCCTGACTCCGCCTGCCGGCGGTGAAGGCCGACTGACACCCACAGCTGCCGTCTCCCGGCCAGCTACCACTGAACCCTGACTCCGCCTGCCGGCGATGAAAGCCAGCTGACCCCTCTCAGCTGCCGTCTCTCGGCCAGCTCCACTGAACCCTGACTCCGCCTGCCGGCGGTGAAAGCCCGCTGACCCCTCTCAGCTGCCGTCTCTCGGCCAGCTGCCACTGAGCCCTGACTCCGCCTGCCGGCGGTGCGCTCTTTGCGCTGCCGACGTCCCCGAGCCATCCATCACAGCCCCGACCGGTCTGCCCAGCCGGCCGGATGTGTGGCTCCGGCTTCACCGCCAGCTTCGGCACGCGGACGATCCATGCACGCGCCAGCGGTAGTTTGGGGGTATGGCAGCGCTTGATGGGGATATGGCAGCAGATAATGGTGCCGCGATGGATGAGGCTCCGTACGCACGGGCATGTCTAGCGGCGCATGACGCAGAATCCTGGAGAGGGTCTGCGTCGCTGGACACCGGCGCGCAGCAGCCATACGCAGGTCCCGCCCCTGATCCAACACAGTTCGTGCACATGTGGTAGTTCCGCCGCGTTCGTGTCTTCATTTACTAGTCCTGGAGAAGTCACACGAAGCACATACTCGATGGAGCTATCTAAAATGTAATGTAACATATTATTTGTGTTCATTAGAGAGAGCAGAGATAACTTGAGACAAAGCCATCTGGAGTGTAATGTATGTTTTATTTGTACTTAATGAGACGCTCCACGTTTGAAGATATTAAAGCAAGCACCAGCTATGGTGCGATAAGCTCACTTTTAATTATTGGTACAGTTTTAAGTGGAAAATACTGCCCTAGACAACACAGTTTCACTGCATAATAAACATGCTCAAAAGCTCATTGCTTGATTACGTCATCGTACGTTGCATACATTACCTTGCATACAAACATCGTGCTTTGTCAAAAGTGACTGAGAGTCAATTAACGGCCGTTGTATCTGGAAATTGTCCTCACGAACACCATATATGAGCGACTCGACACTAATACTTTTCTTGGCCTTGATCGTCTCATGGCCAATGGCATGGCAGGTCTAAAATGACGTTGTTACATCTTGACGTTATCGCAGCTTGAAATAGTCCGAAAATTCTGCACATTTTTGCGAGCATGCAGCTCAAAGACTAGATGGGTTTAGGTCTTAAGAAAAACAGGGCTGTGAACTGCACCGAATGATGTTCAAGACGGCTTTTTCAGTTCAAACACTCCCTTTGAGCTACCCGATTATAAGTGCATTAGTTCTTGTTCTTTGTTTTCTTTTGTGTTTTCCTTTATTTAAGTTTGATTTGCTCCAACTAAGACCAGTTTATTTACGACACAAGGCTTATGGATGACACAAGGCTTACGAAATCATCGCGTTGGATGCGCACGAGGACCCCAAAGCAGACACGCTGAGCTTGTGCGACCAATTGGCTAAAGTTTTCTCAGCTATGCTTATCTCGCATTCAGCAGTTTCCAGACGACGCGCAGCAAAATTCAGCGCTCAGCTCTGCATCCCATTTGCTTGAATTTTGAATTGGGCTGGATGGGGCAGCAGCGACCCCTGCCCTACGCTCGCAGAACGCGGCCAGCAGCCGGCCAGAAACATGTTCGGAGAGAGAACGGACTGATTTCAAACCTGGTCTCGATTGTTTCCCTGGTGTTCAGTCATCACTTCAATGCGTTAGAACAAATTCAGAGATACCGGTTTTTGAAGAGAGAGAGAGAGAGAGAGAGAGAGAGAGAGAGAGAGAGAGAGAGAGAGAGAGAGAGAGAGAGAGAGAGAGAGAGAGAGAGAGAGAGAGAGAGAGAGAGAGAGAGAGAGAGAGAGAGAGAGAGAGAGAGAGAGAGAGAGAGGATGAGAGAGAGAGAGAGAGAGAGAGAGAGAGAGAGGAGAGAGAGAGAGAGAGAGAGAGAGAGAGAGAGAGAGAGAGAGAGAGAGAGAGAGAGAGAAAGGGACGATGACGATGCTTGTAGCAAGTCCCCGAGGTGCTCAGGACATCTGCGCTCTACAAACACCGAAAATCCATATATACAGCTGCGTTGCCCGATTTCATAATGGAAGCATTTTACATGTCCTGTTGATTGCGTATATGCTGATCGACAGCACACGCTATCGGTTTGTCTGAATAGCCCTATTTTTTGTTTGTTCGTGCAACAGGAACAAAGCGAAGAATCATAGCAAATCGAAAGCCTTAGTCCCCCAAAACGCAATGTGGCTTATATCGGAGAAAAAGTTCGGTGTTTATCTGGACCAGTAATGATGGCATGAAGTATTTGATTGGGGACGCCCCTTTTGCCCTCTGCTAAGCTGTCTTGCTGCTAAGCGATAACGTAGGGTTAAAATGTAACGAGATGCCAAGGGGAGTGAAGTCAGAGAACCCAAGGTTCAATTATTAACGGTTCATTTCCATTTGGTCAAGCTGGGCCTGACTGTCGAGCTCATGTCTTGGAGCACACATACATGGTGACAATACGTGGTTCGTTGTTAGCACCCTGCTTGAAACACTACGACACTCCATATTGTTCGGCATTCTCGTCTTGCAGATTGATGGACCGACTAAAAGTGCGTTCAAAATCTATGTAATTCCAAAAATTCATTAGAAGACACTATTCGCTTGACTTGTGCTACCCCGCTGCTGCCCGCACGAGAATATCTTATAAATGAAACGCATCAAGCAACTGCATCCTTTCGGAAACGACGCCCAATGGAGCGCGCAAACCACATCACCCGTGAAATTCAGCCGATGAGATCCATACCCATCCTATATCCTCCGTAGCGCTCAGGAGGTGATCACGCAGCGTTAAATTTTCGACGTCCGGTCCAGCGTTGGTTACGCCGCCCGCCTCTGCTGTCAGATCGCATAGCGGGAATCGTTTTTGGCGATTCCTATAACTCGGGGTAACCCGCGTCACCAAGCCCAGCCGTCTTTGTGCCAGTTTGTTTTCTGTGATATATGGCTTTAGACCCCCTCCCCCGTCCCAACCAGATCCCCTCCCTCTTTATCTTCCCAACTCTCTCTCTCTCTCTCTCTCTCTCTCTCTCTCTCTCTCCTCTCTCTCTCTCTCTCGCTCTACAAACCCTCCCTCCTCCTCCCCTCCCCCTCTCTCGCTCTCTCTTTCTCCTCTCTCGCTCTCTCTCTCTCTCTCTCTCTCTCTCTCTCTCTCTCTCTCTTCTCTCTCTCTCTCTCCCTCTCTCTCTCTCTCTCTCTCTCTCTCTGCCTTTTGATCCGTGATGCTCCACCTAAGCAACTGCCACCTCTCGCTATCGAAAACATCTTTCATCCCGACCTCCTGCATCCTCTCCATCGTCTCTGGTTCTGATCCCCTCTCCATTTCCAAAACCTGAGCAGTGTACCTCCTTTTCCATTTCCGCCGTCCATCAGCAACTCTCATCTCCGCGGACTGGTTTCCTGCACCCCCTCCCTTTCATCGCCCCTCTGCGCCCCCTGTGTCATACCCGTGTCCCGGGGTGAAGTACAAGCGCCTGTCCTTGAGTAGCGTGCCCCGTTTCCCAGGTGAGCCAGGCCCTTGAATATTAAGCTCACGACCCAGCAAAAGGTAACATCGCTTAAATAATCACATCGTCCCTCAAGCAGGCTGTGACATGGACCATGAGCGTCCTGCCTGACCTCCTAGTCTCCTGTTGCAGGAGCCGTCTCGCGGCTGGACCAGGAGCCGCCGGCCCGGCCGCCCCAGGAGCAGACGCTGTCGCTGCCCCGGTTCGCCAACAACACCAAGCTGAGGGTGATAGGTCAGGTCGGCACACCCACCTACCTCACCTGCCAGATTCACAACCTCGGCGACCGGGCGGTGAGTGGAGGGGCGGGGCGGCTGGGAGCCGAGGCTTCCGCGCGGTATCAGAGACGCCCTAGTGACAGCTGTCCATAAGACGCCTCAATTGGAAGAAAAGTACAGAGACGGCTGTCCTTGAGACGGCTGGGAGCCAGGGCTTCCGCGCGGTATCAGAAGCGTCATGGCGACAGCTGTCCATAAGACACCTCAGTTGAGAGACAGGTATGGTGACGGCCGTCTTTAGGACGCCTGGCAGCAGAGTCGTCCACGCGGTGTCGGAGACGCCCATGGTGACAGCTGTCCATAAGACGCTTCAGTCGGGAGACAGGTGTGGTAACGACTGGCCCTAGGACGGCTGGGAGCCGAGGCGCCCACGCGGTGCCAGAGACGCCCATGGTGACAGCTGACGTCTTAAGTAGACAGCAGACATCTCATGCTGGCTTTGATTTTATTTATTTTCTTACGGCACGAATTAGATGATCACGATATAACCCTCCTTTTCCCCTCTGTCCGCCTGAAAACATCCTGTCGATTTACAGTCCACGTTTGCAACATCATTTCAGGCAATAGCCTCCACAGACGTACATCAAGGAAATGATATTCATGAATAGCTTCTGACCTTCGTCCCAGAGGCAGACGATTTCACCTATTCGTGTGCCGCACGCGGTTTCTACTCCCATCAGGATTTAATGTAAAAAAATCCGCACCTTGTTGCATCAAGTAGGTTGTAGCACGAGCAGATGCATCAACAGCTATAGCAAACGCCATGCATACACTTATTGGTTGTTTGGTCGTTTCGATTAGAGCCCTTTCGACCAGAAATTATCGTTTCAGGGCTATGGGATGAAGGAAAAATGGTTAACGGTGAGGCAAACTTGTATGTGCCTGGGGGCCAACCGCCGAGCTTTAACCCGCGCATGCGCGCTGGGTACCCGGTCACGCTCCCCTTTCCCACGGGGCTCTCGGCCCACTCGTGGCTGGCGCTGCAGCCTGCCCGGATAAGCGGGGCGCCGTGGGGATGCAGGATGAGGCAAGGTAGAGGATAAGAGGGACGGATATGCGTGCACTTGCACTTACATGCATACACTTGCATATGCATGATCTTGAGCGGGACTGAATGCGGATGGTGCGTTCACTGAGGCCCCACTGCGGCTGAGGCGAGGTTAGCAAAGTTAGTTCTCAAATGTGCGTTGAAGGCTCAGCAATACGTTTATTGACCCGGCTTGGTCGCATATAAATTTTTGATGCTACATTCCCAGGCGAACACACACGTCCAATTTCAGAAGTTAAAACCACATGCCTCTTTTTGCCGTGACGCTGGCCTGTACTTTAACAACGTCCGTTGTGCACGCACGGACGGTGTTTCAATTACGTGCTCAATGACAGCCTTCCGACTTTTCTCGAAAACGTGCATGGTCTTGAGCATGACTGTGCGAACTGCCGGCCTGCATACCACTTTGATTAGCGAATTGGACGTTTTACGGCGCAGTGGATGTGAATGCCACATGGAGCCGCCATTCACATGCAATTACGACGCAAAAGCTCAGATTGAAGGACGCTTATGGAAACCTTCCATGAATCCCAAATCCTTGTTGATTGAACGGCTGGAGCTGACGCCGTGTCATCCACACGAACCCGCCTTATCACGTGACATAAGCAGACGTTTCGAAATTGCCCACCGAAGAACCATGCTATTGGCGCGTGTCCGAGGCTCCAAATCGACGCCAATCTGGTCATAATTTCGACATCTGTATGCAAATTACCCTGTCCGGAGAACAGGGCTGGCCAGCGGACGGTGGCTGTCTATCGGTGCTCCTGGCGTGCCTGTTCGGTCAGGGCCGGCCTATATCAGGAGAACAGGGCTGGCCAGCGAACGGTGGCTGTCAATCGGTGCTCCTGGCGCGCCTGTTTGGTCAGGGCCGGCTTATATCAGGAGAGTAGGGCTGGCCAGCGGACGGTGGCTGTCAGTCGGTGCCCCCCGCGTCTGTTCGATCAGGATGGGCCTATATCAGGAGATAGGGCTGGCCAGCTGCTGTCCGTCCCTGCTGCTGCACCAGGCGGCATGGCGTCGGCCAGTTGGCTGGGCTATCGGCCATCCTGTCTGGGCTGATTGTCATGCTGTATTCGGGCTACTTCGTCGGAAGTTTGACTGTAGCTCTTCCTTATGGCGGGCGCTTTCTTCCGCTCTGTTGTTCCAAATGAGTGGGCTTTGACGCATTCAGTTCAGCTCTAAGAAGAGCAGTTGACATGCAGGCCTGAACAGGTGGTCCCGACAATATGAGCACGGGCAGTCGACGGCGGGCTGGCTAGACACCAGGCTATCCCGGCCCGGGCCCACGACCCTGAGCCTGGCCACAGCCCTTGCCTGTGCATTTGCGTAGTGTGGGACCGACCCTACTGCCGATGTAATATAATGGCGTGCCTTACACTGGTGACGCACCATAAGCTGAGTGCTGGATTTTATCTATATGCTAATACAAGTGACGGTAAATACTAAATCTGCAACTATTAAGGTTTGGGCTATTGTTTTGTCATATGTGCATGCTCTATTACATAATAGAACGTTTGAGCAAAAATGCACAAAAAACAGACAAGAGAAACATAGGGCTTCAAAAATGTTAGTACTGATGTTACGATCGCTCAAAGTATTCAGATCTTACTATGTCAATTGTTATAACATGAGTATCAACTCACAAAAATGTAAGTTCTTCAGTGCATTAGCGAGGAATATTATTCACATAGATTAGACAGTAGTAATAGCCTTATTCCTCGGATAAAAACCAGGATAATGAAGATATAGTTGGGTTGCTATTTCGGCATCATGCCTTTCTCGAAACAGTAGCAGAAGCGCTATTGTTTCGATAAAGGCATGATGTCGAAATATCAACCCAACTATATCTCTATTCTGTTTTTCTCCCAGGAATAAGGCTATTACCACTGTCTTATCTCACAAAAATGCATCAAACACGGATTTGAGGAAAAGTTACGCCAGTACACCAGCGGGCGGACAGTTGCTCCGTGCTGAAACCAGGAAGATAATGGGCACTATAATTGAACGCTGAGTAAAAGATCTGAACATCAACATTACCCTACATGGCAAATAAACATTTCAGTAAAAAGGAGAGAACCCGAAATAAGCTACCTGTCGTCAAACTGTTCAGAGCGATGACTACCAAGCCATCAAGTCACCAAAAGCATAAACTTAATGTGTACAGCATCAGTTGAAGAAGGCTAAACAATGTATCAGGAATTGTTAGACGGGTTTGAGGAAGGTATCAGGATGGGAATCCTGCAATGCCAAAGCATGAAATGACTGCGTCAATGGAATATCAATGTGGCCAATTCCGCACTTGCCATACCCCATTCTTTACCATACCTACAGATCACATGCTCGGAATAGCATGATTTAGATGACCAAGAATGTACAGAGGCACGCATGCTTGGACTATGGGTCATGCCATATTTTATTGCCAGTGCTACTGTGTAGCGCTACCGCATATATCTTTCAACTCGATTGAGAAAACACGACTCTAATACAAATCGCTCCCCCTCCCCCCTCCCTACAGCTGCTATGATCCAAGGCCGCATGTGTACAGATCATCACCAAGACGTATTCGTGGCGAGGCTATCGAAATATAGACCGTAACTACTGCCCATCTAACGCCGACCTTTTGCTGTGTTGCAAAGCATGCAAAGCAAAGTATTGCTGCTAGCATCACTTTTTGTCATATCCGTGGTTGTCATGACTGTTGTGATGTAAATCAGATCAAATTTTGTGTTTGTCCTAGATGGTAGCACCATTAGCCTGTAAACAACATCGCCCTGGCAGGTCGGGACTATGTCTGTCTTGATCAATAAAAGTGAAGTATTCTATGTCGGAAGTACTTAAGTTGAATAAACGGTTGCTCCTGTTCTTGATCAGGCGGTACACCGGCACGGAGAACGTGGCCTGACTGGTCGGCCTGGGAGGATAAATCTGCGGCGCACCCGCCCCTCACCCGCACACTCAGCACGCGCTCCGCGTGAGACGCCCACTCACCCGCACACCCAGCACGCGCTCCGCGTGAGACACCCACTCACCCGCACAACCAGCACGCGCTCCGCGTGAGACGCCCACTCACCCGCACACCCAGCACGCGCTCCGCGTGAGACGCCCACTCACCCACACACCCAGCACGCGCTCCGCGTGAGACGCCCACTCACCCACACACCCAGCACGCGCTCTGCGTGAGACGCCCACTCAGCCGCACACCCAGCACGCGCTCCACGTGAGGCGCCCACTCACCCTCACACCCAGCACGCGCTCGGCGTGAGACGCTCACTCACCCGCACACCCAGCACGCGCTCCACGTGAGGCGCCCACTCACCCGCACACCCAGCACGCGATCACGCGTGACGCCACTCCCGCACACCCACACGAGATCCGCGTGAGAGCCCAATCACCCGCTCACACCAGCACGCGCTCTTGCGTGAGACGCCCACTCAGCCGCACACCCCTGCACGCGCTCCACGTTGAGGCGCCCCACTCACCCCGCACACCCAGCACGCGCCTGCGTGAGACGGCCCACTCAGCCGCACACCCCGCACGCCGCTCCACGTGAGGCGCCCACTCCACCCACCTACACCCAGCACGCGCTCTGCGTGAGACCGGCCTCACTCCACCCGCACACCCAGCACGCGCTCCACGTGCAGGCGCCCCACTCACCCCGCACACCCAGCACCGCCGCTCCACGTGAGACCTGCCCACTCACCAACACACCCAGCGCCGCGCTCTCGCGTGAGACCCCGCACCACGTCACCCACACACCCCGCACGGCGCTCTGCGTGAGACGCACTCACTCACCCACCACACCCAGCACGCGCTCTGCCGTGAAGACCGACCCACTCACCCGCACACCCAGCACGCGCTCCACCGTGGGGACGCCCACTCCACCCGCACACCCAGCACGCGCTCTGCGTGAGACGCCCACTCACCCGCACACCCAGCACGCGCTCCGCGTGAGACGCCCACTCACCCGCACACCCAGCACGCGCTCTGCGTGAGACGCCCATTCACCCGCATACCCAGCACGCGCTCTACGTGAGACGCCCACTCACCCGCACGCTCAGCACGCGCTCTGCGTGGGATGAACACTCACCCGCACACCCAGCACGCGCTCTGTGTGGACTCCCACTCGATTGGCGCGAACTCCTAGCCGTCGCCAGTGCTGTCCCGGCAAAAAAACAATATCGCGAAGGGCTGCAACTAACGCTGTGACAACAATTATGATGTATCAGAACATGTGATATACATTTTTATATATTTCTTGATTAATTGAAGATACATTCAACAAAACAGCTTTAAAACTGCGATTAATCGGCCACAGGAAAAACACGGCATATGCTCAAGCCACAAAATTTTTCCATGACAGACCATATAGACCATATAGACCATAGACCATATAGACCGTAGACCATACAGACCATATAGACCATATAGACCATATAGACCATAGACCATATAGAAAACAGACCATATTCCGTCCATGCTGGGAATCATCCATCGCAGCCGTTTGCACTGTTGCGACGTGCTCGGGCCAAGGCTTAATCGTTCCGCCGCATGGTCTAGCACACCCTGTCCCGGCAACGGATCACTTCACCAGTGAGCTGTTCCGAACAGCCCTCGAAGCGCCGCCAACGCGACGCGTCCGTCCGTCCGCTCCGGGCGTCGGCGTCACCTCTCGCCCCGCTCCGATGACCGAGTGGCTCTAGTATCGCTTAGAATGGCGGGCCGGCCTGGTGGGCAAACAAAGCCCCGAACGACCAGCTGGAACGACTCCGCCGTGCTCCAGTATTGTGTGCTGACGGTCTCGCAGGACATTACGGCACGGGGTAAATAACCCACTGCATGTTTTGGAGCGGGGCGAATGCGTTGCCCGGCGCTGCGGTCGTGCTGTTTGGAGTGCAGGCCATAAAGCTGTCCCCTGTCGCATATTGTGAGCTGTTGATGAGTGCGTTCGGGTGTCACGAACCCACCCCCCTTGATGGTTTGATGACGAGTGTGTTCAAGAGGCACAGACAAGGTGCAGAGTGGTGACTGCTGTCTGGTGCCATGCGCGCCGCCACCGAAGCGTCTGGGCAGGCGCCGTGACTAGTGGATTGGGCTGATCTTTGACACTTCTTGGGATAGGTTTTACACAGGAACGTTGGGTGGATTACGCTTTAGGCCCGACAATGGCCCAGGCATGGCCTGCCACGCCCATGGTGTCCTTACTTGTTCGAAGAAATGCACGGAATAAGGAAAAGGACGCCAGTTAGTTACGTAAATGGCATAGAATCATGCGACTTCTGGCATTCATAACGCGCTGCAGAATACCATGTGTCACGAAGCCAAGCTGAAAACAAACTGGATGCGAATGGTTCTGCTCGATTCATCCTCTCGCATAGAAGACAGCGGGGTATTTACCAAGCATGTCTTTCAAGCTGAAAAGGTTATTTATTCAGGCGATCCGTACCAATAACCTGTCTGCGCCACGAAGGTAACGACACCTACCTAACCATGCCACACTCATAAATATGGAGTGTAAAATACATTGTACAGGGTTGATTTTCACGAGGTTGAACCCTATAGCTTTGTGTTCGAGCAATGTCATTCCTACGAGTTGCTGAATGAGGCGAAGCCAAGTCTAAACAGCTTGGAAAATATAAATGCAAAACCCAAAAGATCAGGCACGCTGCAACGCTTGAATGCAGAAGTACCTTCAAAACAGTGGAAATGAGTCATGCCTGGTAGTAAACAACATGACAACGGCTACATTTTGTTCTTAAATTGGACGAGTTTGATGATTCGCAACTCGATGCCAATATGAGGCAAGCAAGTAAATATGTTGCGGCAACAGAACCTCATGAAACCCGAGATGAAACATCGTTTGTGGTGCAGAACTTCATTAACTGCCAGCTCGCTCTGGATATTATCCAATACGGAGCGGTATTTTGTCCGAGTAACCGTGTTCTTATTTTATAACCTTCCAAATGCCCTGAACAAAATGTGCCCTACTTTGGGTACACATTGGTTTTGGTCTGCAAAAGAAGTTTCGATGCTGTCATAGTCATGACTTCTTCAAATCTTATGTAGTCTCATTTGAAACAGCCAAAGGCTATCCATAACAAAATAATATAAAATATGGTTCAAAAGGGAGCATCCCACCTTTTTATGCTTTTCACTTATCGCTACGTCAGACATGTCCGATATGATGGCCAATACCAGTTTTCTCGAAATTCTTCTGAAAAGCTCATAATTTCGATTTGAAGTAGTTGCTCCGATGGAAGGAATCTCATTTGACACCCTGCTCGCCACGATGAATGCAATATTGTTTGCATAATTTTCCTTGCGTTTTCCAATGTGCGTGTTCTGTAACGTTTATCCTACACTAATTCATAAAAATGCTTGTGTGTGAAATGCTGCGAAAGCTTGACACACTACAATAGGCGGAAATGTATACAAACGAGAGGCTACCACCGCACAAATTCAACGAAGCGATGTACTATGGCTTTCAGTTCTCCCCTATGACATTTAGCGTAGGATTGTCTCTTTTCGAAGCGCGCTTTGGCTTCGGAAAACAGAGCAATGCATGGTCTACAGGACGCACTGATTCAAACTTCAAACAATGTATTTCTCAGTGAATAACATTCACCACCCGCAGTGCCAATCACAACCATTGATTTATAATGACGTAATTTACGTCAGTAGAGGTGCGACTTTTAAGCCCACAAACCTGCAATGTGCGGGTTAAAACAGCTCAAAGGTGGTACTTTGAGTCGGGAACAGCTGACAACGGCACTAAGCTGATATTGTCGCTGTCATGACACGGCAGTCACGACATTTGCGTTTATCACAGACTTGGGCTACACTCAGGGGCCATGAAGAAAGAAAAGAAATATGGTGCTGTAGCAAAACGTTGACAGCTTGATTTTGTAAAAAAAAGAAGCTAAATTCAATCGCCTCATGTTGATGACATGTTGACATGTTGATGGTGTTGCTGAGGCACTACCCGGTGTTTTTATCAGACGCAACTGGCCATGATGTTTCATCAGAGCGCGTTTTTTTCTTCAAATATGCTCCAAAGGACGCACATATTTACGCCGCATCCAAACTACAACACAGACTCTGTGGGATGACGGCTAGCTGTCGTTTTTCAGATGGCCATTTTGGGAATAATTAGCCTGCGTAAAATTATACAAAATTAAGAAAGCTCTGATTTGAAAATGCTATGCACACAGAATAAGTGTAATGATCTGTATGAGAAATGAGCTTTGAAACTGTGGCAGCTGTCATTTGACCATCAAAGCTGCCATTTTGATTTCATTTTTCGGCCAGCTGGTGTTTCCCGAATAATCGTTTTAGAAGTGAGCAGTCTACAAAAAGCGATATAAGTGAATACATAATTAATTGCGAGAAATGACATCTACAGAACGAATAACAACGACCTTTGTGATGGTTAGATGTGGCGCTTAAGGGCGCGCCGACTGGTGAGATCCTTTTGCGTCTAGCGGACATTTGTAAGAATGGATTTACAACTGTTGTAATGATGCCAGTTGACCTTGCCGACTGACGTTTTGTCAAACACATTTACGCCACGACTGCCTGTCGGGTATCTCCAAAATGGAGGACCAAACATCAGCTAACCAGGAATTGTTTTGATTCACCTACCAGAGCCACTTAGTAGTTGAAACATGCACCCCGGTGTTCATGGGCTCGGTCCATGAACACCTTGCGCCTTTGACATCATATCTTTAGCACATGCGCAGATAAAAACCGAGTCCTCAGTTACAGAATAATGCTATGTTTCGATCATCATCATCAGTGTAAGCGATGTTGGAATGCTTGACAATTTAAAACAGGTCCAAAGCGTAAAATAAGGCTGATGATCTGTGCATGGGAGATCCAGGTTACTCAGCGATTTACGTGCAAGCTGCCATTATCCATTGCCTATGCAACCGCCACATCGTGTATTGGCCGTTTAAGGCCACCATAAAAGTCATTTCATGTCGTGGTGGCCCATGCTCTGTAGTGGCGATTATCAACATGGGTGAGAGCTTTTGAAAAGGAAAGTCAATACTGAACTGTTTATGAAAGGCAAAGGAGTGAATTTCCTGGTCACGCGCTGAACTCCTGAGGAACCCACAAAGTCCCCGCTAATGTCACATCTTTGTTAGCTCTGCTGCCCTAGATAGGTACTGTGACTCGACGTCGATATGTTTCTTCCATTTTATCGCTTTTCTTCTTCGTTCTCCAATATTTTTGGACATTGTTCCGCTTTGGTCTAAATCACTGATGTTAATTTTCGATTTCGTCTAAGCCGCTTAGATAACTGCAGGCCAGTACCGTGCCATTTCATTCTGGTACACACGTGCTCCAGCGAGCGACGCGTCCATTTCCTGGTGGGGCAGGAGAAGAATGTTTGACCTGGGTCTCTGTTTCAGGTGTCGTGGGTGCGCCAGCGTGACCTGAAGATTCTGACGGTCGGCAAGTTCACCTACACGTCGGACCACAGGTTCACGGCCGTCCACGCTCCTGGGTCTGAGGAGTGGGTGCTGAAGATCACCAGTCCACGGAGGGAAGACTCGGGGGTGTACGAATGCCAGGTGTCTGTCGAGCCCACGATGAGCCAGCCGTTACAACTCGACGTAGTCGGTAAGCTTGCTGACCCGCCTGAGACTGTTTTTATTTGCCATATCCAAATGCGCGCCGAAGTCAGCTTTAATTTGGCTAATCCCGAACCAGACTCCACGGGCATCGCAATCATACCGACTAGGGATCCAAAGTGGGACAGCCCTGTGCATTTTCAGACTCACTCCGACTCCGACTCAAATACATCAAACCCAAACCCGAACCTGACATCGGTGGAGTCAAGTGCGCTGGGAAATGTTCAAATGCTCCCCGCCAAACAGTACGCATGCAGTCTCAGGCTGCACAAATGTTTGTTGCAATTTTTTACGACGGTATCCTTTGTACTGCCTGGTAATGCAACATACTACCACAAATAAGATGTATTTAACTCTTGCTCTGATTCGCCGTTTTTTCATAACGCTGCCTGGAAAGGCGGCAGCTGGACAATGCGAACGCCCTGCCGCGTCCACGTTAATAAAAATACAGTCTGGCAAAAATGTTTCTAGGCTAATAACTGACCCCGTATGGCGTGTGAAGGTCAAATATAAAAAAAATAAATTTTTCAGCTTTACAGGCTCATATATAAGAGACTATGCCCTGTAGCCACACGAAGTCTGCACGGGCGTGTTCGTTGTTCAATCTTAAATGCAATTTATGTAATTTAATGCATGTTTACGGCATAATTAGGATGCATCGGTCCGTTAATAGAACAGCGTCGGCCGCCGCGCACATTCCGCGAAATCTTCAGTTGCCGCTCGCCGCCCGCACCGGTCGTAGATCACCATGCGGTGCTCCACAAAAATCGTCGCTGCTCCGAAATAAAAAGGGGTATAAACACATGCTTAGCAATATGACCGCGCAATGAATGCCCCACAAGTTACTAAAAATTTGGGCGATTGCACGACATGCCAAAGAGGTTTGCTTAGAAACCTTTAGGATGGGGGGGGGGGGGGCGGAAGCGCATCGACCCCTTATCAGAGCAAGGCTTAACTTTGTTTGCTGTTGTGTGCGTTGTGTGTTTGACATTCTGTATCTCAGAGAGATTTTCGTGGGTCCCCATTACGCAATGGACTGCAGCAGCGTCCGTACTATCTAAATAGCCTCGCGCTGATGAACATCAATTCGGGCGAGACGCGCACCGTCCGGGAAAGAGAACACCACGCCATAAAAAATACTGGGATCCGTGCGCCAGCCCTCCGAGCGCCGGCCCGTCGCAATGAATCAGCGCGCGTAGAAAAGACCAGAGAAATTCCCTTGGACTGAAGCCAATTACATAAAACGCACGAAGCTGAGCCCTGACGTCGAGGATAATGACCAGGATGATTTACCGTCGGCTGCGGCGGGCAGCGAGCCGTCACTGTACGCCGCCGCTGCTCCCAGCACGACACGGCTCAGCATGGAGTTACGGCTGCACGGGTGAATGAAGAACTTGCGTGCAGCGCACGGTTACATGAGGTCTTTTGTGGAAGCCCTGGGTAGCGCAGTGCCGTGTCATTTGGTGTCATTGTGGTGATGGGCTATTGCTCCGGTACTGGAAAGGAGAAATGATGCACCCCGCATGGAAGGGCGCTGCACTGGAGGTGTTTGTAGCGCGCCTCTGCCCACGGGCGTCTCAATTCATTCAAGTCCGAAATCATCCAGTTTTTTTGCAAGTCGGTATTCACAAATGAACGACCCCATCACTCCTCAGTACACATGCTCCAAGCATTTTAAAAAGGTGTATTGTATGGCTCAATACAACATGCATCACCATGACATGCCTATTAATACCATTCTTCCTAGCACCACGCTGCAGGACGAGCATAAGCTTAAAGTTGCCTCATCCTGTTCATTACATTAAGTGAAGCTCATTCCCGTTATCCCACCCACTGGGCCGTACCGGCGTGTCGCAGCACGCCAGGCCGGTCGACCCGGACCCGGCCGGCTGTGGACGACCGAACACAAGCCGGACTTCAAACCACGGCTAGTGTCCATTGCAGGGATGCAGGCGGCGATGCGAGTCCTGGGAACGGCGTCTGACTCCACAGCGGTTCATGTTCCCACAGCCGTGGCTGTCCGTGACAACCGGCTCTCGACCCAGAGTCGCGGGCGGGGATGGCAGTCTCCGCGGACTGTGCCTGACTCCATCGCGTCTGTCACTCCAGAGTCGCAGGAGGTCATGACAGTCTCCCCCAACAATGACTGACTCCGCGTCTATCACTCCAACACCGCGCGTGGCGTTAGGCGGCCATAGGTGTTGTTCCTCTTTGTACCTAATCTCCTGCGTTCTCATTCCAGAGTCGCGGGCGGTGACAGCCGGTCCGCGGGAGTTGTACCTGATAACTGTTCTTCTCATTCCAAAGACGCGGACAATGAAAGCCTTTCCGCGGAAGGTGTATCTGATTACTGTTCTTCTCATTCCCAAGCCGCAGGCGGTGATAGCCGGCCCGCGGGAGATGTATCTGGCTACTGTTGTTCTCATTTCAGAGTCTCGTCTCATTCCAGAGTTGTGGGCGGTGATAGCTGGTCCGTGAGAGATGTATCTGATCACTGTTGTTCTCATTCCAGAGTCACGGGCGGTGATAGCCGGTCTGCGGGAGCTGTATCTGATCACTGTTGTTCTCATTCCAGAGTCATGGGCGGTGATAGACAGTCCGTGGGAGATGCATCTGATCACTGTTCTTCTCATTCCAGAGTCACGGGCGGTGATAGACGGTCCGCGAGAGCTGTACCTGAAGCGGGGAAGCAGCATCAACCTCACCTGCACGGTGATGGCGGCTCCCGAACCGCCAGAACACATCTTCTGGCACCTCAACAACATGGTGAGCTGATCATGGACACTAAACCAGGCCGCCGGCGCGCTAATGGCGAGCTAGGGCTTAGGCAGATCGTGGGTCAGAAACAAGAGAAGTGCGCAATCTAGTCGTCTCGAAATGTATATTAATATGAGAATTCCGCCCTGCCCTCCCCCTCCCATTCATTCACATCCAAGGAGGGTTGCAAAACGATAAAAGACAGAGCGAAATAACGCCAGTGTATGCTTCCAATAATATGTGACACAATTAAGGCATATCGCATCCCGGTATTTGATGGTACATTTGGCACCTTCCATTCACTAAGTTGCAGGTATTTACCTCCACCTCTCGCGCTACCCCACCGCCAGGAGCCATCCTCTTTTGAATGACCACGGATTCAATACCGAGCCAATGCCGATTAACCTATCTTGGTTTTTCAAAGCACAAAATATATGTACGTCATGTAACGCTACCAAATGTCGGTGCGCGGAACCATAGGCCATTGATAACATCACAGGTCAGGAGTTAAACCAGGGCGCTTATGACGTCATGGACAAATCTTATGGTGTTTATCAGACCAGCTTCATCTCAGGTCGGGGTTTATTGAGCAATTGTGACGGTTTTGTCTTCAAACACAACTGCCTGCGTCCCATTCATTCGCAAAATGTACAGGGATTATGTGTCCATGAAATATACTAGCCATCCTTCAGCACATTTGTGGGCCTGGGTGTCCATAGCGTCATGTTGGATCACAAGCCCTAATCTATGTTCGGCCATAATGTACAGCGCTGCAAGGAGGTGCGTACTGTGGAATGTAATATCTCAGTGCCGGCTACATTGGATTGCACGGCGCGCACGCAGTTGCAACGCTACATATGCAAAGCACGATACACCTTTGATGGACCAGTTTATGTGAACAGTTCATAACTCGCTCGGTGGGTGTAACCAGGGGTAAAAAGCTTACGTCCGTCTCCCAAAAAACACATCTGGTCTGATCTGTCTCCATAACCTTCGCCTGATTCGCCGTTTTTCATAACGCGGATTGATAGAGGGGGGGGGGGGCGGGTTAATGGACCCCCCACCCCCTGGAGTTTTAAACTAATAGAGATAGAGCATTGCGGAAACAAAAACTGGTCCGCAAAGATACGGCTTTGCGGACCAGTGGATTGGTCTCAATGAGATCTTGCAATTATTACTAGCCTTGATGCGGTTGGGTTAGTAATCGACCCCGTTATGACAGATTAAGGACCAAATTTTCGCCGTGCAGTGTTCCTCAAAAACCGCCACTGCTCCAGGACCAGAAAAGCGAAGAACACGTTCTTGATGTCAGAATACGCGCCATAAATGCTCCAAGGCTACTCAAAGTTGAAAAGCAATTGCAAAACATACCAGAGAGGTAGCCTTAAAATACCTCTGAGAGAATTCCCCGCTATCAGGATGAGAGCTAAGATGGTTTACGGCCAGAAAAACAAAGCCGGATTGAAAATTTGCAGCCTACTGATTTTTGTGTTCAAGCACATTCTACCTACCAAAATCTACTTGGAAAATTAAACGGCATTTCCGTCCTGTCAGCCAATAAGCCTGTGATAATCCAGGATTTCCTATAATTTACGCCACCAAAGAAGTGAGCGTGCCAGATCCCTTCCCTTGCCTCATATACACAATAATCCCATAGTGTATTGGTATTGTGTGCTCTATCTTAACAATTTCACATAATTTCTTGCGTGAATTAAAATACGATGCAACCACACATGGCATGGCTTACTTTTCATTGGACACTAACTCAATCTACACAGCGGACAAGCAATCACCCAGCCTACAAGCTATAACAAGGATGTTAGCAAGATGTTAGGCTTGAAGACATTACGAATCTTGCACAAAATGACAGTTCCTGTCCCATATTTAGGGCTCTGTTTTATCTGACAACTATCTAATAACTTGCTCAATATATGATATATCACAAAATTTAGAACACCTGAACACAACCACACAATTTCCCGAAACTTGAACACCAAAGTACTCCCTGAGCTTAGCACCCCAAGTTCTTTTTTCAGGGTGTTTTTCAAGAGGATTTTCAAATATACATACCTGACAACATCAAACACATATTTCGAAGATGTGTGATTGGAAACAGCTTTAGGTTTCTGGCATCAGTGTTTCCTGATTGGCAAAGCATGACAACGTTGTCAAAGGGATGTGTCGGCCGGCCTGAATCTTGCATTAACAGCGGCACTCCCTTCCTTCACTTATGACACTAAAGGCCAGCAAGCGAACTTTACAAGTTGAAATCTCACTGGACTTACAACACTTTGCATTCACATGATGCTGAGCTTTTTCCCAAAGCGTACATAAACCAATGTCACACTGGAATTTTGTTCAGGCGCTGTCACAACGAAATGTTTTGCAATATGGCAAATTTCTGGTGAGTTTGTCAAAAATAACGTAAGTTTAGCCCCCAATGATTCTGTCAACGTACTGAGGCCTGATGCTGAAATTCCCCCATCAGGTGTGAGTTGTAGTTAGTTGAACATCTTCACGTAATAAAATATTATAGTCTAGATATTCAGTACCTTGTCCCATTCACATCATACACACTACACATTTTGCTGGATAGGCACCTATGCAAAATTAGGCACGCTCTATCTACATGCCACGATCCAGATATGTAGTTGGCTAGCTTCTTCTCACAATTCACACCACTCACCTACCGAATATTGCATTCAAAATTACATATACTCACCAGCTCCTCACAATCCCTCTGGTAAAGCACTCACCGGGACACGAACGCCAATGATCGACAATGCTCAACGCTGTAATGGCGCATTTCAAGGCGAACCGCGCAACTCGGACAGGAACGAAGCTATGTTAACGATAATAATGACATCATTAGTATTTAAATCACCGTTGCTGCACAATGTCGTTTCCTGCCAAGCAGAAATAAATTCAAAGTTGCATTAATGAATCAAACAACTTATTTGACTTCCGCAATAAAAAAGTCCATGCCCAAAATTAGCTTGACTGTTAAATGACGTCATATACGGTTCATAAGATGAGTTTACGGCCGCGTTCGATCTATCGTCAGCACATTTACCAGCACCAATCACGGTTCAGTATTCTCGCTATGTCATATCACGTGACCGCAAAGTCACGTGGTCTGTGACATCACGCGCCGGCCGACAATGATGCCATGATTTTTTTGTCAGCTGTCAAGCATGGAGGGAAAGCACTACCAGATTAAAAGTCACTCTGAAAAAGAACCACGAGTTTGATTTGGTAGCTTTGGGCCGGCGAGTGCGTTAGCTGGAATGGAGGCACTTGTTTCTAATTTGGGGCAATGCGACGTTGCGTAGATAAGAAGGGAATGGGACTGCCAAGAACAGCCATGAAGCGGTGAGTATGCTTGATGTGGTCGCGTTCCCCAGAAAGTTAATAGTGTTAGAGTAACCGTAAAATATGGAGAACAGGAACGAAGCGTCTCACCCCTCGAACATGACCTTTGTCAGTACAAGTGGGAGTTCAATGAAAAAATGGCTTTATTCCAGTGCAAGTAGTAATGGAAGGCTGCTAGATCTTTTCCACAAAAACTACGGGAAAATTTCTACTGAAAAGGAATGAATTGAAAAGAGATGGGAATGGGAAGAACACTCAAGTTACGGATGTGATAAATGATGGAAATACCGTGACAGGAGCCGCACTTCCACACGCCAATTTAAAGGTAGTCTGTCATGGTCGGCGGTAAGCCAGAGCCGTGTGAGGTCTGAAAAAGTTAAAAGGCGAGGGAAAAGGAAGGTAAGGTTAACAAACTTTCCCCTCGGCCCGCACATCGAACACTCAGTTAGCACGCATGACGTCACGCATTCCAGCTGACAATCGTGCTGACGACAGATCAAACGGGGGCCCACGTCTTCAGTGAGGAGTTAATTTCGTGTTCTAAGGAGGCAGCGCGGTAGGACGAGAGCCTATTGAAAACTGGACTAAAACTACCCTTCAAAAATTGGTGGATGGCGGAGTGTGCGCACAAATTGCCCAAAAACTGTTTCCCCATACGCCAGTGTTGAAAAAGGTCTAGACCACTGAAAGACATTTCCCTCCTTCAGTGTTGTAATCTTCTAATTTTATTGCGATCGGCATTTCGTGAAATAATCTGTCAACTAGCATTTTGGGCAATGAGAGCGCTTTAGCCTTATTTTAAGAATGGCAGGCATTGATATGAATCTCCCACGCCCGTGGGCGAGGGGGGGGGGGGCTTTTTTGACCTCTGTATTGCGGCCTGATGTTAAAACTCTACCATGAGGCACGAATCACAGCGAACTAAACACCTTCACAAAATGAAAGGGAATGTTAAGAATCTAGATATGTTCAGTCCCATGCTCCATTCACAACCATAGACACTATACATATTGTTGGATAGGATAGGACCTACGCAAATTTGGATACACTACATACCTCGAAATGGTATGAAGCCAGCTGCTGCTTACACTTTGACTGGCCTCCAGCGCCATAAATTGTTTTTTTCTTTGCCAAACAGGCAGACTTACATGCTAAGACTTCATGATGCTTTTAAGATATCGATCCCTACCATTCAAGTTACATTCTCCATACTCACATAGATATTTACCACCAGATGAAGTAGAACATTGAGCCATGGCAAGTTACACCTTGCGAATGCCACATTCAAATATGCAAAAAAAAAACAACTTAAAAAAGCTTAACAGTTGCTCACATCCATCCCCTTTGGCAAAACAAATCGTGATACGAACCCCGATGACTGACAATGCTCAATGAGGTGATGACGCATTTCAAGGCAAACCGCGCCACTCTAACACAACGAGGTTATGCGCCAAGGCCATAGTGCTGCCATTCATTTTTGCATTACTATTACTGCAACAAACCGTTTTCTGATGGCCGGAGTAGAATATTTAAGTATATAATAATGAATTTAGCTAATCTGACTCCTCCAATAAACAAAGCTGATGGCAAGACTTGGTTTGATGATTACGAGACGTCATACAGGGTTTATATGGTGAGTTTATGTCTTCAGTGAGCGCTCAGTCTTTTACACCGAGGAGATAAGGCAGCAAGGAAGTGGAACATATTAGAAACTGAACTGAGGTGACCCCTCAAAAATGGGCGGGCAGTGGAGAGTGCTCACAAAGCTCCCACAAATTCCCCACAAATTGCCTCGCTGCGCAGCAGCGTTGAAAACGGTCAGGTCACAAAACCTTATTTCCCTCTTTCAGGCATGAAATGCACGCAATCTCATCGCAATGTGGGGGTAGGGGTAGTGGACCAGAAAGAACCTTTTTAATCAGGGGGTTTATTCTGTCGCTACAGTAAACACAGTTTTTGTCTTCCGAGAACCTTTTAGGCTGTGGGTTCTATTTTGATGCAATGGGGCCCTTTTTGATGGTTTAGAATTCTTACGGGCATCTCAAACCGCAAAAAGCGCTGGGCGCCAGGGGACCTCAATCACCTCCAGGAAACGGGGATGGGGGGGGGGGGGCATGTCCCCAACCATCCCCTTGACTATGGCACTGGCCCCTGCACAAGCCTATGACGCTGTTTGTCCGTTTTACTCGCAAGCTGCAGTTCCCAATCAGCTTTCATTAAGCTAAAACGCTTTTAAGCATTTGACTGCGTGACATTATTTTGGCGTGACTCAGAATGACGCAGCGGATTAACCTGATCTGCTATTAGCTCAGTGCACAAATGTGACTCACTAGCAGTACGAAATTGTAACGCCGCCGGCAAGGTCATGAAAGAAGATGGAGCTTAAGTTTTTACAAGTGGTCAGCTTTTGGAATCATTGTGATCTGACCTAGAGTGGTATAACCTAAATCAGCCGTTTCGACACGATGCTTGTTAGTAAGATGCCACTGGTCGCCTGCTGTCCCATAGAATAATGACATGAAGATCGGGCAGGTTTGGAGATCAACAATGCTATTCGTTAAGCCATTGGCGTTGTGCTAGTTTGAACTAACCTGAGATAACTTTGACTTTTCCTCTGGTGCAAGGCGCTTTGGACATTTCTTGACGGTGGCTCAAAAGCTGGCGCCCCATGTAATGCTGGTGACCTTCACTCCCGAGTTGGACCAAAACATTAACAACTGAAGCGTACGCCAAACGCTGCCAGTAAGTGGCTGGATAAGCTCCCTGTTTGTCGCCATTAACGTAATTTTCACAGCCTGACTACCTAGACTTGGACCATAATTCCTAATCCGGATGGCAGGTGGCACCTGCCACCAGCTACCACAGCAGCCAGTGGCAGCGTCTACAGGCCCTTAACAAACCTGGCACAGCTGGAAGCGTCGGGTCGCTGCCGTGGCGCCCTGCTCAGTCGAGTTGCCGCAGTCCCACGCGTTTTCACCGGACATGACGCTCCAACACGTATGTTGATGGTATTATGAAGCGCCGGGGTTAAACCGTGACGTTTCCCAGGTGATCAAGTACACGGAGCGGGGCGGTATTTACGTGGTGACCAACCGGCGGGCCCGCACGTCCACCCTCCTCGTGGCGAGGGCCACCAGCCGGGACTCGGGAAACTACTCGTGTCGGCCGTCGATGGCCCACATGGACACAGTACTCGTCCACATACTGGACGGTAAGTGGGGACGGTGCTTATCCGCATACTGGACAGGAAGTGGAGATAACGTTCGTCCACGTACTGGACGGCAAGTGGAGACCGTGCTTATCCGCATACTGGACAGTAAGTGGGGACTATGTTCGTTCACATACTGGACAGTGAGTGCAGGCAGCACCGTCTGCATACCGGATAGTGAGAAAGCGCAGTGCTTGTCCATATACTGGACGGCGAGTTATCCCTAGGGCAGGTCTTCTTATCAAAGATGTTGGTAGGGTTCATGAAAAAATTCTGGTAACAAGGTTCTTCTTTATATATATATATATATATATATATATATATATATATATATACATCTTTCAGACTAAAGCCTTTGATGGTTGGATGTGTACAGTTGTTGGAGCCATCATTTAATTTCGTGGTGTCGTATGCGACACCCTGAATCTGATCTGATGTCCGACTGAAGCCATAGTTACCTTTCATGATTTCAAAACTACGTTCCGTGTGTTCATAAGCCCGCTGCACTAGCTCACGATCACGTCACGTGGACCTGCACGGCACAGACCCATAACATTCCTCTTTGGATACATAACCCGCATTCCTTGGGTACTATCGTAATGACAAACCACCTCATCGGTTCCTTGCAGTTTTCCATTAAAGCACGCGATGGTGAGCAGTTTCTAAAGATGCGCTGCTCTAGCTGTGACGCTCCCTGCCCTTGACTCCCCCTCCCTATGTGTGCAGAGGAGGCCGTATCTCTACCGTGTACAGAGCAAGCCGTATCTCTAGCGTGTACAGAGGAGGCCGCATCTGTGGCGTGTACAGATAGGCCGTATCTCTGGCGTGCGCAGAGGAGGCCGTATCTCTGGCGTGTGCAGAGAAGGCCGTATCTCTGGCGTGTGCAGAGAAGGTCGTATCTCTAGCGTATACGGAGGAGGCCGCATCCGTGGTGTGTTCTGAAGAGGCCGTATCTCTGGCGTGCGCAGAGGAGGCCGTATCTCTAGCGTGTACAGAGGAGGTCGTATCTCTGGCGTGCGCAGAGGAGTCCGTATCTCTAGCGTTGTAGCTCCAGCAGCTTCTCTGACCACTCATGACGCTGTTTCCAGGCGAACACCCAGCGGCGATGCAGCACGGCAACTCGAACATCCGGTGCTGCGTGTCGCTGCTGCACCGAACAGTTTTTCTGTTGTTGCTGGCTGTGATGCGGTAGTGGTCGGCTGAGCTGACGTTGTGCGCGGAGTGCGTCTTCGTGACGAAGAACGTGACGGTGTTGAACGGTGCGTGGACGTTGTCTGTTCGTCGGGGGCTGAATAAACGTTCAGGTTTTTGGTTGGTGCCATTGTTCGCGTACTGGGGATGTTTCATTATGGATGTTAAGATGTGGCACCGAAACGGACGACGGAAGTTTAATATGACAATGCGGAAATTGGCCAAATACAGTACCGGAAACTGTCTGCTTTAGTGGAGGAAAAGAGACAAGGCACGCGAAAACCGCGGAGGTATGGAACAAGTAAACCAACACTGAGAGTTGGCTTAACTAGACCACATGCATCATTTGAAGGGTGTGCACGCAACGAACTGTATGAGGGATGATTCCTTTTCAGGCTCGTTTAAAGAAAGGCGTTGGTGATCAGAAGGCATCAAAATGTGTGTTGTTACGACCTGGAAAATAAACATGTTTGCGAGTCCAGACAAGCGTACCGAATTCACACGAAGGTACAAACACTATGAAAGTAAAATCAAGAGCACGGCGTGCAACATTTATACAAATCCTCAACAAAGCTATTCCACAAAGAATACAGGCTATAAGCCGTTTAAACTGCGCAGGGTTCAAGCACGTGTTCCATGTACGGCTCGTTTGTTGGATTCAAACACCCTGGATAGGTTTTCACCTATGAAATACATGCAAGGCCTGGCGAGCGTGCCCTTTCACTCTCAGTCATTTCGCATGCGTCAACTCGGCCGTGTGCTAACATTCCATACGTCGTCAATTCGCTAATCCTCAGATGTTCCATACCGCCTGAATCACCCATCCCAGCCATTCTGCACTAGCTCCGGCGCACCCGTCCCGAGCCATTTCACACCAACCCCGGCGCACCCGTCCCCAGCCATTTCACACCAGCCCAGGCGCACCCGTCCCCAGCCATTTCACACCAGAGCCGGCGCGCCCGTCCCTAGCCACGTCACTGTCACTGTTTCCTGACTCCGCGGGAGGTGGACACGACTCACTCCGCTGCCGGCAGACCAGCTGATCGGCCGGCCGTCAACGGCAGCAAAACCGGGCCTCAGAGCACGCCACGCCCCCCTCCTCAGAGGAGGATACAGCTGCTACGTCGCGGAGGGGGGGGGGGGGGGGCAGCCGGCCCTCAGAGGACGCCACGACCCCTCAAATGGCTACATCTGCTACCTCGCGGGAGGGGGGTGGGTGGGGTGGCGGCGGCCGGTTCTCAGAGGGCGCCCCCCCCCCCCTCAGAGAAGGCTACAGCTGCTGCCTCGCGGGGGAGGCGGCCGGTCTTCAGAGGGCGCCACGCCTTCCCCCCCCTCAGAGGAGACCCAAGCTGCTACCTCGCGGGTAGGGGGGGGGGGGCGGTGGCAGTCTTTAAAAGGTGCCACGCCTCCCCTCCCCACAGGAAGCGCTCAGCTGGCGCCGCTCCTGGCGCCGCTCGTGGTCGGTCCCCACGACCCCAGCGCCGCTCAGGTCGGCTGGGGCGGGGAGGCCGTCGTGCGGAGTAAGGTGTCGCATTCTGGTCTGATCTGAGAGGAAAATATCACCCCAAGTGAAGTAATGTTTCACTGCTTCTTCATTATTTCCCGCCATGATTGCTCAGTCTTAAACGCTGAAATCCGGCAAAGTGGATGGGTAGTTAGCGCTAAACTCAGAATTTGCATAATTATGCAACTCATTCCAAATAACGTAAGACAGATTTCTCATTTTTATGTCGTAGCCTTCTCCCACATTTCACGGGTTAGTGGCCAGGTGGGCCAGCCTTGGTGCCCTCAGGACCCAATCATAATACAGACACACGGAAGGCAGTTTTTAGACTCCCTTCGTTCTGCTAACGGGCGTAAACGGAGTTTTCGATGCAGGCTCTAAAGGTCTCTAGCCGGATCGGAATGATACAGTCTTTTATAGTGTTTGCGTGTGCCGACTGGGTGCCCAATAATAACTCCATGACGCAGGAGAAAGCGCCGTTTCTACGGAACACGCTGAAAATAACCCACGAACCGGACCCCGCCCAACTCTAAGAATAAAACATCGACAGGTCTTTAACAGTTTTAGCAAGCAAAGTGCCTTCGGCTAAAAATATTGGAGCATTTCTATAAAACCCCAATCACAGTCAACTTTCGCAGAAACAGCATGCATCCAATAGCCTGGTCTTTGCCCGACGCGAGCCTTTCCCACCGGCGGGGGTGTCGGAAGAGGAAGGGAGGCTGAGGTAGCGGCCGTCATCCCTCCCCCCTAATCCGATGTTGCGGCCGACCGGTCCAAAAGTCCAGAAGGCGTCGAGGGCAAAGGTCAGGCCAACGGGTACGTCGTGATGATTCCGCGAAAGTGCATCGCTGCTGGGCTTATAACGCTGTGCCCCTGCATAGAAAGAGGTACTTGCAAGCCACCTTCCCCTCCCAGCCCTGAAGGATCTACGCCGCCACCGCTTCCCCTCCAGCCCACAGCAGCAGCCTGACGAGGCGCGCGTCGCGGCCCGGCCCAGTCGGCAGTTTGTCGCGTGTCACCAGTATTATGTTACCCGGACCCCGGCGGCTGCTGACGGTGGCAGGCCGCGGCCAGGCGGTCCGACGTCAACAAGCTAACTCGATAACCCACGCCAAGCGGTTCACTGCCACGCAGTTGTGGTAGTTAAGAGCGCAGTGTCGCCTTTTTGGTCGAGATTAGACTCTAGACGTGTATACCTAGATTAGGCGCATCCGATACAGCCTGCACGGCCAGTTCCCTCTCAAACTTGCCTTCAAGAGCTCTTTTTTACATTTCGATTAGTAATTTCTACAGAGGTCTTCTATCAGACTCCTTGGTTGAAACCATCAGGAGCATATTCTATTCAAGAACATTGCATTGGTTGCACCTATCTGCGTCTTAACTATCTTATCAACAACCTCTCTGATCAAATTGCTTTAGCAATAAACTGCACCTAACATACCGAACCGTATTTCGCACAAAAATTCGTCATTCATTTTATTGCAATCCAGCTCAATCCATCTAACCTCAGGCCTGAGGGCTTAGGATGAATTGCAATTTCCTCAGCAGCGTCAGAGCCTAACCACGACGAAATGCGACGAAATGGTTGGAGGTTCTCACTCATCTGGCACGTGGCCAGCCACCGGCTGTCTCACCGCCTGGTGGCTGTCATGCTGCGGATGAGGCGGTGGTGCTGGCGCGCTTTGCAGCATTGTTTCGGCTTGTCAGATCACTTAATTTTGCTTTGGGTAATTTGGGTGCCCATCCAAACATCATGAGGGGTTTTTATCAACACTTCGCGCTCGTTGGATCCCTGTGATATGCACCAGCTGTGGCACTGTTGTGAAAAAATCTTTGTGAAAGCCGCCAGCTATGACATTTTTGCTCCAGGCAGCGGAGTCGCCAGGCCAGTGGAGATCGGTTCTACAGCACATCTGGCAGGAAACTGTGATTCGCTCTGTCGCTGATGTTCTGACCTCCGATACCCTAGTGTTCGTGGTATTCACAAGCACATTCGGGAGCGAGCACGTTCTGTTCGATCGGCGACCGGCATTTCGGCTGCATTTCGCGTGCAAGGTTTGACAGCTTCCTTGGTCATAAAGTTTGTCATGATATGTGGAGGTGTCGTGTCGCATGTCGAAGCAAGTTATCTCGATCGTATGGAATCAGGCTTCGACGTACAGCGCGAAGAGGACCGTTTTCTTACGACGCAAAACATGTTAAAATATGTTGAATTGGCGATCTTATGGCCACTGAATTGGTGACGTCATGGCCTATTGGGACATGTTTATGCGGTTCGGCAACAGATGACAAACTGAAAACAAAATTCAAAATGAAGCACGAAATTGGAACTCGAAGGGATTGCTCGTGTTCCCTGTCTTTTCCTTTTTGATCTGGGTTGTCACGAACCACACACTTATCGCACACTGAATTAGGTCCATACAGCGGCGATATGAAATGGCAACACAAAATTTGCCCTTCTTGAGTCTGTTCACGTAATAAATTCAAGTAAAAGATAAGTCCCCTATCTATCCCACCCAGCCGCACTTATCCCACGCTCTTCGTTAGGGATAAGTTTCTCACCGCAAATTTCCTTTGCACGAGACCGTTAAAAATAATGTACTCAGTGAAGCAGCGCGTCAAAGACATTGCTGGGTTAGATACAGGTGCCTGATGATCACTTTCCATCAACATTTAAACAATTATTTAGCCCGATTTATGTTATCCAGTTTTAAGCCCGATGGAGCCACGGTTCGCGTATTGCTTTGTCCTGGTTTATCTGTACTATCAACACAATCATGAAGTGAACAGCGTAGTGGCTTCTGGATACGGATCTTTCAATGTTTCTCATGAAAAATGAAGAAACTCTCTGTGTAGCAGGGCATATGCGACTCATGCTGTTCGAGGCACAACTATGGCAGCATGCAGCGGCAGCCTTCCTTTCGTCATGTGTTTTTTGCATGAAAACTTTTTCCTTGAGAGCCGAAGCCTGTGTTAGCGCACGTCAGCGAAGGCGTTACGAAACTACACAACTGTAAATCTCACGAAGTAATAAACATCAAAATCCGCGGATCGAATATATCTTTTGAATAACTAAAACATCAACGTCACCAAGCTTCTGCATTATCATGCAAATGCAGGACGGTTCATTCGTTGCTGTCAAATCCCGGGCATGCCGACACTGGCGCTTTATTGGCTCTAATCAATATGGGATTGCTAATTTACGCTGCAAGCGCGGCTTGTCACATCTGAATTACTAGTATAATATCAAAATCCTGTTGTCTAGTTTGGCCATCCAATGCAGCAGCCGGCTGGCACACGTACGCAGTCGTCTTCTCTCTGCCTTTTGAGCTGGCATGCTGTTGGCAGCGCTCCGGGTTCGTCAGCGCTGGAGTGGGCGGTTGCCAGCAGAGGGAAAGGCCAGATGCAGAGCCGGACGAGAAAAGACAGTAAAAAGGGTGTGGAGACACCGCCAGGAGATGGGCAGGCACCCAGCATAAAACTGGCACATATCAGGATTTCTGGCTCGTAACTTCTCGGTTAACAATGCCACTATGAACAAATGGCCGCGGGGGGAGAAAAAAGCAAGTTTGTAGGACGCTACCAAAGGCTTCGAGTGCGTGGTGCTGGGCGAGGGACGCGAGCGAGCGTACACGACATCCTCAGTTACACAGCAGAGAGACGAACATAATTCACGTCGATAGTGGACCGCGATGGAGTTCATCTTGCGTATGTGGACTATATGGGTAGAATGTGCCTCAGCTGGCTTTTGCATCGCCCGTTGCTGACTATGCACTGCATGTGCAGTGCATGTGGGTACGGCCTGTAACTCTTGGTTTAATACAAAGCTGGGATATTCTAAGGTAGTGAGGTAGGTTGGAATTTTTGAATTAAGTTCACAGCAAACGGCAAAAAATACACTTTCACCGCTGTGTCTGCGCCTTGTTCGAACCGTTCCTCGTCTCTGTGCATCATTGGGTTAAAATATGCAACTTCATGTCGGCCAAGAAGTGCCAGAACGTACTCGCAGGCCCGTCAAGGTACGCTCGGCAACGGCGATATGACGTCATCAGTAAACACCTCATTGTTGCCAGGCACCCGTACAATCCGTATAAACAAATGTGGTAGACGCTGAGGCTCTTCCTTTGGCATTCGGAGCAACGCCATAGGACATAGTAGTGCAGCTAGTCACAGAACTAGTCTCAGAGTCCCTGACGGCAGAGCTTCGGCGGGCTATGTCACAACATCCACTGTCGTTTTTGAATTCATGTAACACTGTGGATTTCAACAAAAGCATATATAGAAAAAGAACCTGTTTGATACAAGAATATACATCGCTGTGTCATGCCAATCGTTCTTGTTCACTTCCGATATACAAAAAGACCGGACCTTAATGCGCGAAAATCGGCTGTGAAGTAGCCAGCACATCCAGGTTTCGGCAGTGTTTTTATTAACGATGTTTTATGATCAACCTAATTTTCTGTCACCCACGAACGAGTGTCTGGGAGTGCTCCCATCCGATCCCCTGAGCTCCGAACACTGGGGGAAGCCAGGCCTTCGCTCATTTGCCACGCCTGGATCACTGCGCCCAGATCCAGGATGCATGGTTGAGGGCCAGGACACCTGATCCAGAGCCAGAACCCTTGATATAGAGCCGGGAAACCCCAGAGACAGGAAACCTGATCTAGAGCCAGAACACTTGATATAGAGCCGGGAAACCCTAGAGCCAGGACACCTGATCTAGAGCCAGAAAACCCTAGGGCCAGGACACCTGATCTAGAGCCAAGACACTTGATGTAGAGCCAGGACATCCTAGAGCCAGGACACTTGATGTAGAGCCAGAGCACCCTAGAGCCAGGACACCTGATCCAGAGCCAGGACACTTGGTATAGATCCAGTACACCCCAGAGCCAGGACTCCTGATCTAGAACCAGGACGCCCAAAAGCCAGGACACCTGATCTAGAGCCGGGCAGGCGTTTACGTCAAGTCCGGACGATCACATTCGCAAATATTGCGGACAAAAGGGCCCTCGTGTGATGCATTTTAAATTGAGTACGCTACAAATTCAAGCTGGGATGTTCATGCCATGTTGTACGGATGCTTTAACTTGCAGTGTACAAATCTGGTACGCACGCGATATTGAATTAGTAACGACAGCATCAGAAACCCGACATGACATGTTCAAAGAACGACCAAACGGAGGGCATCCAATAAATCGGAGTTGAGGACTTTGAGGTTGTCGTTAACGCTAACAAGCTTTACGGCCGCATGCCATGTGTCCATGCAAGCCAGCTGAAGCTATTTTACTCCCTCGTTAGCGTAGAAAGGTGAACGGAATACGTTGCACACTCGGACACAGTGACATGAAAGAACACTTCACATGTGACATAGCTTATGGGTTGCAGCAGATCTCTACCCAATCCTTTCTGCATAGTTATTGTTATGCCCTATGCATTCTGGCCGCCTCAGAGGTTTTGACAAATAATAACATTAAAAAATAGTAAGCTATTCGTGTGGCCAATGACTAAACGAAACCTGGGCAGGACCTTGGTTTCTTAACATTCTTTATGTCGTTAGATATGTTACAGCTAAGACTACCAAAGTTACTATCGCCCGGAATCTTTCATCCCGGTAATCATGGTCGTCACAGCTAAATATGCTACATGATGCGTGGGATTCGTTTCCGGGTTTTCGAATCAGAGCTTCGCTCCAACCGGACTGCACTGTACGCGCTCCTTGACCCCTAAGCCGGCACAGTTGTGTGGATCGGGGAGAAAGACATCACGAGATTTACGGCGATTTAGGCTGAAAAGCAGGGGCCACTGTCCTGCAGTGGGACTGACGAAGATTTTACATTATCCCTTCAAGCAGTACTGTTCCAGCCGGCGAGAACGCTGTGCCTCCTTAATTCCAGGCTTCCACTCGGAGCCGTTCCAAAAGGCTGCCCCATTAAGGACAACCCATAAATTAAAGATACGATGCGTATCCGCGCCGCTCCAATGTCAGGCTTGTTACGAAACGCTGCAGATCCTGCACGCTTTTTGCCGCTTTAAAGGAGTCTTGCGTAAACTAGCGGAATGACACACATTGTAATACGTATACCACATTGCAATGACGCAGTCAACGTCAAGGCGATAACATTACCAGTCAGAGGCAAGCAGCTATTTGAAACGTCCTGTCTTCCCACATATACTGGATATTTTGATGTCTCAACAAGGCAGACTCGCTAGCACGTGCGAGTAGTTTTGGTTGAGCACAACGGCCGGCTTTGTCTGAGTACATCCATACTTAAACACTGCCTAAGATGCATCGTCAGCGTTGCCAATAACTGTCCGCTCACATCTGACGCAAACAGCCAATTAGTTATCATCCACCGAGACAATAACGCCGCGGAGCTTGAGAAAACTTTCGGAACATTGCCTTTTGATGGCTTACGACATCCCAAGTAATTGGTTCATCGATATCGATGGGCTATTCTGCAGGCAACTTAAGGCAATATCCACGATTCGTATGGGCCATTTTCTGTAGCATTGGTTTTCGAACGGCTGCAACAATTATCTTCAGTCAAAACGGTTGAAATAAACCACTTAACAACTTACAGCTCAGTAGACGTAGAAATTAGCTGACACTGTTTGTCTACTTACATTTCATTAGCAGATTCGCCGGTGTTAAAAGCGAGGACGTGGCACTAATGCTTCCAAAGTGCTTTTTTTAAAATGCGAGGCATGTTTCCCAGGCGCTTCTTTCTATGCCACTGAACCACTGTTCAGCATCGTAAAATTTGGAGGAGCTGTTCCTCCGTCCGCTTTGGTTGTGGAGTGTATGCTTTTCATTACGAGCACAGGTTTTTTACAACGTCGTTCATTATGCCATTTCATACATGCTACTTCTGCCACAAAACGCGTCCATTATTTCGGAAAGTGCAAAACTTTGGGCAAGAAAAAAGGATGACGCCTACGTGTTCTCATGAGTTTGTGACACCTATGCGACTTCCGCTAAACTTTATAAAACTCAGCTGCCTTTCAAGAAACGCAAATGAGTAAAGAATATGTAAATAGATACTGTTGTATTCTTCTCATGCTCACTAGACTTGATAGCGGGATACCTTTCCTAAAAAAGCACGCATCGGCTTTTTGTCCGTGCGATTTACGTCCTGAAGAGAGCGCAGTGCAATCCTGTATATGCAAACATGTTAGCAACAAAACATGAGGGCCTGCAAGCAGAACAGTCCGCATGTATGCTCAAGGATATGAAATATACAACGAAGCATCTCCGCCGTCGGTGCAGGGAAGACATGCAACTTTTCAGCCAGCCAACCCGCCAGCACCCGCCCCGTCAGAACCCGCAGGCTTTTGGCCAGGTTGTGAGCCAGACTTGGTGGGCTTCTGCGGGTAAAAATTCGAGCTAAAACAAAATAATGTGTTTTTATCCTTGAACTTTTAAAACCATTCAAAATCAGATTGTGCTGCCAATTACCGCACTCAAAATCTCAAGAATTACAACCCGAATTGTCCAAGCTTCGCTTGATTTCATCGAGCAGTAGTTAGATGGATCAATGATACAAAAGGAGTTTCAAAATGGATTTAGCTATTATTTTGAGAGTGAGATGCACTCAAACTTTCTTGCTTCCCAAACATCCGTGCCTCAAAAATAGAGGCTGTTTATTTATGCCTGAACAATATTCTATTTACCACCACCATAGTAAGACCCTTACATATGATACGTTTCACCCTTACTACGATTTTTATTAGTTTTCAGCATATCTGTCTCATAAATGCTGTTGTTTTGTCTGCTTTTCATCGTTTCCAATGCATGTATCTGTGAAAAGGTCTGAAAAAGTGGTGAATGGCTTCATCCCAACGCTTTACGTCAAGTAGACATTCGATAAGAATTTAAAGTTGCAGTCGGAGGTTACGTGAAATACGCAAAAGCTGCTTGACATAGTTTTCAGTTTTTTTTGGTGGTGGAAGTTTTGCTGCAGCAACTAACAATGTTCTACATTTTTGTTGCATTGCTAAAGGTCAATAATGCCACTGGTGGGGCAAATCTTTATCGAAAAGACATTATGCTATCCTTTCTTGTGCGCAGTACCACATCAACTACGCGGCGATGGTTCTGGGATGGGTGGTTTTGGGAACATAGTGGGAAGAGGAAAATGTGGGTCATTTCAAAGCTTCCATGCGGTATTTTTTTGCATTGTTGCATGATGTGTCCATTTAAGAACAGCAAACACCATATGGGAAACTGCCTCTGGTTCTTGAATGCGGGATATGATATCATGGCGACTGTGACGCATTGAAATGGTGATTGTGCTGATGTATGGTGTAATCAGGTGAGACTTTACATGGCTTGAAACGTGCAGCATTTATACTCTAATTCAGTGCAAATACATTATAATATCAATGCAAAGCCATCAGTTGATGCATACAATTTTAGGGGACATTGCATGTAGTCTATTAAGATGAGGCACAAGAGTGAAACCTGTAGTATGTTTTGGTGACATGCCAATATAAATTCCACTCTCTACCATTTCATTTTTTCAAGATTCATTTTGGTGCAGTGGAAATTCAATTTGTCCAGGTACTTTGATCACTGCCATCTAAGCAACATCACTGATGTTCGCCAAACATTGTTGTGCATTAGATGACACAGACATGACATTTCATGCACGCATTCATGTTCATTTTTCCTAGGCATTTCTCCTTAATGCCTAAGATTAAGGAGAAATGACAGCAACAGTAGCAAACAAGAGCAGCTTGCAAAAACCTTGTACCTGCGGGCCAATGGTTGGTCAGGCTTGTAGCGCGGCAGGGTGGGCTTTTGCGGGCTGGATCACCAACTGGACGGGCGTGCCGGGCTGCCGGCTGATGCTTTGAAAATGTTACGGCGATAGTCCAAGGCCGTTCATTTCGACAAATAATGAAGCTTCCACTTCCCGCTAAAAATAACCAATGCTCAATGCAAGAGAAAGTACTGGGCAGAGGAATGTGTTAGCTAGTCCTCATTTGATGTATTTTGTGAATGCTCAATGATCCTGGCAGTGTTCTAGTTCACAAGCCTGGGTGCAGCACTGGTGGCCCCGTGCGCTGCGAGAACCGATGAGCTTGTGATATATTTCAGTGACTGCTCGCTGTCATCGTTTAAGTAAATTTCCTGGCATATCAAAAGTCGGCTATTTCCCGAATATTTCAAAGAAGTTAAAATGCCAAAAAGCCAGGCTTACAAGTCTTTCCTACTTATGTAAATTCCTGCTGACAGTACATATGACTTCAGAAGCACAAATGACCGGTGGTGTAAACAAAACTCTGGTCGAAGCCGACGGAGATCCAAGTGCGCGAGAAGCATACTCTGCAAAATTTTTCGGAGAAATCGTGTTTGGTTTTGTAATTTTCAGCGATATTGATTGTCGTGTAGCCAAAATGCGATTTCCCTCCCAATTTTAGAAATCCACACGACTTACGACCAAACTTTTACGAGCGGACTAGCGGTCACTTGGATCCCAATAACATCAGGCGGTAGCGACCCACGAATGTCGTGCAATCTGTGTGATACACTGGTAACGTGCACAAATCTGGCTTAACACAAATCAGGACGGGTCTTGCCCTTTCAAGCTTTAAGATGCAATAATCTGTTGGTCACCCATGCCAAAAAACTGAGTGGCAAGACAGTTCTTTTAGCCCGGGACACCATTATAACGCCGGACAGCCAGCACACAGAACACCGGACAGGGAACTTACCATCGAAGGCTTCACAAGCGCAGCCTGACCACGATAAGTATGGTCCATGGTGAAGCTGACATGCGCCTATCCCGTCTAGTAGGTCTTCGTCTACACCAGCTTGCGATATATGATTTCCGAGTAAAGCCGCCCTGTTGGCGGCGAGAGACACTTAAAATGCGACGTGGACCTTAACTGTTCAGGGAGGCGCGGGCTCAAGTACGAGATTCAAAAGAAGATAATGTCATGCGGTTTATGTCTGGAATCGACATCCCGTGCTCATCGACGTTTCATCGCAAAAGGTCAAAGGGCAAAAAGCCAAAGGACAATAAGTCAAACGGCACGAAATCAAATGAGATAAAACATGCGAAAACTAAAAAAGCCACAAAGTCAGAAAAGCAGTCAAAAGAGCAAATATCAAATGCACAAAGTGAAGCAGACAAAAATTCAAGTGATAAGAATAACATGGCTAATAATCAAAGAAAGCAAAAGCCAAAATGTTAAAAGTCGAAGACAAAAACTTCATTTAAGCAAAAAATCACAAGAAATCAGGTAGTCAATGGAAAGAGCAAAAACGGGTTTGTAGTTTCGCATCCAGTTGAAAAGGGGAGATCCAGCTGCAGAGCTTGAGCTCCAGTCCCTAACCTTCAGAGGAAAGAGGGCCAAATCTATGGCAAAGTCCGTTTGTTGGAGATAGGTTTCCTTATTTTCACCGCTCAGCCCGCAACTAATTTTTCGAAACGAGGCCCCTGCAGACTGTCAATCAAAACACACCAGTCCAGGTGTCCTGGCCAGAGGTCCTAGATTTTATAGGGGTTACAGAGGCACTAAGGGCCCTTAATGAGTTCCTCGTCCAGGATGGTCTGGGCAGAGGGAGGTGGTAAATTCCCCACCTGCGCTTAGCCTGTGGTGCACAGCCACTTTGCAGTCTCGTGACTGTGCAGAAGGCGCATATTTTTGCTTTCAGGTTTTAGGCCTGAATTTAGTTCAGAAGGACCATCCGCGCGGTATTGGATGTCTTGATACGGTGCTATTATTTCACCATCTGATGCCTTTGAGGTAATCTCCCTTGAGCCTCGTTCCATAGCATCTACTGCACATTCCCAGTTTATTGAAACTAAAGACCGCCTTTCTTTAAAAGTGCTTTGGGGTTTCGGAAGACAAAACTAAAAAATGGGGATCACGGAGAGCAATGGCAGCACATAAGTGGGCGTGCGATGAGTTCATGTTTTTTAAAGTGAGTTTTTGTTAAACGTGGTTCCGGTTGTTGTTTGTTGCTAACGAGACGGTCGTTTAGTAACTGTTGGCAAATATTCGTTTGAAATCAGTCGAGTGTTTTTGCATGGACTTTGTAAGCAGACATCCTGGTGGCAACAGTTCTTCCTAAGTATGCTCAAACTGCATGCCCTAGTCTGGCCTCGTCTTATGAAGGGGTATGAACCCATTGATGCGACGACACCTGACCACCTAGAGAGACCTCCTGATACAGAACAATGACCTCCTGATCAAGGGTGTCCTCTGATCCAAAACAGGGACATTCCGCTTCATAAGGGGGGGGGGGGGGCTCAACAGCCAGCAACCCCCTAATACAAAACAGGTCTCCTGGTACGGAGCAGGACCTAACCAGTTTATACATGTGGCTCTCTGCTCCCGCAAACTGACCTCCTGATGCAGAAAAGAGCGTCTTCAACGCCATTAAAGATGCCCTTGCTCAGCTCCAGTTGACATGCGCCCATAGTCACTCTCGAGCAACGCTCTCTCATCCCTCGCTAATGTGTGACATGTATTTATAAACGTGACTAAATGTTGATAGTTACGAGTTTCAAGCAGGCGCGTCTAAATAAGAATATTTGGGACACGACGTTTGTTTGCGACACAAAATAATTATGCTAGTCTGCAATGCACTAACTCGATTGTCAGTGAACAATTACAAGCATAAAGATAAACTCCTATCATTGTGAAATCCTGCGTACGCCCATGTCTATGGGCAAGCTATGCGCCATCCAGATCTGAATTGGGATAGCACTGTATGCAGTTACAAAACTTCAGCTGAGGCAAAATGTCCTCCCAAAATGGGGGTGGCAACTGCATATTTTTGTCCCTTTGCCGACAGTCAGGGGAGGAGGGGGCACCCCGTCCCTCCACCTACGTACGGCGTCGTCCCTGATTCTGCCTAAAACAAAATGGTCCCGTTTGTTCTCAATTGTCTGTGAAAAGGTCCCTTACTGGCATGTAAAAGAAGTCCCAGCTCAGAGTGGTAAGTCCCAGGAGTGCCCAGGATTTTGCTCGAAAGGAGCTCACGTAGTTGGCTGGTTCAGTATTCTGGGACCTGCCTTATTTTAAAGCATGCTAACGTTTTTTAAAGCTAACTATTCGTTTTCACCGGTATACTCTGAACTTTCACGCCTCTGGCTCCTTTTCGTCTTGCGCTTGGCCTAACCTTTACCTTCTTGACCTGCTGCATATTTTACTTATTTCGTTTAGTGTCCGTTATTTTAATTTTGTGACTTTTATCTGCTTGGTCTAGAAAAAACTTACTACCGTCGACGCTTATTCATTTGACTTTCATCCTTTCCAAATTTTTATTCGATTTTGTTCACAATTTTCTTTTCGCCCTTTTAACGTATTACTGTTATCTTCTATCCATCCGACTGCTGCCATTTTGGGTCCGCAGACATCCGACTTCTATCCCTTTTACCTGAGGCCATTTGAAATTTTTACGTTTGAAGTTTTGTCCTTCGACTCCTTTTTAATGATTACCGCTCAGCAGTATACGAACAAAGACGGTAGCGTTTCAGATGGGTGTATAGGTCATGAAAACTGTCGTAACCCCTCTTCGTAAAATAGGTTTTCATTATCCTTAACAGCACATGCTCGCACAGATGGCGTTGGTGGATGAAAGATTTGGTGCATATAATTACAAAGGGTATTAATTATCCACCGTCCCTAACATTATTTCACGCGAGGCTTTAAAGCATTCAGGAAAGTAGGGCAGCAGCACAACGATTTACAGAATAGCACAACATACAAAAAAATTCTGAACTATTTGCAGAGCTCTAGTTTTCGTGCTAACAAATTGGAACAGAGTCGCATGGAATGCATAGAGGAAAAGACATTTTGAAATTCCATGTCTCCTTGCGGAGCTCAGCGCGCGTAGCGAGCTTTGCAGTAGCATCAGTCTCACGCTTTGGTTGAGGGAAACGTGCGTTGAAGAATCTACATACACTCCCCATTATATTCAAATTTCCAACACTGTGCTAGTCGCTACACCTTCAGCTGTACAAGTCATCAGCCACTCCCTCAAAACGATGATATTGAAAACACTTAGCTTAGCATTTCCCAAGCATTCCCTTAGCATTTTGCTGTCTCAGATCGCTAGTTAGGTACATGGTGCTCCATACATTTATCAATACGCCAACTCATAACGAATTGGTGTACCTGAGGAGCTGGGAGCACCACGGTGAACTTAATTTTTGCGCATGAGAATCAAAATATCCGCCACGGCCAATATCTCATCAGGGCAATTAGGAACGATGTTGAGCTGGCTATACACTGTCAAGGCCATGCGATACGTGCCCCTATAATAAACTGAACGGAGACTTCCAAGGTGGAGGAAATCAAATGGTATTTGAGCTCATAACTGGAAATAAGCCGTTCTTGCCAGGCTATCAACCGTCCACCCGTACATCGTCATATTCATATCGCAGTGGATATATGTGCATTGAAAATCAATACCATCATCGGTCAATGTCGCGACTTTGACTGAACTGAAACAACCCCGGAAACTGTATGGTGAATCTTAAATCTTGCAAAAAGTGGGCCACACACACGGTGTTAAATGCAGACGTTTAGGGAGAGTTGGCCAGTGATAGAGTCCAGCAAATACAGTGCCACGCACATCATGTTGTAATCGGCTGCAGTTTCTATACAGAGCATTGGCTGTCCTCATTCAATGCCCCTTTCGTGATGTTTGCAGCGTCAACAGGTGGCGGTGTGATGTTACCGCCCACCGTTTCGGGGATGCTATGCCGCACATTACAGCGCTTTGGCAGCCCAAATTAGTCGACAACGAACTGGAGCGACGTGGGCTCCTAAATATCTGCTTCGGAACGCCTGTCCATTGTGTTCCCTCTCACACCGCGTCTTCTGTCAAGAACAGGGCGCAAGCCGCGGACGGAGCTCCCAAGCTGAAGGTCGGCAAGAGGTCAGCTGAAGGTCGGCCAGAGGTCGGCTGGCGGTCGGCCAGAAGAAGGCTGAAGTTTGACCAGAGGTCGGCTGAAGGTCGGCTAGGGTGGAGAGCGAAGACCGACTGAGAATAGGTAGTGATGAGTGCCGAGCCATTGTGCGACATTGCGTAATTCCGTGAAAATAAGTGATTGGAGGGCTGTTGCGATAGTACCGGACATCCAATAGGCAGGATTTGTGGCGTTGTCACGAGCCCGTGACGCGGTGAAAAGTTGATGCTCTGGTGCAGGCCATTGTTTTTTTGTTCTACATATCTTACTAGCATTGTCTAACGGTGATACGCATATGTCCCTTCATCATGTGCGTGACCTGCTTGTCCGTTTCGTACAAAGAACCAAGAGCGTACACAAGGTTTCACAGTAGGGCAGGGGCACAACTATCAAATATTTAACTGAAAACCGAGTTTAGCTCGATCCAGTCTTGCACAATTTCTTTGCTTTCGTAAAACAACATAAAACGTTTTGACATCCTTATTTTTACGTGCCTTCTTGAAGCTTGTAACAATCAGTATTTGTTGCATACACCTTAAAGCACGAAATAACTTTGTCACGGAAAGGGGGACACGTGCGCAGGGGGTTACAGTATGGGCACACCTCCGCTAGTGGCGTTCGACACCGCGCATGCCGTGCTTTGTTGGTCCCCTCTGCTTCTCCGTCCCCGCTCACATCGCTGGCCGCATCGCCCCCTTTCTTGTTCTTCCCAGCCCCCACTCAAATTCAAATACCTCAGCCGCAACGCAGCGGCACACTCAGCCGCCAAACGGCCGCCGGGCTGACCGCGTGTCCACAGATCGCTGCGGGGCCTTGATGTCGCCGCCAGCTGACGCCAGCCCGGTCACGTGGTCTCCATACGGGCCCGACCGACAGCCGGGCTGGCCCCGCGGCGCTGGTGTCAGCCGCAGCCACACATACACACGGGACCGTCACGTCGGCGGCGGATCTGTGGAGCGGCGGCGAGGGGGGGGGGGGGGGAGGAGGCAGGGAGGACCGTAGGCAGGGACAGAGTCGGGGAGCACAGGTGGGGCAGGGACGGAATCGGGGAGGCTGGCTGTGGAAAGACCGGTCAGGGACAGAGTCGGCGAGACTGGCTGTGGAAAGACCGGCCAGGGAGAGGGGGTTAAGGGTTATGCCGCTTAGGGGCCTTGGGGGGTTCTTGTGAGCCGGGAATGGCTGAAAAGTGATGGTTAAGCATATTGGGAAGGTGAAATTAGGACAATCCGTGGAAGGCAGAGCCCGATAGACGACTGTAGAGAAAGGCAGACTGACCGAGTGGAGGCAGTCTAGGTGCATGCGTGCCGTGAGTTACAGCTCTTGGTGCATTGTCCAAAGTGTAATGATGAGACAGGGTTGGCAGGCACAAGACCATCTAAGGTCTGCATGAAACAGAGCGGTCAACACTGGATGACGGAAGCGCGGTGAGGGCAGAGTCCGCTTCTCGCCGAGTCCGCGGAGTCTGCTTCTCTACTTGACGTGACAGACGAAAGAGGGGTTTCCGTGCTCAATAATGCCTGTTTAATAGAGTGCTTCCCTTGCTAATATGCTGGGTGTGTTTGACGTCTGCCTGATTTCAGCGAAGTGTGCCGAGATGAGTACTATGCAAGGAGGGTCGTGGACCTCCCTCAATATCCGCGCCGACTGCGTATCAATCCCTCAATATCCGTGCCGACTGCGTATCAATCCCTCAATATCCGCGCCGACTGCGTATCAGTCCCTCAATATCCGCGCCGATTGCGTATCAATCCCTCAATATCCGCGCCGACTGCGTATCAATCCCTCAATTTCGCGCCGATCCCATACATTCGTCACCCCTTTGACATTTCGTCACACATTGATAAGGTCAGGTGCCGGCGCTGTCCCGGAACCTCACAGATTCCTGCCGGCTCCTGCACAGAAAAACTGAAGCACCCTGGCAGTGCGAAAGCACCTTGACTACGACAATTTCCAGCTGATACAATATGTCTGCTGCCGGTAGTGCCCCGGAGACCGAACGCCGGCTAGCAATACCAGGATGGTAACCCGGTGCGTGTGACAACCCAACGAGGCTGTTAGCAGATTTTTGGGAGCCAGGTCACGCAGAGAAAGGCTGACGCCGTTGGAGAGAAGACGGCTTTCGATTAGGCATGCAAGCCAAACCCTGGGTGATGGTCGATGTGTTGGCATAAGCTAAAGACGCTCTTAGAAATCGAAACTTGTTTTCAAAACTCTCGAAGGAAATGCTATCTTCGTACATTTAAGTACAGCGCAAGCGTCCGACGTAGCGAAAGATCATTCATAATAAAATATAGCATTATATCGTAATGCATAGTATCATCATATCATTCAAAATATCATAAAAGATATTCATCCATTCGGTGAAGCTGAATATATGGAATCAGTGAACATTGAAAAGGCATCGGTATAAACAACATGTCGAGTGGAAATGCTAGTTTCCACTCGACATGTTATTGTTACTCGACATGTGACTCGACATGTTAGGTATTGATGAGACACGTACCAACCATTAAACCTAATCATACCGCAATTCGTCTGGTGATGTGAGAAGCTGCTATTATAGCTGACGTGATGCATCTATAAATGATCATATAGGTACAGACATGTTAGTTGTTCAGTGCATTAGCGAGAAGCGTTAGCCACAAAGATAAGACATTAGTATTAGCCTTATTCCTCGAAAAAAAACAGGAGAATGGAAATATGTTAGGTTGATATTTCGGCAACCTGCCTTTCTCGAAACAATAACGGAGCACACTTCTACAAAAGTACACACACTTCTGCTATTGTTTCGGGATAGGCATGTTGCCGAAATATCAACCTAACTATATCTCCATTCTCCCGATTTTTCCGAGGAATGAGGTTAATACTATTGTCTTATCTGTGCGGCTACAGACATCCTTTGAGACTGCTTCTAAAATTAAGCTGTTGTTTGGCTGACAAAGCGACCTTCATTACAGCGTGCGGCGATAGTTAAGCACAAATGCCAAGAAGTCACGGGGAAGCGTCATGACATATGCATTTGCTAAAACATAACCACAACTGGTCTAGCCCAAGTGATGTCCCTTTTCCATAACATCCGTGTTATGTGTAAAAACTTTTCGTCCGCGTCAAAACTTTGCAGAACTATTTCAGAATAACAGCTAATTCCTCGTAAAAACAACAAACGAAGTCATTAACGAGGAGATGGCACAATTTCATCACGGGCTTAACACGCAAGACGACTATTAGGTGTAAGCAGCCCGTTCGAGCGGTGCTGGTCTGTGGACGAAGCCCCTTCGAGCGGTGCCGGTCTGTCTGTGGCCGAAGACCACGCGGTCCGTCTGACCCCCAGCCCCTTTGAGCGGTGCCGGTCTGTGGCCAAAGACCACGCGGCCCGTCTGACCCCCAGCCCCTTCGAGCGGTGCCGGTCTGTGGCCGAAGACCACGCGGTCCGTCTGACCCCCAGCCCCTTCAAGCGGTGCCGGTCTGCGGCCGAAGACCACGCGGTCCGTCCAGCCCCGGTCAGCTCCGACAGGACATTCTAAGCTGCTGGCCGGTACATACACACAGATCGTATGTGTTACAGGCATCTGCAGTCATCTACCCAACGTGCGCTACCACTAGGCGTACACAGATTCTTATGGCACATTACATACCGCGGGAACTGAAAAATCGACGTTTTTCGGAACGGCGATGCCGGAAACCAATAACCTCTTATCTGATACGCGTACTTGGGGACGAGAAGCAATGGAGGGGGAGTCAGTCTAGCGCGATGATCGGCTTCCATGGATGACTGGACGCACGAGAGACGTCGAGCACGGCGCAGGCCCTGCAGGGGTAGGCCATGCCAAGATGGCCCCAGGCAATCAATCCGACGGTCAGAGTACGGCACCGGAAGGCGCCTCTTCCTTCTCCGCTTCTTCCTCTCCTGATCCTCCTGCTCCTGCGCCTGCTCCTCGTCCTCTTCATGCTCATGCTCCTCCTCCTCCACCTCCATCTCCTTCCCTTCCTCAAATCCTCCTCCGCCTCCTCTTCCTCTTCCTCATTTCCCACTTCGTCCTCATCTCCTTTCTCTTCTCCACCGCGTCCTCCTATTTTTCTTTCTCCGCCCCAACCTCCGTGTTTTCCTTCTCCGTCGCATCTTTTGCCTCCTCCTTTTCGTCTTCCGCCATGTCGTCCTCCCCTCCCCTTTCGTTACTTTCGTTCAAGATCTTCCATTCCAATTTCCTAAGAGTGTCACCTTCTCCGCTAGATCCCCATCAGGCTTTTCCATCTTCGTATTATCTGATCGCCTTTTTATGACAGGCGTGCCGTGAAGAAGGGAACTCTGTTTACGTAGCCTGCGGTCTGGCCAAGTAACCAAGACACAGTAGAACAACGACCAAGGTGCACAGTGCAAATGCAACCGGCGGATCAAAAGTGCAAAAGTGCAACCGGCGGATCAAAAGCACGGGCATATCTTCCTTTCGTCATTTGCATTGCACTGGCTCGATTCGCATTTCAAATGTGATGAATGTTTCGGAATGCGTTACCGTGATGTGCGGAACATAATGCGAACAGACTGTGTTAACTAAGGCTACGGGACAAAACGCCGAGCCTGAACGCGTTCTCAGCCCATCGAAGTTCTCGGAACTCCGTCAAGACGTCGGAACTCCGATCTCAAGGGACCTTGTACACCAACGATACGGCATTGCTGAGGAGACGGGGAAAGCAGGGCAGATGTCTCAAGTGGTTTGAAACGCAGGCGAAAAATCAGCTCGCACCCACAGGGAATGAGATCACAGTAAGTCTCCGGCCGCTCCCTGCACAAAACCATGACCAACGGGACCGGCTGCCGAATAACGGATATCGTAGGCTGTTTCAAACCGAATCACCAATTACGTTATTTGTCTTTCGTTTGATGAGATTTCGTGGCCGACATTTTGCGCGACTAGAGGTCATGATCAATCACGGTGCTGACAATTAAAGCTCAGGGCGATATCTTTGTAATGCACTAGGTGCCAGGTACGCGAACCCGTTGCAGGGCATGTAAGAAAACACTGAGTAAAGTGTCTCAACAAATGAGGAAAGCGTGTAAAACGACCGAATGACAGGACAAATTGAGTACTATCTCGAGCAAATGGAAGGTTAAAATTGAGTGCTTCCCACCATTCAGCCACGCATCACCCGTCAGTACCCTGGCAAGGGTTATTGAGCACAGGCATTAAAATATACTGTCCAGTCCCGTTATCTTTAGGAAACACACAGCAGCCACCGCATTTCATTTTAGACTCTGGAAGTCATTTGCAGCGGCAGGCCGTTCCTGCTGGTGTCCGGGTATTTCTGACAAGTTCCGTGATGAATTGTAACACTGTTGACGGGTATTAGAGCCCACAATCGGCTCACACGTGGCTGGAAAGTTAGAAATTTACCGGCACTTTGAAGCAGTATCTTTCTTCTGACGATACTTTGTGAATTTGGAAACGGACTGCGCGAAACAACAACCCGAGCATTTGATAGTCATGAACATTGGTGACAGGGAGATGCCAGGACGCTGGAGAATCATTCGGCAATTCTCGCATAGGTCAATAATTGCGTTTACCGACTGTCTGCTGTCACATTTTTTCTCACACAACTCCTAACCAAACGTTAGGGCCGAAGCAAATGCTACTCCTTCATGCCAGGGTAGAAAGATCTCCAGCACATGGTTCTTGGAGTACAAGTTGAATTTCCTCATTGTGTTCTCGGTGAACGGTATTTGCAATGGTGTTCTTTGTTTGCCCATGATGTTTAAGCATACGCCACAGCTACCAACCACAGCTGTTGCCCGATAACTCTTCAAGGAATTCGATTACATGGCGCTTGGTTCAGGCATTTTCTCTTGAGGCGAACGAGCCCATCGGCTTACCATCAATCTTCTGCAGTGTCTGGTCGGAGGGGTGCATGGAATGACGCTTTTTCGCGAAGAGGGTGCGTTAAAACGCCCCAGCAATGGATGCCAGCAGATATCCTTCGTCGCGGTGGGGAGTGAAAAGGCGTCATTCCAATGTAAAGAGGGAAGACAAAGGCGGAGGCATGTGGTGCCGTAAGAAGAAAGGTCAGCGACAAAATTCGGGAACAACTATATCGTTTCTTTCACTGCCGAATCCTCGTCAAGACCAACCACATTGACGGAACCCACCCCACTGCCCCAGTGCGCCACAATCCATGGCGAGTGCTTTTTTGCTATAAGTTATATGTTAAGTACATATGCTACTATACAATTCCAAGAAGCAACACTGACGCTATGCATTTTGGAAAACGGCATATACATATGCATATTACTCGGGAGATATCCTTTTAAATACAACTGCATTTTATCGGACACTGCTCACGCGCATTGCCATTGCCTCAGCGCTGATTGGCACCCAGAGTGAGAATAAAGACAATTCTTTTAGAATACAGAAAACACCTCACGTGGCATTGTCGTAAGAGATAAACACATCTTTGTTCACGAATAGTCACATATGGCATAGCGCACGACTCTTTCGTTATAATCATTCTTATCTATACATTGAGTTATCTTTCTCAATGACTAGATGACAGGAATGTGAGCTTAATGCGCGCTGTGCCGTTGTACACCATAATATGTAAACTGTGTATACCACGAGGTTTCGGCAGAGGTTGTGTACAACGGCACGACAAATACTGCACGCATACACACACTGTGATCTTATTGTAACGAACAAACGGATCATCTTTTAAAGAATGGTGTTACGTCCCTACAATGCCAAACAGGTAATGAAATGCGTGCAAATATGTTCGAGTGCTTTCTGGTTTTTCGTATTCTACTATATTATTTGCCTTCGAGTGGAACTAGATGCGTATAGGCACACAAATGCACGTCTAAGACGGTGAACTACACGTATAGAGTACAGCATACAACCTGGACGATATACATACATCACGGTCATTTGGTGGTCTCGTTGGATGATACTGTAATGCTTGTAAAATAAATAAAAAAATTGGCAACATCCCTGTTTTGATACCATCGTTGAAAACGCCAGGGACGGGATGAATGCATATCACGGAAGGATGCATGTTTGACTTGCTTAAACACAGGCTTTTCCAGGGACATTCGTGCATTGGGAGCAACGCGGCCCTGCATAAGGCGATTTTTTTAAAAAGTGGATGCCTGCCAAATTTAAATGAGACACGTCTACACATTTTTAAAGGCACAGCTCTGGAGCTTTTTGGTCGCATCTTATAAACGTGTGCCTGGCTACACCGCATCTTAATTTATTCAAAACCATGCCCATGGAGACGGGAGATGAAATCAAATGAAGTCGATGGGCATCTAATTGGCAGTGAGATTATGCCAGAAGCTATATCACATCGCAACCACATCATTCATATCCATGCCCTTCGTATTCATTCCCGTCGGAGGCTTTTGATGGAGATCGCGCCTGATATAACGTCAGCTATTTAAAGTGACGCAAGTGACGTAGCAAAAGCTGCTAACCGCGTTACGCTTGACATCTTCTTTGCTGGACATGTTATAATGGCTTCGGGGCCTGCAAACACGCCCTGTCGATCGCTTTCGTAGCCTTTATTTCACGGCCCCCACTTTGGTCCCAAAATACTGCAGATTACGTAATAAATAATCGGCCTTCCACCACCAGCTTGGCTGCCGCGTCTACGGTACCAAATTTGTTCTGTCTTATCAAAGAGCAGGCGCGTACCCTTCTTCACGAGCCCCAATATCGAGTGAGCCGCCATCCGTAAAAACACATCTTCATCAGTTATCACACGTTCATCCCTTCCAATCCCCACACACCCAAAACGTTAGCGTTAAAGAAGCATCATGGGACCTCACTCCAGTTTAGTGATCAAGACAGAGCAGACTTAGAGCTTGACCTACAGCAAGAGGATCGCACTGAGGAGCGGTCAGACACGTCCGTCGTCCACCGCCGTCTGACAATCTGCTGGAGAGCGGTTAGACGCGTCCGGTGCCGTCTGGCAATCTGCTGAGGGGCGATCAGACGCGTCCGGTGCCGTCTGGCAGTCTGCTGGAGAGCGGTCAGACGCGTCCACCGCCGTCTGACAGTCTACTGGAGAGCGGTCAGACGCGTCCAGTGCCGTCTGGCAGTCTGCTGAGGGGCGGTCAGACGCGTCCACCGCCGTCTGACAGTCTGCTGGAGAGCGGTCGAACGCGTCCGCCGCCGTCTGGCAATCTGCTAAGGAGCGGTCAGACACATCCGGCGCTGTCTGACAATCTGCTGGGGGGCGGTTAGACGCGTCCGGTGCCGTCTGACAATCTGCTGAGGGGCGGTCAGACGCGTCCACCGCCGTCTGACAGTCTGCTGGGGAGCAGTCAGACGCATCCGGTGCCGTCTGACAATCTGCTGGGCACCGGTCGACTTGTCTCAAGCGGAAGAGAGCAGCCACAGCAGACGTTTGATGGCTCCTACGCCTATTTTGCCTCGGTGCCTGAATCCGCTCAGCGTCGTCTTAGAACGCTCCTCTTCGACTGCTATTGTTTCCACAACTACTCACAGCATTAGAAGAATAGTGCATTTGAATCGGTCACGCGACAAGAACCTCCTTAAATTTGAACTTCCAGAGACTCATTTTGCAAAGCCCACAAATTTGGCATGATCACCGACACTGCCCGTTCGTGCTACGTTTTAACACGGAACTCACACCAAACAGAACAACTTATGCTCCAAAAACATGCTGGTCTCGTGGACCTTGTGCTGGTCTGTTTTGCCGGCGCAGTGGGGTATATGCACTATCAGGAGGTGATCCATTTCTCGGGCGACGGACCGGTGCAGATTGTGCGGCTGTTGTCCAATATTGAGCAGGCTGCCAACCTCTTATTATTCCTGTCATGAGAGCAAAAGA
>NW_023596448.1:7267268-7308537 GCF_011947565.3 Pollicipes pollicipes | reverse complement strand
ATCCTGCAATGCCAAAGCATGAAATGACTGCGTCAATGAAATCAATGTGGCCAATTCCGCACTTGCCATACCCCATTCTTTACCATACCTACAGATCACATGCTCGGAATAGCATGATTTAGATGACCAAGAATGTACAGAGGCACCATGCTTGGACTATGGGTCATGCCATATTTTATTGCCAGTGCTACTGTGTAGCGCTACCGCATATATCTTTCAACTCGATTGAGAAAACACGACTCTAATACAAATCGCTCCCCCTCCCCCCTCCCTACAGCTGCTATGATCCAAGGCCGCATGTGTACAGATCATCACCAAGACGTATTCGTGGCGAGGCTATCGTATCGAAATATAGACCGTAACTACTGCCCATCTAACGCCGACCTTTTGCTGTGTTGCAAAGCATGCAAAGCAAAGTATTGCTGCTAGCATCACTTTTTGTCATATCCGTGGTTGTCATGACTGTTGTGATGTAAATCAGATCAAATTTTGTGTTTGTCCTAGATGGTAGCACCATTAGCCTGTAAACAACATCGCCCTGGCAGGTCGGGACTATGTCTGTCTTGATCAATAAAAGTGAAGTATTCTATGTCGGAAGTACTTAAGTTGAATAAACGGTTGCTCCTGTCTTATCAAGGCGGTACACCGGCACGGAGAAACGTGGCCTGACTGGTCGGGCCTGGGAGGATAAATCTGCGGCGCACCCCGCCCCTCACCCGCACACTCAGCACGCGCTCCCGCGTGAGACGCCCACTCACCCGCACACCCAGCACGCGCTCCGCGTGAGACACCCACTCACCCGCACAACCAGCACGCGCTCCGCGTGAGACGCCCACTCACCGCACACCCAGCACGCGCTCCGCGTGAGACGCCCACTCACCCACACACCCAGCACGCGCTCCGCGTGAGACGCCCACTCACCCACACACCCAGCACGCGCTCTGCGTGAGACGCCCACTCAGCCGCACACCCAGCACGCGCTCCACGTGAGGCGCCCACTCACCCGCACACCCAGCACGCGCTCTGCGTGAGACGCCCACTCACCCGCACACCCAGCACGCGCTCCACGTGAGACGCCCACTCACCCGCACACCCAGCACGCGATCCGCGTGAGACGCCCACTCACCCGCACACCCAGCACGCGCTCTGCGTGAGACGCCCACTCAGCCGCACACCCAGCACGCGCTCCACGTGAGGCGCCCACTCACCCGCACACCCAGCACGCGCTCTGCGTGAGACGCCCACTCAGCCGCACACCCAGCACGCGCTCCACGTGAGGCGCCCACTCACCCACACACCCAGCACGCGCTCTGCGTGAGACGCTCACTCACCCGCACACCCAGCACGCGCTCCACGTGAGGCGCCCACTCACCCGCACACCCAGCACGCGCTCCACGTGAGACGCCCACTCACCCACACACCCAGCGCGCGCTCTGCGTGAGACGCCCACTCACCCACACACCCAGCACGCGCTCTGCGTGAGACGCCCACTCACCCACACACCCAGCACGCGCTCTGCGTGAGACGCCCACTCACCCGCACACCCAGCACGCGCTCCACGTGGGACGCCCACTCACCCGCACACCCAGCACGCGCTCTGCGTGGACGCCCCACTCACCCGCACATCCAGCACGCGCTCCAAGTGAGACGCACACTCACCCGCACACCCAGCACGCGCTCTGCGTGAGACGCCCATTCACCCGCATACCCAGCACGCGCTCTACGTGAGACGCCCACTCACCCGCCAGCTCAGCACGCGCTCTGCGTGGGATGAACACTCACCCCGCACACCCAGCACGCGCTCTGTGTGGACTCCCACTCGATTGGCGCGAACTCCTAGCCGTCGCCAGTGCTGTCCCGGCAAAAAACAATATCGCGAAGGGCTGCAACTAACGCTGTGACAACAATTATGATGTATCAGGAAATGTGATATACATTTTTATATATTTCTTGATTAATTGAAGATAACTTCAACAAAACAGCTTTAAAACTGCGCTAATCGGCCACAGGAAAAACACGGCCTATGCTCAAGCCACAAAATTTTTCCATGACAGACCATATAGACCATATAGACCATAGACCATATAGACCGTAGACCATACAGAAAACAGACCATATTCCGTCCATGCTGGGAATCATCCATCGCAGCCGTTTGCACTGTTGCGACGTGCTCGGGCCACGGCTTAATCGTTCCGCCGCATGGTCTAGCACACCCTGTCCCGGCAACGGATCACTTCACCAGTGAGCTGTTCCGAACAGCCCTCGAAGCGCCGCCAACGCGACGCGTCCGTCCGTCCGCTCCGGGCGTCGGCGTCACCTCTCGCCCCGCTCCGATGACCGAGTGGCTCTAGTATCGCTTAGAATGGCGGGCCGGCCTGGTGGGCAAACAAAGCCCCGAACGACCAGCTGGAACGACTCCGCCGTGCTCCAGTATTGTGTGCTGACGGTCTCGCAGGACATTACGGCACGGGGTAAATAACCCACTGCATGTTTTGGAGCGGGGCGAATGCGTTGCCCGGCGCTGCGGGTCGTGCTGTTGGAGTGCAGGCCATAAAGCTGTCCCCTGTCGCATATTGTGAGCTGTTGATGAGTGCGTTCGGGTGTCACGAACCCACCCCCCTTGATGGTTTGATGACGAGTGTGTTCAAGAGGCACAGACAAGGTGCAGAGTGGTGACTGCTGTCTGGTGCCATGCGCGCCGTCACCGAAGCGTCTGGGCAGGCGCCGTGACTAGTGGATTGGGCTGATCTTTGACACTTCTTGGGATAGGTTTTACACAGGAACGTTGAGTGGATTATGCTTTAGGCCCGACAATGGCCCAGGCATGGCCTGCCACGCCCATGGTGTCCTTACTTGTTCGAAGAAATGCACGGAATAAGGAAAAGGACGCCAGTTAGTTACGTAAATGGCATAGAATCATGCGACTTCTGGCATTCATAACGCGCTGCAGAATACCCTGTGTCACGAAACCAAGCTGAAAACAAACTGGATGCGAATGGTTCTGCTCGATTCATCCTCTCGCATAGAAGACAGCGGGGTATTCACCAAGCATGTCTTTCAAGCTGAAAAGGTTAGTTATTCAGGCGATCCGTACCAATAACCTGTCTGCGCCACGAAGGTAACGACACCTACCTAACCCTGCCACACTCATAAATATGGAGTGTAAAATACATTGTACGGGGTTGATTTTCACGAGGTTGAACCCTATAGCTTTGTGTTCGAGCAATGTCATTCCTACGAGTTGCTGAATGAGGCGAGGCCAAGTCTAAACAGCTTGGAAAAATATAAATGCAAAACCCAAAAGATCAGGCACGCTGCAACGCTTGAATGCAGAAGTACCTTCAAAACAGTGGAAATGAGTCATGCCTGGTAGTAAACAACATGACAACGGCTACATTTTGTTCTTAAATTGGACGAGTTTGATGATTCGCAACTCGATGCCAATATGAGGCAAGCAAGTAAATATGTTGCGGCAACAGAACCTCATGAAACCCGAGATGAAACGTCGTTTGTGGTGCAGAACTTCATTAAGTGCCAGCTCGCTCTGGATATTATCCAATACGGAGCGGTATTTTGTCCGAGAAACCGTGTTCTTATTTTTATAACCTTCCAAATACCCTTAACAAAATGTGCCCTACTTTTAGATACACATTGGTTTTGATCTGCAAAAGAAGTTTCGATGCTGTCATAGTCATGACTTCTTCAAATCTTATGTAGTCTCATTTGAAACAGCCAAAGGCTATCCATAACAAAATGATATAAAATATGGTTCAAAAGGGAGCATCCCACCTTTTTATGCTTTTCACTTATCGTTACGTCAGACATGTCCGATATGATGGCCAATACCAGTTTTCTCGAAATTCTTCTGAAAAGCTCATAATTCCGATTTGAAGTAGTTGCTCCGATGGAAGGAATCTCATTTGACACCCTGCTCGCCACGATGAATGCAATATTGTTTGCATAATTTTCCTTGCGTTTTCCAATGTGCTTGTTCTGCAACGTTTATCCTACACTAATTCATAGAAATGCTTGTGTGTGAAATGCTGCGAAAGCTTGACACACTACAATAGGCGGAAATGTATACAAACAAGAGGCTACCACCGCACAAATTCAACGAAGCGATGTACTATGGCTTTCAGTTCTCCCCTATGACATTTAGCGTAGTATTGTCTCTTTTCGAAGCGCGCTTTGGCTTCGGAAAACAGAGCAATGCATGGTCTACAGGACGCACTGGTTCAAACTTCAAACAATGTATTTCTCAGTGAATAACATTCACCACCCGCAGTGCCAATCACAACCATTGATTTATAATGACGTAATTTACGTCAGTAGAGGTGCGACTTTTAAGCCCACAAACCTGCAATATGCGGGTTAAAACAGCTCAAAGGTGGTACTTTGAGTCGGGAACAGCTGACAACGGCACTAAGCTGATATTGTCGCTGTCATGACACGGCAGTCACGACATTTGCGTTTATCACAGACTTGGGCTACACTCAGGGGCCATGAAGAAAGAAAATAAATATGGTGCTGTAGCAAAACGTTGACAGCTTGATTTGGTAAAAAAAGCTAAATTCAATCGCCTCATGTTGATGACATGTTGACATGTTGATGGTGTTGCTGAGGCACTACCCAGTGCTTTTATCAGACGCAACTGGGCATGATGTTTCATCAGAGCACGTTTTTTTTCTTCAAATATGCTCCAAAGGACGCACATATTTACGCCGCATCCAAACTACAACACAGACTCTATGAGATGACGGCTAGCTGTCGTTTTTCAGATGGCCATTTTGGGAATAATTAGCCTGCGTAAAATTATGCAAAATTAAGAAAGCTCTGATTTGAAAATGCTATGAACACAGAATAAGTGTAATGATCTGTATGAGAAATGAGCTTTGAAACTGTGGCAGCTGTCATTTGACCATCAAAGCTGCCATTTTGATTTCATTTTTCGGCCAGCTGGTGTTTCCTGAATAATCGTTTTAGAAGTGGGCAGTCTACAAAAAGCGATATAAGTGAATACATAATTAATTGCGAGAAATGACATCTACAGAACGAATAACAACGACCTTTGTGATGGTTAGATACGGCGCTTAAGGGCGCGCCGACCGGTGAGATCATTTTGCGTCTAGCGGACATTTGTAAGAATGGATTTACAACTGCTGAAATGATGCCAGTTGACCTTGCCAGCTGACGTTTTGTCAAACACATTTACGCCACGACTGCCTGTCGGTTATCTCCAAAATGGAGGACCAAGCATCAGCTGACCCGGAATTGTTTTGATTCACCTACCAGCGCCACTTAGTAGTTGAAACATACACATCGGTGTTCATAGCCTCGGTCCATGAACACCTTGCGCCTTTGACATCATATCTTTAGCACATGCGCAGATAAAAACCGAGTCCTCAGTTACAGAATAATGCTATGTTTCGATTATCATCATCAGTGTAAGCGATGTTGGAATGCTTGACAATTTAAAACAGGTCCAAAGCGTAAAATAAGGCTGATGATCTGTGCATGGGAGATCCAGGTTACTCAGCGATTTACGTGCAAGCTGCCATTATCCATTGCCTATGCAGCCGCCACATCGTGTATTGGCCGTTTAAGGCCACCATAAAAGTCATTTCATGTCGTGGTGGCCCAAGCTCTGTAGTGGCGATTATCAACATGGGTGAGAGCTTTTGAAAAGGAAAGTCAATACTGAACTGTTTATGAAAGGCAAAGGAGTGAATTTCCTGGTCACGCGCTGAACTCCTGAGGAACCCACAAAGTCCCCGCTAATGTCACATCTTTGTTAGCTCTGCTGCCCTAGATAGGTACTGTGACTCGACGTCGATATGTTTCTTCCTTTTTATCGCTTTTCTTCTTCGTTCTCCAATATTTTTGTGACATTGTTCCACTTTGGTCTAAATCACTGATGTTAATTTTCGATTTCGTCTAAGCCGCTTAGATAACTGCAGGCCAGTACCATGCCATTTCATTCTGGTACACATGTGCTCCAGCGAGCGACGCGTCCATTCCCCGGTGGGGCAGGAGAACAATGCTTGACCTGGGTCTCTGTTTCAGGTGTCGTGGGTGCGCCAGCGTGACCTGAAGATTCTGACGGTCGGCAAGTTCACCTACACGTCGGACCACAGGTTCACGGCCGTCCACGCTCCTGGGTCTGAGGAGTGGGTGCTGAAGATCACCAGTCCACGGAGGGAAGACTCGGGGGTGTACGAATGCCAGGTGTCTGTCGAGCCCACGATGAGCCAGCCGTTACAACTCGACGTAGTCGGTAAGCTTGCTGACCCGCCTGAGACTGTTTTTATTTGCCATATCCAAATGCGCGCCGAAGTCAGCTTTAATTTGGCTAATCCCGAACCAGACTCCACGGGCATCGCTATCATACCGACTAGGGATCCAAAGTGGGACAGCCCTGTGCATTTTCAGACTCACTCCGACTCCGACTCAAATACATCAAACCCAAACCCGAACCTGACATCGGTGGAGTCAAGTACGCTGGGAAATGTTCAAATGCTCCCCGCCAAACAGTATGCATGCAGTCTCAGGCTGCACAAATGTTTGTTGCAATTTTTTACGATGGTATGCTTTGTACTGCCTGGTAATGCAACATACCACAAATAAGATGTATTTAACTCTTGCTCTGATTCGCCGTTTTTTCATAACGCTGCCTGGAAAGGCGGCAGCTGGACGATGCGAACGCCCTGCCGCGTCCACGTTAATAAAAATACAGTCTGGCAAAAATGTTTCTAGGCTAATAACTGACCCCGAATGGCGTGTGAAGGTCAAATATAAAAAAATAAATTTTTCAGCTTTACAGGCTCATATATACGAGACTATGCCCTGTAGCCACACGAAGTCTGCACGGGCGTGTTCGTTGTTCAATCTTAAATGCAATTTATGTAATTTAATGCATGTTTACGGCATAATTAGGATGCATCGGTCTGTTAATAGAACAGCGTCGGCCGCCGCGCACATTCCGCGAAATCTTCAGTTGCCGCTCGTCGCCCGCACCGGTCGTAGATCACCATGCGGTGCTCCACAAAAATCGTCGCTGCCTCGAAATAAAAAAGGGTATAAACACATGCTTAGCAATATGACCGCGCAATGAATGCCCCACAAGTTACTAAAAATTTGGGCAATTGCACGACATGCCAAAGAGGTTTGCTTAGAAACCTTTAGGATGGGGGGGGGGGGGGGGGGGGGGGGGGGGGCGGAAGCGCATCGACCCCTTATCAGAGCAAGGCTTAACTTTGTTTGCTGTTGTGTGCGTTGTGTGTTTGACATTCTGTATCTCAGAGAGATTTTCGTGGGTCCCCATTACGCAATGGACTGCAGCAGCGTCCGTACTATCTAAATAGCCTCGCGCTGATGAACATCAATTCGGGCGAGACGCGCACCGTCCGGGAAAGAGAACACCACGCCATAAAAAATACTGGGATCCGTGCGCCAGCCCTCCGAGCGCCGGCCCGTCGCAATGAATCAGCGCGCGTAGAAAAGACCAGAGAAATTCCCTTGGACTGAAGCCAATTACATAAAACGCACGAAGCTGAGCCCTGACGTCGAGGATAATGACCAGGATGATTTACCGTCGGCTGCGGCGGGCAGCGAGCCGTCACTGTACGCCGCCGCTGCTCCCAGCACGACACGGCTCAGCATGGAGTTACGGCTGCACGGGTGAATGAAGAACTTGCGTGCAGCGCACGGTTACATGAGGTCTTTTGTGGAAGCCCTGGGTAGCGCAGTGCCGTGTCATTTGGTGTCATTGTGGTGATGGGCTATTGCTCCAGTACTGGAAAGGAGAAATGATGCACCCCGCATGGAAGGGCGCTGCACTGGAGGTGTTTGCAGCGCGCCTCTGCCCACGGGCGTCTCAATTCATTCAAGTCCGAAATCATCCAGTTTTTTTGCAAGTCGGTATTCACAAATGAACGACCCCATCACTCCTCAGTATACATGCTCCAAGCATTTTAAAAAGGTGTATTGTATGGCTCAATACAACATGCATCACCATGACATGCCTATTAATACCATTCTTCCTAGCACCACGCTGCAGGACGAGCATGAGCTTAAAGTTGCCTCATCCTGTTCATTACATTAAGTGAAGCTCATTCCCGTTATCCCACCCACTGGGCCGTACCGGGGTGTCGCAGCACGCCAGGCCGGTCGACTCGGACCCGGCCGGCTGTGGACGACCGAACACAAGCCGGACTTCAAACCACGGCTAGTGTCCATTGCAGGGATGCAGGCGGCGATGCGAGTCCTGGGAACGGCGTCTGACTCCACAGCGGTTCATGTTCCCACAGCCGTGGCTGTCCGTGACAACCGGCTCTCGACCCAGAGTCGCGGGCGGGGATGGCAGTCTCCGCGGACTGTGCCTGACTCCATCGCGTCCGTCACTCCAGAGTCGCAGGAGGTCATGACAGTCTCCCCCAACAATGACTGACTCCGCGTCTATCACCCCAACACCGCGCGTGGCGTTAGGCGGCCATAGGTGTTGTTCCTCTTTGTACCTAATCTCCTGCGTTCTCATTCCAGAGTCGCGGGAGGTGACAGCCGGTCCGCGGGAGTTGTACCTGATTACTGTTCTTCTCATTCCAAAGACGCGGACAATGAAAGCCTTTCCGCGGAAAATGTATCTGATTACCGTTCTTCTCATTCCCGAGCCGCAGGCGGTGATAGCCGGCCCGCGGGAGATGTATCTGGCTACTGTTGTTCTCATTTCAGAGTCTCGTCTCATTCCAGAGTTGTGGGCGGTGATAGCTGGTCCGTGAGAGATGTATCTGATCACTGTTGTTCTCATTCCAGAGTCACGGGCGGTGATAGCCGGTCTGCGGGAGCTGTATCTGATCACTGTTGTTCTCATTCCAGAGTCATGGGCGGTGATAGACAGTCCGTGGGAGATGCATCTGATCACTGTTCTTCTCATTCCAGAGTCGCGGGCGGTGATAGACGGTCCGCGGGAGCTGTACCTGAAGCGGGGAAGCAGCATCAACCTCACCTGCACGGTGATGGCGGCCCCCGAACCGCCAGAGCACATCTTCTGGCACATCAACAATATGGTGAGCTGATCATGGACACTAAACCAGGCCGCCGGCGCGCTAATGGCGAGCTAGGGCTTAGGCAGATCGTGGGTCAGAAACAAGAGAAGTGCGCAATCTAGTCGTCTCGAAATGTATATTAATATGAGAATTCCGCCCTGCCCTCCCCCTCCCACTCATTCACATCCAAGGAGGGTTGCAAAACGATAAAAGACAGAGCGAAATAACGCCAGTGTATGCTTCCAATAATATGACACAATTAAGGCATATCGCATCCCGGTATTTGATGGTACATTTGGCACCTTCCATTCACTAAGTTACAGGTATTTACCTCCACCTCTCCCGCTACCCCACCACCAGGAGCCATCCTCTATTGAATGACCACGGATTCAATACGGAGCCAATGCCGATTAACCTATCTTGGTTTTTCAAAGCACAAAATATATCTACGTCATGTAACGCTACCAAATGTCGGTGCGCGGAACCATAGGCCATTGATAACATCACAGGTCAGGAGTTAAACCAGGGCGCTTATGACGTCATGGACAAATCTTATGGTGTTTATCAGACCAGTTTCATCTCAGGTCGGGGTTTATTGAGCAATTGTGACGGTTTTGTCTTCAAACACAACTGCCTGCGTCCCATTCATTCGCAAAATGTACAGGGATTATGTGTCCATAAAATATACTAGCCATCCTTCAGCACATTTGTGGGCCTGGGTGTCCATAGCGTCATGTTGGATCACAAGCCCTAATCTATGTTCGGCCATAATGTACAGCGCTGCAAGGAGGTGCGTACTGTGGAATGTAATATCTCAGTGCCGGCTACACTGGATTGCACAGCGCGCACGCAGTTGCAACGCTACATATGCAAAGCACGATACACCTTTGATGGACCAGTTTATGTGAACAGTTCATAACTCGCTCGGTGGGTGTAACCAGGGGTAAAAAGCTTACGTCTGTCTCCCAAAAAACACATCTGGTCTGATCTGTCTCCATAACCTTCGCCTGATTCGCCGTTTTCATAACGCGGATTGATAGAGGGGGGGGGGGGCGGGTTAATGGACCCCCCACCCCCTGGAGTTTTAAACTAAAAAAGATGGAGCATTGCGGAAACAAAAACTGGTCCGCAAAGATACGGCTTTGCGGACCAGTGGATTGGTCTCAATGAGATCTTGCAATTATTACTAGCCTTGATGCGGTTGGGTTAGCAATCGACCCCGTTATGACAGATTAAGGACCAAATTTTCGCCGTGCAGTGTTCCTCAAAAACCGCCACTGCTCCAGGACCAGAAAAGCGAAGAAGGATGAGAGCTAAGATGGTTTACGGCCAGAAAAACAAAGCCGGATTGAAAATTTGCAGCCTACTGATTTTTGTGTTCAAGCACATTCTACCTACCAAAATCTACTTGGAAAATTAAACGACATTTCCGTCCTGTCAGCCAATAAGCCTGTGATAATCCAGGATTTCCTATAATTTACGCCACCAAAGAAGTGAGCGTGCCAGATCCCTTCCCTTACCTCATATACACAATACTCCCATAGTGTATTGGTATTGTGTGCTCTATCTTAACAATTTCACATAATTTCTTGCGTGAATTAAAATACGATGCAACCACACATGGCATGGCTTACTTTTCATTGGACACTAACTCAATCTACACAGTGGACAAGCAATCACCCAGCCTACAAGCTATAACAAGGATGTTAGCAAGATGTTAGGCTTGAGGACATTACGAATCTTGCACAAAATGACAGTTCCTGCCCCATGTTTAGGGCTCTGTTTTATCTGACAACTATCTAATAACTTGCTCAATATATGATATATCACAAAATTTAGAACACCTGAACACAACCACACAATTTCCCGAAACTTGAACACAAAAGTACTCCTGAAATTAGCACCCCAAGTTCTTTTTTCAGGGTGTTTTTCAAGAGCATTTTCAAATATACATACCTGACAACATCAAACGCATATTTCGAAGATGTGTGATTGGAAACAGCTTTAGGTTTCTGGCATCAGTGTTTCCTGATTGGCAAAGCTTGACAACGTTGTCAAAGGGATGTGTCGGCCGGCCTGAATCTTGCATTAACAGCGGCACTCCCTTCCTTCACTTATGACACTTAATGCCAGCAAGCGAACTTTACAAGTTGAAATCTCACTGGACTTACAACACTTTGCATTCACATGATGCTGAGCTTTTTCCCAAAGCGTACATAAACCAATGTCTCACTGGAATTTTGTTCAGGCGCTGTCACAACGAAATGTTTTGCAATATGGCAAATTTCTGGTGAGTTTGACAAAAATAACGTAAGTTTAGCCCCCAATGATTCTGTCAACGTACTGAGGCCTGATGCTGAAATTCCCCCATCAGGTGTGAGTTGTAGTTAGTTGAACATCTTCACGTAATAAAATATTATAGTCTAGATGTTCAGTACCTTGTCCCATTCACATCATACACACTACACATTTTGCTGGATAGGCACCTATGCAAAATTAGGCACGCTCTATCTACATGCCACAATCCAGACATGTAGTTGGCTAGCTTCTTCTCACAATTCACACCACTCACCTACCGAATATTACATTCAAAATTACATATACTCACCAGCTCCTCACAATCCCTCTGGTAAAGCACTCACCGGGACAAGAACGCCAATGATCGACAATGCTCAACGCTGTAATGGCGCATTTCAAGGCGAACCGCGCAACTCGGACAGGAACGAAGCTATGCAAACGATAATAATGACGTCATTAGTATTTAAATCACCGTTGCTGCACAATGTCGTTTCCTGCCAAGCAGAAATAAATTCAAAGTTGCATTAATGAATCAAATAACTTATTTGACTTCCACAATAAAAAAGTCCATGCCCAAAATTAGCTTGACGGTTAAATAACGTCATATACGGTTCATAAGATGAGTTTACGGCCGCGTTCGATCTATCGTTAGCACATTTACCAGCACCAATCACGGTTCAGTATTCTCGCTATGTCATATCACGTGACCGCAAAGTCACGTGGTCTGTGACATCACGCGCTGGCCGACAATGATGCCATGATTTTTTGTCAGCTGTCAAGCATGGAGGGAAAGCACTACCAGATTAAAAGTCACTCTGAAAAAGAACCACGAGTTTGATTTGGTAGCTTTGGGCCGGCGAGTGCGTTAGCTGGAATGGAGGCACTTGTTTCTAATTTGGGGCAATGCGACGTTGCGTAGATAAGAAGGGAATGGGACTGCCAAGAACAACCATGAAGCGGTGAGTATGCTTGATGTGGTCGCGTTCCCCAGAAAGTTAATAGTGTTAGAGTAACCGTAAAATATGGAGAACAGGAACGAAGCGTCTCGCCTCTCGAACATGACCTTCGTCAGTACAAGTGGGAGTTCAATGAAAAAATGGCTTTATTCCAGTGCAAGTAGTAATGGAAGGCTGCTAGATCTTTTCCACAAAAACTACGGGAAAATTTCTACTGAAAAGGAATGAATTGAAAAGAGATGGGAATGGGAAGAACACTCAAGTTACGGATGTGATAAATGATGGAAATACCGTGACAGGAGCCGCACTTCCACACGCCAATTTAAAGGTAGTCTGTCATGGTCGGCAGTAAGCCAGAGCCGTGTGAGGTCTGAAAAGTTAAAAGGCGAGGGAAAAGGAAGGTAAGGTTAACAAACTTTCCCCCCGGCCCGCACATCGAACACTCAGTTAGCACGCGTGACGTCACGCATTCCAGCTGACAATCGTGCTGACGACAGATCAAACGGGAGCCCACGTCTTCAGTGAGGGGTTAATTTCGTGTTCTAAGGAGGCAGCGCGGTAGGACGAGAGCCTATTGAAAACTGAACTAAAACTACCCTTCAAAAATTGGGGGATGGCGGAGTGTGCGCACAAATTGCCCAAAAACTGTTTCCCCATACGCCAGTGTTGAAAAAGGTCTTGACCACTGAAAGACATTTCCCTCTTTCAGTGTTGTAATCTTCTAATTTTATTGCGATCGGCATTTCGTGAAATAATCTGTCAACTAGCATTTTGGGCAATGAGAGCGCTTTAGCCTTATTTTAAGAATGGCAGGCATTGATATGAATCTCCCACGCCCGTGGGCGAGGGGAGGGGGGGGGGGGGCTTTTTTGACCTCTGTATGGCGGCCTGATGTTAAAACTCTACCATGAGGCACGAATCACAGCGAACTAAACACCTTCACAAAATGAAAGGGAATGTTAAGAATCTAGATATGTTCAGTCCCATGCTCCATTCACAACCATAGACACTATACATATTGTTGGATAGGATAGGACCTACGCAAATTTGGATATACTACATACCTCGAAATGGTATGAAGCCAGCTGCTGCTTACTTTGACTGGCCTCCAGCGCCATAAATTGTTTTTTTCTTTGCCAAACAGGCAGACTTACATGCTAAGACTTCATGATGCTTTTAAGATATCGATCCCTACCATTCAAGTTACATTTTCCATACTCACATAGATATTTACCACCAGATGAAGTAGAACATTGAGCCATGGCAAGTTACACCTTGCGAATGCCACATTCAAATATGCAAAAAAAAACAACTTAAAAAAACTTAGCAGTTGCTCACATCCATCCCCTTTGGCAAAACAAATCGTGATACGAACCCCGATGACTGGCAATGCTCAATGAGGTGATGACGCATTTCAAGGCAAACCGCGCCACTCTAACACAACGAGGTTATGCGCCAAGGCCATAGTGCTGCCATTCATTTTTACATTACTATTACTGCAACAAACCGTTTTCTGATGGCCGGAGTAGGATATTTAAGTATATAATAATGAATTTAGCTAATCTGACTCCCCCAATAAACAAAGCTGATGGCAAGACTTGGTTTGATGATTACAAGACGTCATACCGGGTTTATATGGTGAGTTTATGTCTTCAGTGAGCGCTCAGTCTTTTACACCGAGGAGATAAGGCAGCAAGGAAGTGGAACATATTAGAAACTGAACTGAGGTGACCTCTCAAAAATGGGCAGGCAGTGGAGAGTGCTCACAAAGCTCCCACAAATTCCCCACAAATTGCCTCGCTGCGCAGCAGCGTTGAAAACGGTCAGGTCACAAAACCTTATTTCCCTCTTTCAGGCATGAAATGCACGCAATCTCATCGCAATGTGGGGGTAGGGGTAGTGGACCAGAAAGAACCTTTTTAATCAGGGGGTTTATTCTGTCGCTACAGTAAACACAGTTTTTGTCTTCCGAGAACCTTTTAGGCTGTGGGTTCTATTTTGATGCAATGGGGCCCTTTTTGATGGTTTAGAATTCTTACGGGCATCTCAAACCGCAAAAAGCGCTGGGCGCCAGGGGACCTCAATCACCTCCAGGAAACGGGGATGGGGGGGGGGGCATGTCCCCAACCATCCCCTTGACTATGGCACTGGCCCCTGCACAAGCCTATGACGCTGTTTGTCCGTTTTACTCGCAAGCTGCAGTTCCCAATCAGCTTTCATTAAGCTAAAACGCTTTTAAGCATTTGACTGCGTGACATTATTTTGGCGTGACTCAGAATGACGCAGCGGATTAACCTGATCTGCTATTAGCTCAGTGCACAAATGTGACTCACTAGCAGTACGAAATTGTAACGCCGCCGGCAAGGTCATGAAAGAAGATGGAGCTTAAGTTTTTACAAGTGGTCAGCTTTTGGAATCATTGTGATCTGACCTAGAGTGGTATAACCTAAATCAGCCGTTTCGACACGATGCTTGTTAGTAAGATGCCACTGGTTGCCTGCTGTCCCATAGAATAATGACATGAAGATCGGGCAGGTTTGGAGATCAACAATGCTATTCGTTAAGCCATTGGCGTTGTGCTAGTTTGAACTAACCTGAGATAACTTTGACTTTTCCTCTGGTGCAAGGCGCTTTGGACATTTCTTGACGGTGGCTCAAAAGCTGGCGCCCCATGTAATGCTGGTGACCTTCACTCCCGAGTTGGACCAAAACATTAACAACTGAAGCGTACGCCAAACGCTGCCAGTAAGTGGCTGGATAAGCTCCCTGTTTGTCGCCATTAACGTAATTTTCACAGCCTGACTACCTAGACTTGGACCATAATTCCTAATCCGGATGGCAGGTGGCACCTGCCACCAGCTACCACAGCAGCCAGTGGCAGCGTCTACAGGCCCTTAACAAACCTGGCACAGCTGGAAGCGTCGGGTCGCTGCCGTGGCGCCCTGCTCAGTCGAGTTGCCGCAGTCCCACGCGTTTTCACCGGACATGACGCTCCAACACGTATGTTGATGGTATTATGAAGCGCCGGGGTTAAACCGTGACGTTTCCCAGGTGATCAAGTACACGGAGCGGGGCGGTATTTACGTGGTGACCAACCGGCGGGCCCGCACGTCCACCCTCCTCGTGGCGAGGGCCACCAGCCGGGACTCGGGAAACTACTCGTGTCGGCCGTCGATGGCCCACATGGACACAGTACTCGTCCACATACTGGACGGTAAGTGGGGACGGTGCTTATCCGCATACTGGACAGGAAGTGGAGATAACGTTCGTCCACGTACTGGACGGCAAGTGGAGACCGTGCTTATCCGCATACTGGACAGTAAGTGGGGACTATGTTCGTTCACATACTGGACAGTGAGTGCAGGCAGCACCGTCTGCATACCGGATAGTGAGAAAGCGCAGTGCTTGTCCATATACTGGACGGCGAGTTATCCCTAGGGCAGGTCTTCTTATCAAAGATGTTGGTAGGGTTCATGAAAAAATTCTGGTAACAAGGTTCTTCTTTATATATATATATATATATATATATATATATATATATATACATCTTTCAGACTAAAGCCTTTGATGGTTGGATGTGTACAGTTGTTGGAGCCATCATTTAATTTCGTGGTGTCGTATGCGACACCCTGAATCTGATCTGATGTTTGACTGAAGCCATAGTTACCTTTCATGATTTCAAAACTACGTTCCGTGTGTTCATAAGCCCGCTGCACTAGCTCACGATCACGTCACGTGGACCTGCACGGCACAGACCCATAACATTCCTCTTTGGATACATAACCCGCATTCCTTGGGTACCATCGTAATGACAAACCACCTCATCGGTTCCTTGCAGTTTTCCATTAAAGCACGCGATGGTGAGCAGTTTCTAAAGATGCGCTGCTCTAGCTGTGACGCTCCCTGCCCTTGACTCCCCCTCCCTATGTGTGCAGAGGAGGCCGTATCTCTACCGTGTACAGAGCAAGCCGTATCTCTAGCGTGTAGAGAGGAGACCGCATCTGTGGCGTGTACAGATAGGCCGTATCTCTGGCGTGCGCAGAGGAGGCCGTATCTCTGGCGTGTGCAGAGAAGGCCGTATCTCTGGCGTGTGCAGAGAAGGTCGTATCTCTAGCGTATACGGAGGAGGCCGCATCCGTGGTGTGTTCTGAAGAGGCCGTATCTCTGGCGTGCGCAGAGGAGGCCGTATCTCTAGCGTGTACAGAGGAGGTCGTATCTCTGGCGTGCGCAGAGGAGTCCGTATCTCTAGCGTGTACAGAGGAGGCCGTATCTCTGGCGCGCGCAGAGGAGGCCGCATGTCGGCGTCGCCTGCGCCCATGGCTCCAGCAGCTTCTCTGACCACTCATGACGCTGTTTCCAGGCGAACACCCAGCGGCGATGCAGCACGGCAACTCGAACATCCGGTGCTGCGTGTCGCTGCTGCACCGAACAGTTTTTCTGTTGTTGCTGGCTGTGATGCGGTAGTGGTCGGCTGAGCTGACGTTGTGCGCGGAGTGCGTCTTCGTGACGAAGAACGTGACGGTGTTGAACGGTGCGTGGACGTTGTCTGTTCGTCGGGGGCTGAATAAACGTTCAGGTTTTTGGTTGGTGCCATTGTTCGCGTACTGGGGATGTTTCATTATGGATGTTAAGATGTGGTACCGAAACGGACGACGGAAGTTTAATATGACAATGCTGAAATTGGCCAAATACAGTACCGGAAACTGTCTGCTTTAGTGGAGGAAAAGAGACAAGGCACGCGAAAACCGCGGAGGTATGGAACAAGTAAACCAACACTGAGAGTTGGCTTAACTAGACTACATGCATCATTTGAAGGGTGTGCACGCAACGAACTGTATGAGGGATGATTCCTTTCAGGCTCGTTTAAAGAAAGGCGTTGGTGATCAGAAAGCATCAAAATGTGTGTTGTTACGACCTGGAAAATAAACATGTTTGCGAGTCCAGACAAGCGTACCGAATTCACACGAAGGTACAAACACTATGAAAGTAAAATCAAGAGCACGGCGTGCAACATTTATACAAATCCTCAACAAAGCTATTCCACAAAGAATACAGGCTATAAGCCGTTTAAACTGCGCGGGGTTCAAGCACGTGTTCCATGTACGGCTCGTTTGTTGGATTCAAACACCCTGGATAGGTTTTCACCTATGAAATACATGCAAGGCCTGGCGAGCGTGCCCTTTCACTCTCAGTCATTTCGCATGCGTCAACTCGGCCGCGTGCTAACATTCCATACGTCGTCAATTCGCTCATCCTCAGATGTTCCATACCACCTGAATCACCCATCCCAGCCATTCTGCACCAGCTCCGGCGCACCCGTCCCCAGCCATTTCACACCAACCCCGGCGCACCCGTCCCCAGCCATTTCACACCAGCCCAGGCGCACCCGTCCCCAGCCATTTCACACCAGCGCCGGCGCGCCCGTCCTTAGCCACGTCACTGTCACTGTTTCCGGACGCCGCGGGAGGTGGACACGACTCACTCCGCTGCCGGCAGACCAGCTGATCGGCCGGCCGTCAACGGCAGCAAAACCGGGCCTCAGAGCACGCCACGCCCCCCTCCTCAGAGGAGGATACAGCTGCTACGTCGCGGGGGGGGGGCAGCCGGCCCTCAGAGGAAGCCACGACCCCTCAAATGGCTACATCTGCTACCTCGCGGGAGGGGGGTGGGTGGGGTGGCGGCGGCCGGTTCTCAGAGGGCGCCCCCCCCCCTCAGAGAAGGCTACAGCTGCTGCCTCGCGGGGGAGGCGGCCGGTCTTCAGGGGGCGCCACGCCTTCCCCCCTCAGAGGAGACCAAAGCTGCTACCTCGCGGATAGGGGGGGGGGGGGGCGGTGGCAGTCTTTAAAGGGTGCCACGCCTCCCCTCCCCACAGGAAGCGCTCAGCTGGCGCCGCTCCTGGCGCCGCTCGTGGTCGGTCCCCACGACCCCAGCGCCGCTCAGGTCGGCTGGGGCGGGGAGGCCGTCGTGCGGAGTAAGGTGTCGCATTCTGGTCTGATCTGAGAGGAAAATATCACCCCAAGTGAAGTAATGTTTCACTGCTTCTTCATTATTTCCCGCCATGATTGCTCAGTCTTAAACGCTGAAATCCGGCAAATGGATGGGTAGTTAGCGCTAAACTCAGAATTTGCATAATTATGCAACTCATTCCAAATAACGTAAGACAGATTTCTCATTTTTATGTCGTAGCCTTCTCCCACATTTCACGGGTTAGTGGCCAGGTGGGCCAGCCTTGGTGCCCTCAGGACCCAGTCATAGTACAGACACACGGAAGGCATTTTTAGACTCCCTTCGTTCTGCTAACGGGCGTAAACGGAGTTTTCGATGCAGGCTCTAAAGGTCTCTAGCCGGATCGGAATGATACAGTCTTTTATAGTGTTTGCGTGTGCCGACTGGGTGCCCAATAATAACTCCATGACGCAGGAGAAAGCGCCGTTTCTACGGAACACGCTGAAAATAACCCACGAACCGGACCCCGCCCAACTCTAAGAATAAAACATCGACAGGTCTTTAACAGTTTTAGCAAGCAAAGTGCCTTCGGCTAAAAATATTGGAGCATTTCTTTAAAACCCCAATCACAGTCAACTTTCGCAGAAACAGCATGCATCCAATAGCCTGGTCTTTGCCCGACGCGAGCCTTTCCCACCGGCGGGGGTGTCGGAAGAGGAAGGGAGGCTGAGGTAGCGGCCGTCATCCCTCCCCCCTAATCCGATGTTGCGGCCGACCGGTCCAAAAGTCCAGAAGGCGTCGAGGGCAAAGGTCAGGCCAACGGGTACGTCGTGATGATTCCGCGAAAGTGCATCGCTGCTGGGCTTATAACGCTGTGCCCCTGCATAGAAAGAGGTACTTGCAAGCCACCTTCTCCTCCCAGCCCTGAAGGATCTACGCCGCCACCGCTTCCCCTCCAGCCCACAGCAGCAGCCTGACGAGGCGCGCGTCGCGGCCCGGCCCAGTCGGCAGTTTGTCGCGTGTCACCAGTATTATGTTACCCGGACCCCGGCGGCTGCTGACGGTGGCAGGCCGCGGCCAGGCGGTCCGACGTCAACAAGCTAACTCGATAACCCACGCCAAGCGGTTCACTGCCACGCAGTTGTGGTAGTTAAGAGCGCAGTGTCGCCTTTTTGGTCGATATTAGACTCTAGACGTGTATACCTAGATTAGGCGCATCCGATACAGCCTGCACGGCCAGTTCCCTCTCAAACTTGCCTTCAAGAGCTCTTTTTTACATTTCGATTAGTAATTTCTACAGAGGTCTTCTATCAGACTCCTTGGTTGAAACCATCAAGAGCATATTCTATTCAAGAACATTGCATTGGTTGCACCTATCTGCGTCTTAACTATCTTATCAATAACCTCTCTGATCAAATTGCTTTAGCAATAAACGGCACCTAACATACCGAGCTGTATTTCGCACAAAAATTCGTCATTCATTTTATTGCAATCCAGCTCAATCCATCTAGCCTCAGGCCTGAGGGCTTAGGATGAATTGCAATTTCCTCAGCAGCGTCAGAGCCTAACCACGACGAAATGCGACGAAATGGTTGGAGGTTCTCACTCATCTGGCACGTGGCCAGCCACCGGCTGTGTCACCGCCTGGTGGCTGTCATGCTGCGGATGAGGCGGTGGTGCTGGCGCGCTTTGCAGCATTGTTTCGGCTTGTCAGATCACTTAATTTTGCTTTGGGTAATTTGGGTGCCCATCCAAACATCATGAGGGGTTTTTATCAACACTTCGCGCTCGTTGGATCCCTGTGATATGCACCAGCTGTGGCACTGTTGTGAAAAAATCTTTGTGAAAGCCGCCAGCTATGACATTTTTGCTTCAGGCAGCGGAGTCGCCAGGCCAGTGGAGATCGGTTCTACAGCACATCTGGCAGGAAACTGTGATTCGCTCTGTCGCTGATGTTCTGACCTCCGATACCCTAGTGTTCGTGGTATTCACAAGCACATTCGGGAGCGAGCACGTTCTGTTCGATCGGCGACCTGCATTTCGGCTGCATTTCGCGTGCAAGGTTTGACAGCTTCCTTGGTCATAAAGTTTGTCATGATGTGTGGAGGTGTCGTGTCGCATGTCGAAGCAAGTTATCTCGATCGTATGGAATCAGGCTTCGACGTACAGCGCGAAGAGGACCGTTTTCTTACGACGCAAAACATGTTAAAATATGTTGAATTGGCGATCTTATGGCCACTGAATTGGTGACGTCATGGCCTATTGGGACATGTTCATGCGGTCCGGCAACAGATGACAAACTGAAAACAAAATTCAAAATGAAGCACGAAATTGGAACTCGAAGGGATTGCTCGTGTTCCCTGTCTTTTCCTTTTTGATCTGGGTTGTCACCAACCACACACTTATCGCACACTGAATTAGGTCCATACAGCGGCGATATGAAATGGCAACACAAAATTTGCCCTTCTTGAGTCTATTCACGTAATAAATTCAAGTAAAAGATAAGTCCCCTATCTATCCCACCTAGCCGCACTTATCCCACGCTCTTCGTTAGGGATAAGTTTCTCACCGCAAATTTCCTTTGCACGAGACCGTTAAAAGTAATGTACTCAGTGAAGCAGCGCGTCAAAGACATTGCTGGGTTAGATACAGGTGCCTGATGATCACTTTCCATCAACATTTAAACAATTATTTAGCCCGATTTATGTTATCCAGTTTTAAGCCCGATGGAGCCACGGTCCGCGTATTGCTTTGTCCTGGTTTATCTGTACTATCAACACAATCACGAAGTGAACAGCGTAGTGGCTTCTGGATACGGATCTTTCAATGTTTCTCATGAAAAATGAAGAAACTCTCTGTGTAGCAGGGCATATGCGACTCATGCTATTCGAGGCACAACTATGGCAGCATGCAGCGGCAGCCTTCCTTTTGTCATGTGTTTTTTGCATGAAAACTTTTTCCTTGAGAGCCGAAGCCTGTGTTAGCGCACGTCAGCGAAGGCGTTACGAAACTACACAACTATAAATCTCACGAAGTAAGAAACATCAAAATCCGCGGATCGAATATATCTTTTGAATAACTAAAACATCAACGTCACCAAGCTTCTGCATTATCATGCAAATGCAGGACGGTTCATTCGTTGCTGTCAAATCCCGGGCATGCCGACACTGGCGCTTTATTGGCTCTAATCAATACGGGATTGCTAATTTACGCTGCAAGCGCGGCTTGTCACATCTGAATTACTAGTATAATATCAAAATCCTGTTGTCTGGTTTGGCCATCCAATGCAGCAGCCGGCTGGCACACGTACGCAGTCGTCTTCTCTCTCCCTTTTGAGCTGGCATGCTGTTGGCAGCGCTCCGGGTTCGTCAGCGCTGGAGTGGGCGGTTGCCAGCAAAGGGAAAGGCCAGATGCAGAGCCGGACGAGAAAAGACAGTAAAAAGGGTGTGGAGACACCGCCAGGAGATGGGCAGGCACCCAGCATAAAACTGGCACATATCAGGATTTCTGGCTCGTAACTTCTCGGTTAACAATGCCACTATGAACAAATGGCCGCAGGGGGAGAAAAAAGCAAGTTTGTAGGACGCTACCAAAGGCTTCGAGTGCGTGGTGCTGGTGCGAGGGACGCGAGCGAACGTACATGACATCCTCAGTTACACAGCAGAGAGACGAACATAATTCACGTCGATAGTGGACCGCGATGGAGTTCATCTTGCGTATGTGGACTATATGGGTGGAATGTGCCTCAGCTGGGCTTTTGCATCGCCCGTTGCTGACTATGCACTGCATGTGCAGTGCATGTGGGTACGGCCTGTAACTCTTGGTTTAATACAAAGCTGGGATATTCTAATGTAGTGAGGTAGGTTGGAATTTTTGAATTAAGTTCACAGCAAACGGCAAAAAATACACTTTCACCGCTGTGTCTGCGCCTTGTTCGAACCGTTCCTCGTCTCTGTGCATCATTGGGTTAAAATATGCAACTTCATGTCGGCCAAGAAGTGCCAGAACGTACTCGCAGGCCCGTCAAAGGTACGCTCGGCAACGGCGATATGACGTCATCAGTAAACACCTCATTGTTGCCAGGCACCCGTACAATCCGTATAAACAAATGTGGTAGACGCTGAGGCTCTTCCTTTGGCATTCGGAGCAACGCCAGAGGACATAGTAGTGCAGCTAGTCACAGAACTAGTCTCAGAGTCCCTGACGGCAGAGCTTCGGCGGGCTATGTCACAACATCCACTGTCGTTTTTGAATTCATGTAACACTGTGGATTTCAACAAAAGCATATATAGAAAAAGAACCTGTTTGCTACAAGAATATACATCGCTGTGTCATGCCAATCGTTCTTGTTCACTTCCGATATACAAAAAGACCGGACCTTAATGCGCGAAAATCGGCTGTGAAGTAGCCAGCACATCCAGGTTTCGGCAGTGTTTTTATTAACGATGTTTTATGATCAACCTAATTTTCTGTCACCCACGAACGAGTGTCTGGGAGTGCTCCCATCCGATCCCCTGAGCTCCGAACACTGGGGGAAGCCAGGCCTTCGCTCATTTGCCACGCCTGGATCACTGCGCCCAGATCCAGGATGCATGGTTGAGGGCCAGGACACCTGATCCAGAGCCAGAACCCTTGATATAGAGCCGGGAAACCCCAGAGACAGGATACCTGATCCAGACCCAGAACCCTTGATATAGAGCCGGGAAACCCCAGAGACAGGATACCTGATCTAGAGCCAGAACACTTGATATAGAGCCGGGAAACCCTAGAGCCAGGACACCTGATCTAGAGCCAGAAAACCCTAGGGCCAGGACACCTGATCTAGAGCCAAGACACTTGATGTAGAGCCAGGACATCCTAGAGCCAGGACACTTGATGTAGAGCCAGAGCACCCTAGAGCCAGGACACCTGATCCAGAGCCAGGACACTTGGTATAGATCCAGTACACCCCAGAGCCAGGACTCCTGATCTAGAACCAGGACGCCCAAAAGCCAGGACACCTGATCTAGAGCCGGGCAGGCGTTTACGTCAAGTCCGGACGATCACATTCGCAAATATTGCGGACAAAAGGGCCCTCGTGTGATGCATTTTAAATTGAGTACGCTACAAATTCAAGCTGGGATGTTCATGCCATGTTGTACGGATGCTTTAACTTGCAGTGTACAAATCTGGTACGCACGCGATATTGAATTAGTAACGACAGCATCAGAAACCCGACATGACATGTTCAAAGAACGACCAAACGGAGGGCATCCAATAAATCGGAGTTGAGGACTTTGAGGTTGTCGTTAACGCTAACAAGCTTTACGGCCGCATGCCATGTGTCCATGCAAGCCAGCTGAAGCTATTTTACTCCCTCGTTAGCGTAGAAAGGTGAACGGAATACGTTGCACACTCGGACACAGTGACATGAAAGAACACTTCACATGTGACATAGCTTATGGGTTGCAGCAGATCTCTACCCAATCCTTTCTGCATAGTTATTGTTATGCCCTATGCATTCTGGCCGCCTCAGAAGTTTTGACAAATAGTAACATTAAAAAATAGTGAGCTATTCGTGTGGCCAATGACTAAACGAAACCTGGGCAGGACCTTGGTTTCTTAACATTCTTTATGTCGTTCGATATGTTACAGCTAAGACTACCAAAGTTACTATCGCCCGGAATCTTTCATCCCGGTAATCATGGTCGTCACAGCTAAATATGCTACATGATGCGTGGGATTTGTTTCCGGGTTTTCGAATCAGAGCTTCGCTCCAACCGGACTGCACTGTACGCGCTCCTTGACCCCTAAGCCGGCACATTTATGTGGATCGGGGAGAAAGACATCACGAGATTTACGGCGATTTAGGCTGAAAAGCAGGGGCCACTGTCCTGCAGTGGGACTGACGAAGATTTTACATTATCCCTTGAAGCAGTACTATTCCAGCCGGCGAGAACGCTGTGCCTCCTTAATTCCAGGCTTCCACTCGGAGCCGCTCTAAAAGGCTGTCCATTAAGGACAACCCATAAATTAAAGATACGATGCGTATCCGCGCCGCTCCAATGTCAGGCTTGTTACGAAACGCTGCAGATCCTGCACGCTTTTTGCCGCTTTAAAGGAGTCTTGCGTAAACTAGCGGAATGACACACATTGCTATACGTATACCAAATTGCAATGACGCAGTCAACGTCAAGGCGGTAACGTTGCCAGTCAGAGGCAAGCAGCTATTTGAAACGTCCTGTCTTCCCACATATACTGGATATTTTGATGTCTCAACAAGGTATACTCGCTAGCACGTGCGAGTAGTTTTGGTTGAGCACAACGGCCGGCTTTGTCTGAGTACATCCATACTTAAGCACTGCCTAAGATGCATCGTCAGGGTTGCCAATAACTGTCCGCTCACATCTGACGCAAACAGCCAATTAGTTACCATCCACCGAGGCAATAAAGCCGCGGAGCTTGAGAAAACTTTCGGAACATTGCCTTTTGATGGCTTACGACATCCCAAGTAATTGGTTCATCGATATCGATGGGCTATTTTGCAGGCAACTTAAGGCAATATCCACGATTCGTATGGGCCATTTTCTGTAGCATTGGTTTTCGAACGGCTGCAACAATTATCTTCAGTTAAAACAGTTGAGATAAACCACTTAACAACTTACAGCTCAGTAGACGTAGAAATTAGCTGACACTGTTTGTCTACTTACATTTCATTAGCAGATTCGCCGGTGTTAAAAGCGAGGACGTGGCACTAATGCTTCCAAAGTGCTTTTTTTAAAATGCGAGGCATGTTTCCCAGGCGCTTCTTTCTATGCCACTGAACCACTGTTCAGCATCGTAAAATTTGGAGGAGCTGTTCCTCCGTCCGCTTTGGTTGTGGAGTGTATGCTTTTCATTACGAGCACAGGTTTTTTACAGACAACGTCGTTCATTATGCCATTTCATACATGCTACTTCTGCCACAAAACGCGTCCATATTTCGGAAAGTGCAAAACTTTGGGCAAGAAAAAAGGATGACGCCTACGTGTTCTCATGAGTTTGTGACACCTATGCGACTTCCGCTAAACTTTATAAAACTCAGACTGCCTTTCAAGAAACTGCAAATGAGTAAAGAATCTGTAAATAGATACTGTTATATTCTTCTCATGCTCACTAGACTTGATAGCGGGATACCTTTCCTAAAAAAGCACGCATCGGCTTTTTGTCCGTGCGATTTACGTCCTGAAGAGAGCGCAGTGCAATCCTGTATATGCAAACATGTTAGCAACAAAACATGAGGGCCTGCAAGCAGAACAGTCCGCATGTATGCTCAAGGATATGAAATATACAACGAAGCATCTCCGCCGTCGGTGCAGGGAAGACATGCAACTTTTCAGCCAGCCAACCCGCCAGCACCCGCCCCGTCAGAACCCGCGGGCTTTTGGCCAGGTTGTGAGCCAGACTTGGTGGGCTTCTGCGGGTAAAAATTCGAGCTAAACAAAATAATGTGTTTTTATCCTTGAACTTTTAAAACCATTCAAAATCAGATTGTGCTGCCAATTACCGCACTCAAAATCTCAAGAATTACAACCCGAATTGTCCAAGCTTCGCCTGATTTCATCGAGCAGCAGTTAGATGGATCAATGATACAAAAGGAGTTTCAAAATGGATTTAGCTATTATTTTGAGAGTGAGATGCACTCAAACTTTCTTGCTTCCCAAACATCCGTGCCTCAAAAAAGAGGCTGTTTATTTATGCCTGAACAATATTCTATTTACCACCACCATAGTAAGACCCTTACATATGATACGTTTCACCCTTACTACGATTTTTTAGTTTTCAGCATATCTGTCTCATAAATGCTGTTGTTTTGTCTGCTTTTCATCGTTTCCAATATGTATTTGAAAAGGTCTGAAAAAGTGGTGAATGGCTTCATCCCAACGCTTTACGTCAAGTAGACATTCGATAAGAATTTAAAGTTGCAGTCAGAGGTTACGTGAAATACGCAAAAGCTGCTTGACATAGTTTTCAGTTTTTTTTTTCGTGGTGGAAGTTTTGCTGCAGCAACTAACAATATTCTACATTTTTGTAGCATTGCTAAAGGTCAATAATGCCACTGGTGGGGGAAATCTTTATCGAAAAGACATTATGCTATCCTTTCTTGTGCGCAGTATCACATCAACTACGCGGCGATGGTTCTGGGATGGGTGGTTTTGGGAACATAGTGAGAAGAGGAAAATATGGGTCATTTCAAAGCTACCATGCGGTTTTTTTTTGCATTGTTGCATGATGTGTCCATTTAAGAACAGCAAACACCATATGGGAAACTGCCTCTGGTTCTTGAATGCGGGATATGATATCATGGCGATTGTGACGCATTGAAATGGTGATTGTGCTGATGTATGGTGCAATCAAGTGAGACTTTACATGGCTTGAAACGTGCAGCATTTATACTCTAATTCAGTGCAAATACATTATAATATCAATGCAAAGCCATCAGTTGATGCATACAATTTTAGGGGACATTGCATGTAGTCTATTAAGATGAGGCACAAGAGTGAAATCTGTAGTATATTTTGGTGACATACCAATCTAAATTCCACCCTTTACCATTCATTTTTTCAAGATTAATTTTGGTGCAGTGGAAATTCAGTTTGTCCAGGTACTTTGATCACTGCCATCTAAGCAACATCACTGATGTTCGCCAAACATTGTTGTGCATTAGATGACACAGACATGACATTTCATATACGCATTAATGTTCATTTTTCCTAGGCATTTCTCCTTAATGTCTAAGATTAAGGAGAAATGACAGTAAAAGTGGCAAACAATGCAGCTTTCAAAAACTTAGTACCTGCGGGTCAATGGTTGGTCAGGCTTGTAGCGCGGCAGGGTAGGCTTTTGCGGGCTGGATCATCAACTGGCCGGGGCGGGCCAGGCTGCCGGCTGATGCTTTAAAAGTGTTACGGCGATAGTCCAAAGCCGTTCAGTTTGACAAATAATGAAGCCTCCACTTCCCGCCAAAAATAACCGACATTCAATGCAACAGGAAGTACTGGGCAAAGGATTGTGTTAGCTACTCGTCATTTGATATATTTGGCGAATGCTCGATGGTCCTGGCAGTGTTCTGGTCCACGAGCCTAGATACAGCACTGGTGGCCCCGAGCGCTGCGAGGACCGAGGAGCTTGTGATATATTTCAGTGATTGCTTGCTGTCATCGTTTAAGCAGATCTCCTGGCATGTCAAAAATCGGCCATTTCCCGCATATTTCAAAGAAGTTATAATGCCAAGAAGCCAGGCTTAAAAGTATTTCCTGCTTAAAGACTTTCCTGCTGACAGTACACATGACTTCAGAAGCACAAATGACCGATGGTGTAAACAGAACTCCGGCCGAAGCCGACGGAGGTCCAAGTGCGTGAGAAACATACTCTGCAAAAGTTTTCGGAGAAATCGTGTTAGGTTTTGTAATTTTCAGCGATATTGATTGTCGTGTAGCCAAAATGCGAATTCCCTCCCAATTTTAGAAATCCACACGACTTACGACCAAACTTTTACGAGCGGACTAGCGGTCACTTGGATCCCAATAACATCAGGCGGTAGCGACCCACGAATGTCGTGCAATCTGTGTGATACACTGGTAACGTGCACAAATCTGGCTTAACACAAATCAGGACGGGTCTTGCCCTTTCAAGCTTTAAGATGCAATAATCTATTGGTCACCCATGCCAAAAAACTGAGTGGCAAGACAGTTCTTTTAGCCCGGGCACCATTGATAACGCCGGGCAGCCAGCACACAGAACACCGGACAGGGAACTTACCATCGAAGGCTTCACAAGCGCAGCCTGACCACGATAAGTATGGTCCATGGTGAAGCTGACATGCGCCTATCCCGTCTAGTAGGTCCTCGTCTACACCAGCTTGCGATATATGATTTCCGAGTAAAGCCGCCCTGTAGGCGGCGAGAGACACTTAAATGCGACGTGGACCTTAACTGTTCAGGGAGGCGCGGGCTCAAGTACGAGATTCAAAAGAAGATAATGTCATGCAGTTTATGTCTGGAATCGACATCCCGTACTCATCGACGTTTCATCGCAAAAGGTCAAAGGGCAAAAAGCCAAAGGACAATAAGTCAAACGGCACGAAATCAAATGAGATAAAACATGCGAAAAATAAAAAGGCCACAAAGTCAGAAAAACAGTCAAAGGAGCAAATATCAAATGTACAAAGTGAAGCAGACAAAAATTCAAGTGATGAGAATAACATGGCTAATAATCAAAGAAAGCAAAAGCCAAAATGCTAAAAGTCAAAGACAAAAAGTCCATTTAAGCAAAAATCACAAGAAATCAGGTAGTCAATGGAAAGAGCAAAAATGGGTTTGTAGTTTCGCATCCAGTTGAAAAGGGGAGAACCAGCTGCAGAGCTTGAGCTCCAGTCCCTAACCTCCAGAGGAAAGTGGGCCAAATCTATGGCAAAGTCCGTTTGTTGGAGATAGGTTTCCTTATTTTCACCGCTCAGCCCGCAATTAATTTTTCGAAACGAGGCCCCTGCAGACTGTCAATCAAAACACACCAGTCCAGGTGTCCTGGCCAGAGGTCCTAGATTTTATAGGGGTTACAGAGGCACTAAGGGCCCTTGATGACTTCCTCGTCCAGGATGGCCTGGGCAGAGGGAGGTGGTAAATTCCCCACCTGCGCTTGGCCTGTGGTGCACAGCCACTTTGCAGTCTCGTGACTGTGCAGAAGGCGCATATTTTTGCTTTCAGGTTTTAGGCCTGAATTTAGTTCAGAAGGACCATCCGCGCGGTATTGGATGTCTTCATACGGTGCTATTATTTCACCATCTGATGCCTTTGAGGTAATCTCCCTTGAGCCTCGTTCCATAGCATCTACTGCACATTCCCAGTTTATTGAAACTAAAGACCGCCTTTCTTTAAAAGTGCTTTGGGGTTTCGGAAGACAAAACTAAAAAATGGGGATCACGGAGAGCAATGGCAGCACATAAGTGGGCGTACGATGAGTTCATGTTTTTTTAAAGTGAGTTTTTGTTGAACGTGGTTCCGGCTGTTGTTTGTTGCTAACGAGACAGTCGTTTAGTAACTGTTAGCAAATATTCGTTTGAAATCAGTCGAGTGTTTTTGCATGGACTTTGTAAGCAGACATCCTGGTGGCAACAGTTCTTCCTAAGTATGCTCAAACTGCATGCCCTAGTCTGGCCTCGTCTTATGAAGGGGTATGAGCCCATTGATGCGGCGACACCTGACCACCTAGAGAGACCTCCTGATACAGAACAATGACCTCCTGATCAAGGGTGTCCTCTGATCCAAAACAGGGACATTCCGCTTCATAAGGGGGGGGGGGGGCGCTCAACAGCCAGCAACCCCCTAATACAAAACAGGTCTCCTGGTACGGAGCAGGACCTAACCAGTTTATACATGTGGCTCTCTGCTCCCGCAAACTGACCTCCTGATGCAGAAAAGAGCGTCTTCAACGCCATTAAAGATGCCCTTGCTCAGCTCCAGTTGACATGCGCCCATAGTCACTCTCGAGCAACGCGCTCTCATCCCTCGCTAATGTGTGATATGTATTTATAAACGTGACTAAATGTTGATAGTTACGAGTTTCAAGCAGGCGCGTCTAAATAAGAATATTTGGGACACGACGTTTGTTTGCGACACAAAATAATTATGCTAGTCTGCAATGCACTGAACTCGATTGTCAGTGAACAATTACAAGCATAAAGATAAACTCCTATCATTGTGAAATCCTGCGTACGCCCATGTCTATGGGCAAGCTATGCGCCATCCAGATCTGAATTGGGATAGCATGTATGCAGTTACAAAACTTCAGCTGAGGCAAAATGTCCTCCCAAAATGGGGGTGGCAACTGCATATTTTTGTCCCTTTGCCGACAGTCAGGGGAGGAGGGGGCACCCCGTCCCTCCACCTACGTACGGCGTCGTCCCCGATTCTGCCTAAAACAAAATGGTCCCGTTTGTTCTCAATTGTCTGTGAAAAGGTCCCTTACTGGCATGTAAAAGAAGTCCCAGCTCAGGGTGGTAAGTCCCAGAGTGCCCAGGATTTTGCTCGAAAGGAGCTCACGTAGTTGGCTGGTTCAGTATTCTGGGACCTGCCTTATTTTAAAGCATGCTAACGTTTTTTAAAGCTAACTATTCGTTTTACCGGTATGCTCTGAACTTTCACGCCTCTGGCTCCTTTTCGTCTTGCGCTTGGCCTACCCTTTACCTTCTTGACCTGCTGCATATTTTACTTATTTCGTTTAGTGTCCGTTATTTTAATTTTGTGACTTTTATCTGCTTGGTCTAGAAAAAACTTACTACCGTCGACGCTTATTCATTTGACTTTCATCCTTTCCAAATTTTTATTCGATTTTGTTCACAATTTTCTTTTCGCCCTTTTAACGTATTACTGTTATCTTCTATCCATCCGACTGCTGCCATTTTGGGTCCGCAGACATCCGACTTCTATCCCTTTTACCTGAGGCCATTTGAAATTTTTACGTTTGAAGTTTTGTCCTTCGACTCCTTTTTAATGATTACCGCTCAGCAGTATACGAACAAAGACGGTAGCGTTTCAGATGGGTGTATAGGTCATGAAAACTGTCGTAACCCCTCTTCGTAAAATAGGTTTTCATTTTCCTTAACAGCACATGCTCGCACAGATGGCGTTGGTGGATGAAAGATTTGGTGCATATAATTACAAAGGGTATTAATTATCCACCGTCCCTAACATTATTTCACGCGAGGCTTTAAAGCATTCAGGAAAGTAGGGCAGCAGCACAACGATTTACAGAATAGCACAACATACAAACAATTCTGAACTATTTGCAGCGCTCTAGTTTTCGTGCTAACAAATTGGAACAGAGTCTCATGGAATGCATAGAGGAAAAGGCATTTTGAAATTACATGTCTCCTTGCGGAGCTCAGCGCGCGTAGCGAGCTTTGCAGTAGCATCAGTCTCACGCTTTGGTTGAGGGAAACGTGCGTTGAAGAATCTACATACACTCCCCATTATATTCAAATTTCCAACACTGTGCTAGTCGCTACACCTTCAGCTGTACAAGTCATCAGCCACTCCCTCAAAACGATGATATTGAAAACACTTAGCTTAGCACTTCCCAAGCATTTCCTTAGCATTTTGCTGTCTCAGATCGCTAGCTAGGTACATGGTGCTCGATACATTTATCAATACGCCAACTCATTACGAATTGGTGTGCATGAGGAGCTGGGAGCACCACGGTGAACTTAATTTTTGCGCATGAGAATCAAAATATCCGCCACGGCCAATATCTCACCAGGGCAATTAGGAACGATGTTAAGCTGGCTATACACTGTCAAGGCCATGCGATACGTGCCCCTATAATAAACTGAACGGAGACTTCCAAGGTGGAGGAAATCAAATGGTATTTGAGCTCATAACTGGAAATAAGCCGTTCTTGCCAGGCTATCAACCGTCCACCCGTACATCGTCATATTCATATCGCAGTGGATATATGTGCATTGAAAATCAATACCATCATCGGTCAATGTCGCGACTTTGACTGAACTGAAACAACCCCGGAAACTGTGTGGTGAATCTTAAATCTTGCAAAAAGTGGGCCACACACACGGTGTTAAATGCAGACGTTTAGGGAGAGTTGGCCAGTGATAGAGTCCAGCAAATACAGTGCCATGCACATCATGTTGTAATCGGCTGCAGTTTCTATACAGAGCTTTGCTGTCCTGTTGCTGTCCTCATTCAATGCCCCTTTCGTGATGTTTGTTTGCAGCGTCAACAGGTGGCGGTGTGATGTTACCGCCCACCGTTTCGGGGATGCTATGCCGCACATTACAGCGCTTTGGCAGCCCAAATTAGTCGACAACGAACTGGAGCGACGTGGGCTCCTAAATATCTGCTTCGGAACGCCTGTCCATTGTGTTCCCTCTCACACCGCGTCTTCTGTCAAGAACAGGGAGCAAGCCGCGGACGGAGCTCCCAAGCTGAAGGTCGGCAAGAGGTCAGCTGAAGGTCGGCCAGAGGTCGGCTGGCGGTCGGCCAGAAGAAGGACGAAGTTTGGCCAGAGGTCGGCTGAAGGTCGGCTAGGGTGGAGAGCGAAGACCGACTGAGGTAGTGATGAGTACCGAGCCATTGTGCGACATTACGTAATTCCGTGAAAATAAGTGATTGGAGGGCTGTTGCGATAGTACCGGACATCCAATAGGCAGAATTTATGGCTTTGTCAAGAACCCGTGACACGACGAAAAGTTAATGCCCTGGTGCAGGCCATTGTTTTTTGTTCTACATATCTTACTAGGATTGTCTAACGGTGATACACATATGTCCCTTGATCATCATGTACGTGACTTGCTTGTCCGTTTCGTACAAAGAACCAAGAGCGTACACAAGGTTTCACAGTAGGGCATGGGCACAACTATCAAATATTAAACTGAAAACCGAGTTTTGCTCGATCCAGTCTCGCACAATTTCTTTGCTTTCGTAAAACAACATGAAACGTTTTGACATCCTTATTTTTACGTGCCTTCTTGGAGCTTGTAACAATCAGTATTTGTTGCATACACCTTAAACCATGAAATCACTTTGTCACGGAAAGGGGGACACGTGCGCAGGGGGTTACAATATGGGCACACCTCCGCTAGTGGCGTTCGACACCGCGCATGCCGTGCTTTGTTGGTCCCCTCTGCTTCTCCGTCCCCGCTCACATCGCTGGCCGCATCGCCCCCTTTCTTGCTCTTCCCAGCCTCCACTCAAATTCATATACCTCAGCCGCAACGCAGCGGCACACTCGGCCGCCAAACGGCCGCCTGGCTGACCGCGTGTCCACAGATCGCCGCGGGGCCTTGATGTCGCCGCCAGCTGACGCCAGCCCGGTCACGTGGTCTCCATACGGGCCCGACCGACAGCCGGGCTGGCCCGCGACGCTGGTGTCAGCTGCAGCCACACATACACACGGGGCCGTCACGTCGGCGGCGGATCTGTGGAGCGGCGGCGGGGGGGGGGGGAGGAGGCAGGGAGGACCGTGGCAGGGACAGAGTCGGGGAGCACGGTGGGGCAGGGACGGAATCGGGGAGGCTGGCTGTGGAAAGACCGGTCAGGGACAGAGTCGGCGAGACTGGCTGTGGAAAGACCGGCCAGGGAGAGGGGGTTAAGGGTTATGCCGCTTAGGGGCCTTGGGGGGTTTCTTGTGGGCTGGGAATGGCTGAAAAGTGATGGTTAAGCATATTGGGAAGGTGAATTAGGACAATCCGTGGAAGGCAGAGCCCGATAGACGACTGTAGAGAAAGGCAGACTGACCGAGTGGAGGCAGTCTAGGTGCATGCGTGCCGTGAGTTACAGCTCTTGGTGCATTGTCCAAAGTGTAATGATGAGACAGGGTTGGCAGGCACAAGACAATCTAAGGTCTGCATGAAACAGAGCGGTCAACACTGGATGACGGAAGCGCGGTGAGGGCAGAGTCCGCTTCTCGCCGAGTCCGCGGAGTCTGCTTCTCTACTTGACGTGACAGACGAAAGAGGGGTTTCCGTGCTCAATAATGCCTGTTTAATAGAGTGCTTCCCTTGCTAATATGCTGGGTGTGTTTGACGTCTGCCTGATTTCAGCGAAGTGTGCCGAGATGAGTACTATGCAGGGAGGGTCGTGGACCTCCCTCAATATCCGCGCCGACTGCGTATCAATCCCTCAATATCCGTGCCGACTGCGTATCAGTCCCTCAATATCCGCGCCGACTGCGTATCAGTCCCTCAATATCCGCGCCGATTGCGTATCAATCCCTCAATATCCGCGCCGACTGCGTATCAATCCCTCAATTTCGCGCCGATCCCATACATTCGTCACCCCTTTGACATTTCGTCACACATTGATAAGGTCAGGTGCCGGCGCTGTCCCGGAACCTCACAGATTCCTGCCGGCTCCTGCACAGAAAACTGAAGCACCCTGGCAGTGCGAAAGCACCTTGACTACGACAATTTCCAGCTGCTACAATATGTCTGCTGCCTGTAGTGCCCCGGAGACCGAACGCTGGCTAGCAATACCAGGATGGTAACCCGGTGCGTGTGACAACCCAACGAGGCTGTTGGCAGATTTTTGGGAGCCAGGTCACGCAGAGAAGGGTTGACGCCGTTGGAGAGAAGACGGCTTTCGATTAGGCATGCAAGCCAAACCCTGGGTGATGGTCGATGTGTTGGCATAAGCTAAAGACGCTCTTAGAAATCGAAACTTGTTTTCAAAACTCTCGAAGGAAATGCTATCTTCGTACATTTAAGTACAGCGCAAGCATCCGACGTAGCGAAAGATCATTCATAATAAAATATAGCATTATATCGTAATGCATAGTATCATCATATCATTCAAAATATCATAAAAGATATTCATCCATTCGGTGAAGCTGAGTATATGGGATCAGTGAACATTGAAAAGGCATCGGTATAAACAACATGTCGAGTGGAAATGCTAGTTTCGGTATTGATGAGATACGTAACAACCATTAAACCTAATTATACCGCAATTCGTCTGGTGTTGTGAGAAGCTGCTATTGTAGCTGACGTGATGCATCTATAAATGATCATATAGGTACAGATATGTTAGTTGTTCAGTGCATTAGCGAGAAGCATTAGCCACAAAGATAAGACAATAGTATTAGCCTTATTCCTCGAAAAAAACAGGAGAATGGAAATATGTTAGGTTGATATTTCGGCAACCTGCCTTTCTCGAAACAATGGCGGAGCACACTTCTACAAAAGTACACACACTTCTGCTATTGTTTCGGGATAGGCATGTTGCCGAAATATCAACCTAACTATATCTCCATTCTCCCGATTTTTCCGAGGAATGAGGTTAATACTATTGTCTTATCTGTGTGGCTACAGACATCCTTTGAGACTGCTTCTAAAAATAAGCTGTTGTTTGGCTGACAAAGCGACCTTCATTACAGCGTGCGGCGATAGCTAAGCACAAATGCCAAGAAGCCACGGGGAAGCGTCATGACATATGCATCTGCTAAAACATAACCACAACTGGCCTAGCCCAAGTGATGTCCCTTTTCCATAACATCCGTGTTATGTGTAAAAACTTTTCGTCCGCGTCAAAACTTTGCAGAACTATTTCAGAATAACAGTTAATTCCTCTTAAAAACAACAAACGAAGTCATTAACGAGGAGATGGCACAATTTCATCACGGGTTTAACACGCAAGACGACTATTAGGTGTAAGCAGCCCGTTCGAGCGGTGCTGGTCTGCGGACGAAGCCCTTCGAGCGGTGCCGGTCTGTCTGTGGCCGAAGACCACGCGGTCCGTCTGACCCCCAGCCCCTTTGAGCGGTGCCGGTCTGTGGCCGAAGACCACCCGGCCCGTCTGACTCCCAGCCCCTTCAAGCGGTGCCGGTCTGCGGCCGAAGACCACGCGGCCCGTCCAGCGCCGGTCAGCTCCGACAGGACATTCTAAGCTGCTGGCCGGTACATACACACAGATCGTATGTGTTACAGGCATCTGCAGTCATCTACCCAACGTGCGCTACCACTAGGCGTACACAGATTCTTATAGCACATTACATACCGCGGGAACTGAAAAATCGACGTTTTTCGGAACGGCGATGCCGGAACCAATAACCTCTTATCTGATACGCGTACTTGGGGACGAGAAGCAATGGAGGGGGAGTCAGTCTAGCGCGATGATCGGCTTCCATGGATGACTGGGACGCACGAGAGACGTCGAGCACGGCGCAGGCCCTGCAGGGGTAGGCCATGCCAAGATGGCCCCAGGCAATCAATCCAACGGTCAGAGTACGGCACCGGAGGGCGCCTCTTCCTTTCTCCGCTTCTTCCTCTCCTGATCCTCCTGCTCCTGCGCCTGCTCCTCGTCCTCTTCATGCTCATGCTCCTCCCCCGCCACCTCCATCTCCTTCCCTTCCTCAAATCCTCCTCCGCCTCCTCCTCCTCTTCCCATTTCCCACTTCGCGTCCTCATCTCCTTTCTCTTTTCCACCGCGTCCTCCTATTTTTCTTTCTTCGCCCCAACCTCCGCGTTTTCCCTCTCCGTCGCATCTTTTGCCTCCTCCTTTTCGTCTTCCGCCATGTCGTCCTCCCCTCCCCTTTCGTTACTTTCGTTCAAGATCTTCCATTCCAATTTCCTAAGAGTGTCACCTTCTCCGCTAGATCCCCATCAGGCTTTTCCATCTTCGCATTATCTGATCGCCTTTTTATGACAGGCGTGCTGTGAAGAAGGGAACTCTGTTTACGTAGCCTGCGGTCGGGCCAAGTAACCAAGACAGTACAACGACCAAGGCCATACTGCTATCTTAAAGCGCAACCGGGGATCAAAAGTAAGGGCATATCTTCCTTTCGTCACTTGCATTGCACTGGCTCGATCCGCATTTCAAATGTGATGAATGTTTCGGAATGCGTTACCGTGATGTGCGGAACATAATGCGAACGGACTGTGTTAACTAAGGCTACGGGACAAAACGGCCGAGCCTGAACGCGTTCTCAGCCCATCGAAGTTCTCGGAACTCCGTCAAGACGTCGGAACTCCGATCTCAAGGGACCTTGTACACCAACGATACGGCATTGCTGAGGAGACGGGGAAAGCAGGGCAGATGTCTCAAGTGGTTTGAAACGCAGGCGAAAAGTCAGCTCGCACCCACAGGGAATGAGATCACAGTAAGTCTCCGGCCGCTCCCTGCACAAAACCATGACCGACGGGACCGGCTGCTGAATAACGGATATCGTAGGCTGTTTCAAACCGAATCACACCAATTACGTTATTTGTCTTTCGTTTGATGAGATTTCGTGGCCGACATTTTGCGCGACTAGAGGTCATGATCAATCACCATGCTGACAATTAGAGCTCAGGGCGATATCTTTGTAATGCACTAGGTGCCAGGTACGCGAACCCGTTGCAGGGCATGCAAGAAAAACACCGAGTAAAGCATCTCAACAAATGAGGAAAGCGTGTAAAACGACCGAATGACAGGATAAATTGAGGTACTATCTCGAACAAATGGAAGGTTAAAATTGAGTGCTTCCCACCATTCAGCCACGCATCACCCGTCAGTACCCTGGCAAGGGTTATTGAGCACAGGCATTAAAATATACTGTCCAGTCCCGTTATCTTTAGGAAACACACAGCAGCCACCGCATTTCATTTAGACCCTGGAAGTCATTTGCAGCGGCAGGCCGTTCCTGCTGGTGTCCGGGTATTTCTGACAAGTTCCGTGATGAATTGTAACACTGTTGACGGGTATTAGAGCCCACAATCGGCTCACACGTGGCTGGAAAGTTAGAAATTACCGGCACTTTGAAGCAGTATCTTTCTTCAGACGATGCTTTGTGAATTTGGAAACGGACTGCGCGAAACAACAACCCGAGCATTTGATAGTCATGAACATTGGTGACAGGGAGATGCCAGGGCGCAGGAGAGTCATTCGGCAATTCTCGCAGAGGTCAATAATTGCGTTTACCGACTGTCTGTTGTCACATTTTTTTCTCACACAACTCCTAACCAGACGTTAGGGCCGAAGCAAATGCTACTCCTTCATGCCAGGGTAGAAAGATCTCCAGCACATGGTTCTTGGAGTACAAGTTGAATTTCCTCATTGTGTTCTCGGTGAACGGTATTTGCAATGGTATTCTTGTTTGCCCATGATGTTTAAGCATACGCCACAGCTACCAACCACAGCTGTTGCCCGATAACTCTTCAAGGAATTCGATTACATGGCGCTTGGTTCAGGCATTTTCTCTTGAGGCGAACGAGCCCATCGGCTTACCATCAATCTTCTGCAGTGTCTGGTCGGAGGGGTGCATGGAATGACGCTTTTTCGCGAAGAGGGTGCGTTAAAACGCCCCAGCAATGGATGCCAGCAGATATCCTTCGTCGCGGTGGAGAGTGAAAAGGTGTCATTCCAATGTAAAGAGGGAAGACAAAGGCGGAGGCATGTGGTGTCGTAAGAAGAAAGGTCAGCGACAAAATTCGGGAACAACTATATCGTTTTTCTTTCACTGCCGAATCCTCGTCAAGACCAACCATATCGACAGAACCCACCCCACTGCCCCAGTGCGCTACAATCCATGGCGAGTGCTTTTTTGCTATAAGTTATATTTTAAGTACATATGCTACTATACAATTCCAAGAAACAACACTGACGCTATGCATTTTGGAAAACGGCATATACATATGCATATTACTCGGGAGATATCCTTTTAAATACAACTGCATTTTATCGGACACTGCTCACGCGTATTGCCATTGCCTCAGCGCTTATTGGCACTCAGAGTGAGAATCAAGACAATTCTTTTAGAACACAGAAAACACCTCACGTGGCATTATCGTAAGAGGTGAACACATCTCTGTTCACGAATAATCGCATATGGCATAGCGCACGACTCTTCCATTATAATCATTTCTATACATTGAGTTATCTTTCTCAATGACTAGATGACAGGAGTGTGAGCTTAATGCGCGCTGTGCCGTTGTACACCATAATACGTAAACTGTGTATACCACGAGGTTTCGGCAGAGGTTGTGTACAACGGCACGACAAACATTGCACGCATACACACACTGTGATCTTATTGTAACGAACAAACGGATCATCTTTTAAAGAATGGTGTTTACATCCCTGTAATGCCAAACAGGTAATGAAATGCGTGCAAATATGTTCGAGTGCTTTCTGGTTTTTTCGTATTCTACTATATTATTTGCCTTCGAGTAGAACTAGATGCGTATAGGCACACAAATGCACGTCTAAGGCGATGAAAATACACGTATAGAGTACAGCATACAACCTGGACGATATACACACATCGCGGTCATTTGGTGGTCTCGTTGCATGATATTGCCATGCTTGTAAATTAAAAACAAATTGGCAACATCCCCGTTTTGATACCATCGTTGAAATCGCCAGGGATGAGACGGATGCATGTCACGGAAGGATGCATGTTTGGCTTGCTTAAACACAGGCTTTTCCGGGGACGTTCGTGCATTGAGAGCAACGCGGCCCTGCATAAGGCGACTTTTTTAAGTTGATGCCTGCCAAATTTAAATGAATACGTCTACACATTTTTATAGGCGTAGCATCGGAGCTTTTTGATCGCAACTTATTAACGTGTACCTCGCTACACCATACCTTAATTTATTCAAAACCATGCTCATGGAGAGGGGAGATGAAATAAAATGAAGTCAATGGACGTCTGATTGGCAGTAAGATTATGCGAGAAGCTATATCACATCGCAACCACATCATTCATATCCATGCCCTTCGTATTCATTCCCGTCGGAGGCTTTTGATGGAGATCGCGCCTGATATAACGTCAGCTATTTAAAGTGACGCAAGTGACGTAGCAAAAGCTTCTAAACCGCGTTACGCTTGAGATCTTCTTTGCTGGACATGTTATAATGGCCTCGGGGCCTACAAACACGCCCTGTCGATCGCTTTCGTAGCCTTTATTTCACGGCCCCACTTTGGTCCCAAAATACTGCAGATTACGTAATAAATAATCGGCCTTCCACCACCAGCTTGGCTGCCGCGTCTACGGTACCAAATTTGTTCTGTCTTATCAAAGAGCAGGCGCGTACCCTTCTTCCCGAGCCCCGATATCGAGTGAGCCGCCATCCGTAAAAAACACATCTTCATCAGTTGTCCCACGTTTATCCCTTCCAATCCCCACACACCCAAAACGTTAGCGTTAAAGAAGCATCATGGGACCTCACTCCAGTTTAGTGATCAGGACAGAGCAGACTTAGAGCTTAACCTACAGCAAGAGGATCGCACTGAGGAGCGGGTCAGACACGTCCGTCGTCTGGCGCCGTCTGACCATCTGCTGAGGGGCGGTCAGACGCGTCCGGTGCCGTCTGGCAATCTGCTGAGGGGCGGTCAGACGCGTCCGGTGCCGGTCTGACAATCTGCTGGAGAGCGGTCAGACACGTCCAGTGCCGTCTGACAATCTGCTGGAGAGCGGTCAGACAACGTCCGGTGCCGTCTGAAAATCTGCTGGAGAGCGGTCAGACGCGTCCACCGCCGTCTGACACCTGCTGAGGGGCGGTCAGACGCGTCCGGTGCGTCTGGCAATCTGCTGGAGAGAGGGTCAGACACGTCCGGCGCCCGTCTGACAATCTGCTGAGGGGCGATCAGACGCGTCCCCGCCGTCTGACAGTCTGCTGGAGAGAGGGTCGAACACGTCCGCCGCCGTCTGGCAATCTGCTGAGGGCGATCAGACGCGTCCACCGCCGTCTGACAGTCTGCTGGAGAGAGGTCGAACACGTCCGCCGCCGTCTGGCAATCTGCTGAAGGGCGATCAGACGCGTCCACCTCCGTCTGACAGTCTGCTGGAGAGCGGTCGAACGCGTCCGCCGCCGTCTGGCAATCTGCTGAGGAGCGGTCAGACACATCCGCGCTGTCTGACAATCTGCTGGGGGGCGGTTAGACGCGTCCGGTGCCGTCTGACAATCTGCTGGGGGAGCAGTCAGACGCATCCGGTGCCGTCTGACAATATGCTGGGCACCGGTCGACTTGTCTCAAGCGGAAGAGAGCAGCCACAGCAGACGTTTGATGGCTCCTACGCCTATTTTGCCTCGGTGCCTGAATCCGCTCAGCGTCGTCCTTAAACGCTCTCTTCGACGTGCTATTGTTTCCACAACTACTCACAGCATTAGAAGAATAGTGCATTTGAATCAGCCACGCTACAAAGAACCTCCTTAAATTTGAACTTCCAGAGAACTCATTTTGCAAAGCCCACAAATTAAGCATGATCACCGACACTGCCTGTGCTGCTACGTTTTAACACGGAACTCACACCAAAACAGAACAACTTATGCTCCAAAACATGCTGGTCTCCGTGGACCTTGTGCTAGGTCTGTTTTGCCGGTCGCAGTGGGGTATAGCACTATGCAGGATGGGTGATCCATTTCTCGGGCGACGGACCGGTGCAGATTGTGCGGCTGTTGTCCAAATATTGAGCAGGCTGCCAACCTCTTATTACTTTCCTGTCATCGAGAGCAAAAGAAAAGATATGACCCAGTATCAGTTATTGGATCACACTAACACCTCAAACTAAGACTTGAGA
>NW_023596448.1:7231302-7266268 GCF_011947565.3 Pollicipes pollicipes | reverse complement strand
CGACCCCTCAAATGCTACATCTGCTACCGCCCTCGCGGAGTGGGTGGTGGGCCCCGGCGGCCGGTTCTCAGAGGGCGCCCCCCCCCCCTCAGAGAAGGCTACAGCTGCTGCCTCGCGGGGGAGGCGGCCGGTCTTCAGGGGCGCCACGCCTTCCCCCCTCAGAGGAGACCAAAGCTGCTACCTCGCGGGTAGGGGGGGGGGGTGGCAGTCTTTAAAGGGTGCCACGCCTCCCCTCCCCACAGGAAGCGCTCAGCTGGCGCCGCTCCTGGCGCCGCTCGTGGTCGGTCCCCACGACCCCAGCGCCGCTCAGGTCGGCTGGGGCGGGGAGGCCGTCGTGCGGAGTAAGGTGTCGCATTCTGGTCTGATCTGAGAGGAAAATATCACCCCAAGTGAAGTAATGTTTCACTGCTTCTTCATTATTTCCCGCCATGATTGCTCAGTCTTAAACGCTGAAATCCGGCAAATGGATGGGTAGTTAGCGCTAAACTCAGAATTTGCATAATTATGCAACTCATTCCAAATAACGTAAGACAGATTTCTCATTTTTATGTCGTAGCCTTCTCCCACATTTCACGGGTTAGTGGCCAGGTGGGCCAGCCTTGGTGCCCTCAGGACCCAATCATAATACAGACACACGGAAGGCGTTTTTAGACTCCCTTCGTTCTGCTAACGGGCGTAAACGGAGTTTTCGATGCAGGCTCTAAAGGTCTCTAGCCGGCTCGGAATGATACAGTCTTTTATAGTGTTTGCGTGTGCCGACTGGGTGCCCAATAATAACTCCATGACGCAGGAGAAAGCGCCGTTTCTACGGAACACGCTCAAAATAACCCACGAACCGGACCCCGCCCAACTCTAAGAATAAAACATCGACAGGTCTTTAACAGTTTTAGCAAGCAAAGTGCCTTCGGCTAAAAATATTGGAGCATTTCTTTAAAACCCCAATCACAGTCAACTTTCGCAGAAACAGCATGCATCCAATAGCCTGGTCTTTGCCCGACGCGAGCCTTTCCCACCGGCGGGGGTGTCGGAAGAGGAAGGGAGGCTGAGGTAGCGGCCGTCATCCCTCCCCCCTAATCCGATGTTGCGGCCGACCGGTCCAAAAGTCCAGAAGGCGTCGAGGGCAAAGGTCAGGCCAACGGGTACGTCGTGATGATTCCGCGAAAGTGCATCGCTGCTGGGCTTATAACGCTGTGCCCCTGCATAGAAAGAGGTACTTGCAAGCCACCTTCTCCTCCCAGCCCTGAAGGATCTACGCCGCCACCGCTTCCCCTCCAGCCCACAGCAGCAGCCTGACGAGGCGCGCGTCGCGGCCCGGCCCAGTCGGCAGTTTGTCGCGTGTCACCAGTATTATGTTACCCGGACCCCGGCGGCTGCTGACGGTGGCAGGCCGCGGCCAGGCGGTCCGACGTCAACAAGCTAACTCGATAACCCACGCCAAGCGGTTCACTGCCACGCAGTTGTGGTAGTTAAGAGCGCAGTGTCGCCTTTTTGGTCGATATTAGACTCTAGACGTGTATACCTAGATTAGGCGCATCCGATACAGCCTGCACGGCCAGTTCCCTCTCAAACTTGCCTTCAAGAGCTCTTTTTTACATTTCGATTAGTAATTTCTACAGAGGTCTTCTATCAGACTCCTTGGTTGAAACCATCAAGAGCATATTCTATTCAAGAACATTGCATTGGTTGCACCTATCTGCGTCTTAACTATCTTATCAATAACCTCTCTGATCAAATTGCTTTAGCAATAAACGGCACCTAACATACCGAGCTGTATTTCGCACAAAAATTCGTCATTCATTTTATTGCAATCCAGCTCAATCCATCTAGCCTCAGGCCTGAGGGCTTAGGATGAATTGCAATTTCCTCAGCAGCGTCAGAGCCTAACCACGACGAAATGCGACGAAATGGTTGGAGGTTCTCACTCATCTGGCACGTGGCCAGCCACCGGCTGTGTCACCGCCTGGTGGCTGTCATGCTGCGGATGAGGCGGTGGTGCTGGCGCGCTTTGCAGCATTGTTTCGGCTTGTCAGATCACTTAATTTTGCTTTGGGTAATTTGGGTGCCCATCCAAACATCATGAGGGGTTTTTATCAACACTTCGCGCTCGTTGGATCCCTGTGATATGCACCAGCTGTGGCACTGTTGTGAAAAAATCTTTGTGAAAGCCGCCAGCTATGACATTTTTGCTTCAGGCAGCGGAGTCGCCAGGCCAGTGGAGATCGGTTCTACAGCACATCTGGCAGGAAACTGTGATTCGCTCTGTCGCTGATGTTCTGACCTCCGATACCCTAGTGTTCGTGGTATTCACAAGCACATTCGGGAGCGAGCACGTTCTGTTCGATCGGCGACCTGCATTTCGGCTGCATTTCGCGTGCAAGGTTTGACAGCTTCCTTGGTCATAAAGTTTGTCATGATGTGTGGAGGTGTCGTGTCGCATGTCGAAGCAAGTTATCTCGATCGTATGGAATCAGGCTTCGACGTACAGCGCGAAGAGGACCGTTTTCTTACGACGCAAAACATGTTAAAATATGTTGAATTGGCGATCTTATGGCCACTGAATTGGTGACGTCATGGCCTATTGGGACATGTTCATGCGGTCCGGCAACAGATGACAAACTGAAAACAAAATTCAAAATGAAGCACGAAATTGGAACTCGAAGGGATTGCTCGTGTTCCCTGTCTTTTCCTTTTTGATCTGGGTTGTCACCAACCACACACTTATCGCACACTGAATTAGGTCCATACAGCGGCGATATGAAATGGCAACACAAAATTTGCCCTTCTTGAGTCTATTCACGTAATAAATTCAAGTAAAAGATAAGTCCCCTATCTATCCCACCTAGCCGCACTTATCCCACGCTCTTCGTTAGGGATAAGTTTCTCACCGCAAATTTCCTTTGCACGAGACCGTTAAAAGTAATGTACTCAGTGAAGCAGCGCGTCAAAGACATTGCTGGGTTAGATACAGGTGCCTGATGATCACTTTCCATCAACATTTAAACAATTATTTAGCCCGATTTATGTTATCCAGTTTTAAGCCCGATGGAGCCACGGTCCGCGTATTGCTTTGTCCTGGTTTATCTGTACTATCAACACAATCACGAAGTGAACAGCGTAGTGGCTTCTGGATACGGATCTTTCAATGTTTCTCATGAAAAATGAAGAAACTCTCTGTGTAGCAGGGCATATGCGACTCATGCTATTCGAGGCACAACTATGGCAGCATGCAGCGGCAGCCTTCCTTTTGTCATGTGTTTTTTGCATGAAAACTTTTTCCTTGAGAGCCGAAGCCTGTGTTAGCGCACGTCAGCGAAGGCGTTACGAAACTACACAACTATAAATCTCACGAAGTAAGAAACATCAAAATCCGCGGATCGAATATATCTTTTGAATAACTAAAACATCAACGTCACCAAGCTTCTGCATTATCATGCAAATGCAGGACGGTTCATTCGTTGCTGTCAAATCCCGGGCATGCCGACACTGGCGCTTTATTGGCTCTAATCAATACGGGATTGCTAATTTACGCTGCAAGCGCGGCTTGTCACATCTGAATTACTAGTATAATATCAAAATCCTGTTGTCTGGTTTGGCCATCCAATGCAGCAGCCGGCTGGCACACGTACGCAGTCGTCTTCTCTCTCCCTTTTGAGCTGGCATGCTGTTGGCAGCGCTCCGGGTTCGTCAGCGCTGGAGTGGGCGGTTGCCAGCAAAGGGAAAGGCCAGATGCAGAGCCGGACGAGAAAAGACAGTAAAAAGGGTGTGGAGACACCGCCAGGAGATGGGCAGGCACCCAGCATAAAACTGGCACATATCAGGATTTCTGGCTCGTAACTTCTCGGTTAACAATGCCACTATGAACAAATGGCCGCGGGGGGAGAAAAAAGCAAGTTTGTAGGACGCTACCAAAGGCTTCGAGTGCGTGGTGCTGGTGCGAGGGACGCGAGCGAGCGTACACGACATCCTCAGTTACACAGCAGAGAGACGAACATAATTCACGTCGATAGTGGACCGCGATGGAGTTCATCTTGCGTATGTGGACTATATGGGTAGAATGTGCCTCAGCTGGGCTTTTGCATCGCCCGTTGCTGACTATGCACTGCATGTGCAGTGCATGTGGGTGCGGCCTGTAACTCTTGGTTTAATACAAAGCTGGGATATTCTAATGTAGTGAGGTAGGTTGGAATTTTTGAATTAAGTTCACAGCAAACGGCAAAAAATACACTTTCACCGCTGTGTCTGCGCCTTGTTCGAACCGTTCCTCGTCTCTGTGCATCATTGGGTTAAAATATGCAACTTCATGTCGGCCAAGAAGTGCCAGAACGTACTCGCAGGCCCGTCAAAGGTACGCTCGGCAACGGCGATATGACGTCATCAGTAAACACCTCATTGTTGCCAGGCACCCGTACAATCCGTATAAACAAATGTGGTAGACGCTGAGGCTCTTCCTTTGGCATTCGGAGCAACGCCAGAGGACATAGTAGTGCAGCTAGTCACAGAACTAGTCTCAGAGTCCCTGACGGCAGAGCTTCGGCGGGCTATGTCACAACATCCACTGTCGTTTTTGAATTCATGTAACACTGCGGATTTCAACAAAAGCATATATAGAAAAAGAACCTGTTTGCTACAAGAATATACATCGCTGTGTCATGCCAATCGTTCTTGTTCACTTCCGATATACAAAAAGACCGGACCTTAATGCGCGAATATCGGCTGTGAAGTAGCCAGCACATCCAGGTTTCGGCAGTGTTTTTATTAACGATGTTTTATGATCAACCTAATTTTCTGTCACCCACGAACGAGTGTCTGGGAGTGCTCCCATCCGATCCCCTGAGCTCCGAACACTGGGGGAAGCCAGGCCTTCGCTCATTTGCCACGCCTGGATCACTGCGCCCAGATCCAGGATGCATGGTTGAGGGCCAGGACACCTGATCCAGAGCCAGAACCCTTGATATAGAGCCGGGAAACCCCAGAGACAGGATACCTGATCCAGAGCCAGAACCCTTGATATAGAGCCGGGAAACCCCAGAGACAGGATACCTGATCTAGAGCCAGAACACTTGATATAGAGCCGGGAAACCCTAGAGCCAGGACACCTGATCTAGAGCCAGAAAACCCTAGGGCCAGGACACCTGATCTAGAGCCAAGACACTTGATGTAGAGCCAGGACATCCTAGAGCCAGGACACTTGATGTAGAGCCAGAGCACCCTAGAGCCAGGACACCTGATCCAGAGCCAGGACACTTGGTATAAATCCAGTACACCCCAGAGCCAGGACTCCTGATCTAGAACCAGGACGCCCAAAAGCCAGGACACCCGATCTAGAGCCGGGCAGGCGTTTACGTCAAGTCCGGACGATCACATTCGCAAATATTGCGGACAAAAGGGCCCTCGTGTGATGCATTTTAAATTGAGTACGCTACAAATTCAAGCTGGGATGTTCATGCCATGTTGTACGGATGCTTTAACTTGCAGTGTACAAATCTGGTACGCACGCGATATTGAATTAGTAACGACAGCATCAGAAACCCGACATGACATGTTCAAAGAACGACCAAACGGAGGGCATCCAATAAATCGGAGTTGAGGACTTTGAGGTTGTCGTTAACGCTAACAAGCTTTACGGCCGCATGCCATGTGTCCATGCAAGCCAGCTGAAGCTATTTTACTCCCTCGTTAGCGTAGAAAGGTGAACGGAATACGTTGCACACTCGGACACAGTGACATGAAAGAACACTTCACATGTGACATAGCTTATGGGTTGCAGCAGATCTCTACCCAATCCTTTCTGCATAGTTATTGTTATGCCCTATGCATTCTGGCCGCCTCAGAAGTTTTGACAAATAGTAACATTAAAAAATAGTGAGCTATTCGTGTGGCCAATGACTAAACGAAACCTGGGCAGGACCTTGGTTTCTTAACATTCTTTATGTCGTTCGATATGTTACAGCTAAGACTACCAAAGTTACTATCGCCCGGAATCTTTCATCCCGGTAATCATGGTCGTCACAGCTAAATATGCTACATGATGCGTGGGATTTGTTTCCGGGTTTTCGAATCAGAGCTTCGCTCCAACCGGACTGCACTGTACGCGCTCCTTGACCCCTAAGCCGGCACATTTATGTGGATCGGGGAGAAAGACATCACGAGATTTACGGCGATTTAGGCTGAAAAGCAGGGGCCACTGTCCTGCAGTGGGACTGACGAAGATTTTACATTATCCCTTGAAGCAGTACTATTCCAGCCGGCGAGAACGCTGTGCCTCCTTAATTCCAGGCTTCCACTCGGAGCCGCTCTAAAAGGCTGTCCATTAAGGACAACCCATAAATTAAAGATACGATGCGTATCCGCGCCGCTCCAATGTCAGGCTTGTTACGAAACGCTGCAGATCCTGCACGCTTTTTGCCGCTTTAAAGGAGTCTTGCGTAAACTAGCGGAATGACACACATTGCTATACGTATACCAAATTGCAATGACGCAGTCAACGTCAAGGCGGTAACGTTGCCAGTCAGAGGCAAGCAGCTATTTGAAACGTCCTGTCTTCCCACATATACTGGATATTTTGATGTCTCAACAAGGTATACTCGCTAGCACGTGCGAGTAGTTTTGGTTGAGCACAACGGCCGGCTTTGTCTGAGTACATCCATACTTAAGCACTGCCTAAGATGCATCGTCAGGGTTGCCAATAACTGTCCGCTCACATCTGACGCAAACAGCCAATTAGTTACCATCCACCGAGGCAATAAAGCCGCGGAGCTTGAGAAAACTTTCGGAACATTGCCTTTTGATGGCTTACGACATCCCAAGTAATTGGTTCATCGATATCGATGGGCTATTTTGCAGGCAACTTAAGGCAATATCCACGATTCGTATGGGCCATTTTCTGTAGCATTGGTTTTCGAACGGCTGCAACAATTATCTTCAGTTAAAACAGTTGAGATAAACCACTTAACAACTTACAGCTCAGTAGACGTAGAAATTAGCTGACACTGTTTGTCTACATACATTTCATTAACAGATTCGCCGGTGTTAAAAGCGAGGACGTGGCATTAATTCTTCCAAAGTGCTTTTTTAAAAAAATGCGAGGCATGTTTCCCAGGCGCTTCTTTCCATGCCACCGAACCACTGTTCAGCATCGTAAAATTTGGAGGAGCCGTTCCTCCGTCCGCTTTGGTTGTGGAGTGTATGCTTTTCATTACGAGCACAGGTTTTTTACAGACAACGTCGTTCATTATGCCATTTCATACATGCTACTTCTGCCACAAAACGCGTCCATCATTTCGGAAAGTGCAAAACTTTGGGCAAGAAAAAAGGATGACGCCTACGTGTTCTCATGAGTTTGTGTCACCTATGCGACTTCCACTAAACTTTATAAAACTCAACTGCCTTTCAAGAAATGCAAATGAATAAAGAATCTGTAAATAGATACTGTTACATTCTTCTCATGCTCACTAGAGTTGATAGCAGGATACCTTTCCTAAAAAAGCACGCATCGGCCTTTTGTCCGTGCGATTCACGTCCTGAAGAGGGCGCAGTGCAATCCTGTATATGCAAACATGTTAGCAACAAAACATGAGGGCCTGCAAGCAGAACAGTCCGTATGTATGCTCAAGGATATGAAATATACAACGAAGCATCTCCGCCGTCGGTGCAGGGAAGACATGCAACTTTTCAGCCCGCCAACCCGCCAGCACCCGCCCCGTCAGAACCCGCGGGCTTTTGGCCAGGCTGTGGGCCAGACTTGGTGGGCTTCTGCGGGTAAACAATTGTAGCTAAGACAAAATAATGTGTTTTTATCCTTGAACTTTTAAAACCATTCAAAATCAGATTGTGCTGCCAATTACCGCACTCAAAATCTCAAGAATTACAACCCGAATTGTCAAAGCTTCGCCTGATTTCATCGAGCAGTAGTTAGATGGATCAATGATACAAAAGGAGTTTCAAAATGGATTTAGCTATTATTTTGAGAGTGAGATGCGTCAAGTAGACATTCGATAAGAATTTAAAGTTGCAGTCAGAGGTTACGTGAAATACGCAAAAGCTGCTTGACATAGTTTTCAGTTTTTTTTTCGTGGTGGAAGTTTTGCTGCAGCAACTAACAATATTCTACATTTTTGTAGCATTGCTAAAGGTCAATAATGCCACTGGTGGGGCAAATCTTTATCGAAAAGACATTATGCTATCCTTTCTTGTGCGCAGTATCACATCAACTACGCGGCGATGGTTCTGGGATGGGTGGCTTTGGGAACATAGTGGGAAGAGGAAAATGTGGGTCATTTCAAAGCTACCGTGCGGTATTTTTTTTTGCATTGTTGCATGATGTGTCCATTTAAGAACAGCAAACACCATATGGGAAACTGCCTCTGGTTCCTGAATGCGGGATATGATATCATGGCGATTGAGATGCATTGAAATGGTGATTGTGCTGATGTATGGTGTAATCAAGTGAGACTTTACATGGCTTGAAACGTGTAGCATTTATACTCTAATTCAGTGCAAATACATTATAATATCAATGCAAGGCCAGCAGTTGATGCATACAATTTTAGGGAACATTGCATGTAGTCTATTAAGATGAAGCACAAGAGTGAAATCTGTAGTATATTTTGGTGACATACCAATCTAAATTCCACCCTCTACCATTTCATTTTTTCAAGATTAATTTTGGTGCAGTGGAAATTCAATTTGTCCTGGCACTTTGATCACTGCCATCTAAGCAACATCACTGATGTTCGCCAAACATTGTTGTGCATTAGATGACACAGACATGACATTTCATGCACGCATTAATGTTCATTTTTCCTAGGCATTTCTCCTTAATGCCTAAGATTAAGGAGAAATGACAGTAAAAGTGACAAAAAATGCAGCTTTCAAAAACTTAGTACCTGCGGGTCAATGGTGGGTCAGGCTTGTAGCGCGGCAGGGCAGGCTTTTGCGGGCTGGATCATCAACTGGCCGGGGCGGGCCAGGCTGCCGGCTGATGCTTTAAAAGTGTTACGGCGATAGTCCAAAGCCGTTCAGTTTGACAAATAATGAAGCCTCCACTTCCCGCCAAAAATAACCGACATTCAATGCAACAGGAAGTACTGCGCAAAGGATTGTGTTAGCTACTCGTCATTTGATATGTTTGGCGAATGCTCGATGGTCCTGGCAGTGTTCTGGTCCACGAGCCTAGATACAGCACTGGTGGCCCCGAGCGCTGCGAGGACCGATGAGCTTGTGATATATTTCAGTGATTGCTTGCTGTCATCGTTTAAGCAGATCTCCTGGCATGTCAAAAATCGGCCATTTCCCGCATATTTCAAAGAAGTTATAATGCCAAGAAGCCAGGCTTAAAAGTATTTCCTGCTTAAAGACTTTCCTGCTGACAGTACACATGACTTCAGAAGCACAAATGACCGATGGTGTAAACAGAACTCCGGCCGAAGCCGACGGAGGTCCAAGTGCGTGAGAAGCATACTCTGCAAAAGTTTTCGGAGAAATCGTGTTAGGTTTTGTAATTTTCAGCGACATTCAAATGTCGTGCAGCCAACATGCGATTTCCCTCACAATTTGAAAAATCCACACGACTTACGGCAAAACTTTTACGAGCAGAGTTGTGGTCACTTGGATCACAATAACATCAGGCGGTAGCGACTCTTATAACAACCACGAATGTGGTGTAATCAAGTGAATACCTCCGTGTAAACGTCTATGTGATACACTGATAACGAGCACAAATCTGGCTTAACACAAATCAGGACGGGTCTTGCCATCTTAAGCTTTAAGATGCAAGAATCTATTGGTCACCCATGCCGGAAAACTGAGTAGCAAGCCAATACTTTTAGCCCGGACACCATTAATAACGCCGAACAGCCAGCACACTGAACACCGGACAGGGAACTTACCATCGAAGGCTTCGCAAGCGCAGCCTGACCACGATAAGTATGATCCATGGTGCAGCTGACTTACGCCTGTCCCGTCTAGTAGGTCTTCGTCTAGACCAGCTTGCGATATATGATTTCCGAGTAAAGCCGCCCTGTAGGAGGCGGGAGACACTTAAAATGCGACGTGGACCTTAACTGTTCAGGGAGGTGCGGGCTCTGGTAAGAGCTTCAAAAGAAGATAATGTCATGCAGTTTACGTCTAGAATCGACATCCCGTGCTCATCGACGTTTCATCGCGAAAAGTCAAAATACAAAAAGTCAAAGGACAAGAAGTCAAATTGCACGAAATCAAATGAAATAAAACATGCATAAAATAAAACAGCCACGAAGTCAGAAAAACCAGTCAAAATGACAAAAATCAAATGCACAAAGTGAAACAGGCAAAAAATCAAGTGATAAGAATAAAATGGAGAGTAACAAAGAAGGCAAAAGCCAAAATGTTAAAAGTCGAAGACAAAAAGTCCATTTTAGCAAAAAATCACAAGAAATCAGGTAGTCAATGGAAAGAGCAAAAACGGGTTTGTAGTTTCGCATCCAGTTGAAAAGGGGAGATCCAGCTGCGGAGCTTGAGCTCCAGTCCCTAACCTCCAGAGGAAAGTGGGCCAAATCTATGGCAAAGTCCGTTTGTTGGAGATAGGTTTCCTTATTTTCACCGCTCAGCCCGCAACTAATTTTTCGAAACGAGGCCCCTGCAGACTGTCAATCAAAACACACCAGTCCAGGTGTCCTGGCCAGAGGTCCTAGATTTTATAGGGGTTACAGAGGCACTAAGGGCCCTTGATGACTTCCTCGTCCAGGATGGCCTGGGCAGAGGGAGGTGGTAAATTCCCCACCTGCGCTTGGCCTGTGGTGCACAGCCACTTTGCAGTCTCGTGACTGTGCAGAAGGCGCATATTTTTGCTTTCAGGTTTTAGGCCTGAATTTAGTTCAGAAGGACCATCCGCGCGGTATTGGATGTCTTGATACGGTGCTATTATTTCACCATCTGATGCCTTTGAGGTAATCTCCCTTGAGCCTCGTTCCATAGCATCTACTGCACATTCCCAGTTTATTGAAACTAAAGACCGCCTTTCTTTAAAAGTGCTTTGGGGTTTCGGAAGACAAAACTAAAAAATGGGGATCACGGAGAGCAATGGCAGCACATAAGTGGGCGTACGATGAGTTCATGTTTTTTTAAAGTGAGTTTTTGTTAAACGTGGTTCCGGTTGTTGTTTGTTGCTAACGAGACAGTCGTTTAGTAACTGTTAGCAAATATTCGTTTGAAATCAGTCGAGTGTTTTTGCATGGACTTTGTAAGCAGACATCCTGGTGGCAACAGTTCTTCCTAAGTATGCTCAAACTGCATGCCCTAGTCTGGCCTCGTCTTATGAAGGGGTATGAACCCATTGATGCGGCGACACCTGACCACCTAGAGAGACCTCCTGATACAGAACAATGACCTCCTGATCAAGGGTGTCCTCTGATCCAAAACAGGGACATTCCGCTTTATAAGGGGGGGGGGGGGGCTCAACAGCCAGCAACCCCCTAATACAAAACAGGTCTCCTGGTACGGAGCAGGACCTAACCAGTTTATACATGTGGCTCTCTGCTCCCGCAAACTGACCTCCTGATGCAGAAAAGAGCGTCTTCAACGCCATTAAAGATGCCCTTGCTCAGCTCCAGTTGACATGCGCCCATAGTCACTCTCGAGCAACGCGCTCTCATCCCTCGCTAATGTGTGACATGTATTTATAAACGTGACTAAATGTTGATAGTTACGAGTTTCAAGCAGGCGCGTCTAAATAATAATATTTGGGACACGACGTTTGTTTGCGACACAAAATAATTATGCTAGTCTGCAATGCACTAAACTCGATTGTCAGTGAACAATTACAAGCATAAAGATAAACTCCTATCATTGTGAAATCCTGCGTACGCCCATGTCTATGGGCAAGCTATGCGCCATCCAGATCTGAATTGGGATAGCACGTATGCAGTTACAAAACTTCAGCTGAGGCAAAATGTCCTCCCAAAATGGGGGTGGCAACTGCATATTTTTGTCCCTTTGCCGACAGTCAGGGGAGGAGGGGGCACCCCGTCCCTCCACCTACGTACGGCGTCGTCCCTGATTCTGCCTAAAACAAAATGGTCCCGTTTGTTCTCAATTGTCTGTGAAAAGGTCCCTTACTGGCATGTAAAAGAAGTCCCAGCTCAGAGTGGTAAGTCCCGGAGTGCCCAGGATTTTGCTCGAAAGGAGCTCACGTAGTTGGCTGGTTCAGTATTCTGGGACCTGCCTTATTTTAAAGCATGCTAACGTTTTTCAAAGCTAACTATTCGTTCCACCGGTATACTCTGAACTTTCACGCCTCTGGCTCCTTTTCGTCTTGCGCTTGGCCTAACCTTTACCTTCTTGACCTGCTGCGTATTTTACTTATTTCGTTTAGTGTCCGTTATTTTAATTTTGTGACTTTTATCTGCTTGGTCTAGAAAAAACTTACTACCGTCGACGCTTATTCATTTGACTTTCATCCTTTCCAAATTTTTATTCGATTTTGTTCACAATTTTCTTTTCGCCCTTTTAACGTATTACTGTTATCTTCTATCCATCCGACTGCTGCCATTTTGGGTCCGCAGACATCCGACTTCTATCCCTTTTACCTGAGGCCATTTGAAATTTTTACGTTTGAAGTTTTGTCCTTCGACTCCTTTTTAATGATTACCGCTCAGCAGTATACGAACAAAGACGGTAGCGTTTCAGATGGGTGTATAGGTCATGAAAACTGTCGTAACCCCTCTTCGTAAAATAGGTTTTCATTTTCCTTAACAGCACATGCTCGCACAGATGGCGTTGGTGGATGAAAGATTTGGTGCATATAATTACAAAGGGTATTAATTATCCACCGTCCCTAACATTATTTCACGCGAGGCTTTAAAGCATTCAGGAAAGTAGGGCAGCAGCACAACGATTTACAGAATAGCACAACATACAAACAATTCTGAACTATTTGCAGCGCTCTAGTTTTCGTGCTAACAAATTGGAACAGAGTCTCATGGAATGCATAGAGGAAAAGGCATTTTGAAATTACATGTCTCCTTGCGGAGCTCAGCGCGCGTAGCGAGCTTTGCAGTAGCATCAGTCTCACGCTTTGGTTGAGGGAAACGTGCGTTGAAGAATCTACATACACTCCCCATTATATTCAAATTTCCAACACTGTGCTAGTCGCTACACCTTCAGCTGTACAAGTCATCAGCCACTCCCTCAAAACGATGATATTGAAAACACTTAGCTTAGCACTTCCCAAGCATTTCCTTAGCATTTTGCTGTCTCAGATCGCTAGCTAGGTACATGGTGCTCGATACATTTATCAATACGCCAACTCATTACGAATTGGTGTGCATGAGGAGCTGGGAGCACCACGGTGAACTTAATTTTTGCGCATGAGAATCAAAATATCCGCCACGGCCAATATCTCACCAGGGCAATTAGGAACGATGTTAAGCTGGCTATACACTGTCAAGGCCATGCGATACGTGCCCCTATAATAAACTGAACGGAGACTTCCAAGGTGGAGGAAATCAAATGGTATTTGAGCTCATAACTGGAAATAAGCCGTTCTTGCCAGGCTATCAACCGTCCACCCGTACATCGTCATATTCATATCGCAGTGGATATATGTGCATTGAAAATCAATACCATCATCGGTCAATGTCGCGACTTTGACTGAACTGAAACAACCCCGGAAACTGTGTGGTGAATCTTAAATCTTGCAAAAAGTGGGCCACACACACGGTGTTAAATGCAGACGTTTAGGGAGAGTTGGCCAGTGATAGAGTCCAGCAAATACAGTGCCATGCACATCATGTTGTAATCGGCTGCAGTTTCTATACAGAGCTTTGCTGTCCTGTTGCTGTCCTCATTCAATGCCCCTTTCGTGATGTTTGTTTGCAGCGTCAACAGGTGGCGGTGTGATGTTACCGCCCACCGTTTCGGGGATGCTATGCCGCACATTACAGCGCTTTGGCAGCCCAAATTAGTCTACAACGAACTGGAGCGACGTGGGCTCCTAAATATCTGCTTCGGAACGCCTGTCCATTGTGTTCCCTCTCACACCGCGTCTTCTGTCAAGAACAGGGAGCAAGCCGCGGACGGAGCTCCCAAGCTGAAGGTCGGCAAGAGGTCAGCTGAAGGTCGGCCAGAGGTCGGCTGGCGGTCGGCCAGAAGAAGGACGAAGTTTGGCCAGAGGTCGGCTGAAGGTCGGCTAGGGTGGAGAGCGAAGACCGACTGAGGTAGTGATGAGTACCGAGCCATTGTGCGACATTGCGTAATTCCGTGAAAATAAGTGATTGGAGGGCTGTTGCGATAGTACCGGACATCCAATGGGCAGGATTTATGGCGTTGTCAAGAACCCGTGACACGACGAAAAGTTAATGCCCTGGTGCAGGCCATTGTTTTTTGTTCTACATATCTTACTAGGATTGTCTAACGGTGATACACATATGTCCCTTGATCATCATGTGCGTGACTTGCTTGTCCGTTTCGTACAAAGAACCAAGAGCGTACACAAGGTTTCACAGTAGGGCATGGGCACAACTATCAAATATTTAACTGAAAACCGAGTTTAGCTCGATCCAGTCTCGCACAATTTCTTTGCTTTCGTAAAACAACATGAAACGTTTTGACATCCTTATTTTTACGTGCCTTCTTGGAGCTTGTAACAATCAGTATTTGTTGCATACACCTTAAACCATGAAATCACTTTGTCACGGAAAGGGGGACACGTGCGCAGGGGGTTACAATATGCGCACACCTCCGCTAGTGGCGTTCGACACCGCGCATGCCGTGCTTTGTTGGTCCCCTCTGCTTCTCCGTCCCCGCTCACATCACTGGCCGCATCGCCCCCTTTCTTGCTCTTCCCAGCCCCCACTCAAATTCATATACCTCAGCCGCAACGCAGCGGCACACTCGGCCGCCAAACGGCCGCCGGGCTGACCGCGTGTCCACAGATCGCCGCGGGGCCTTGATGTCGCCGCCAGCTGACGCCAGCCCGGTCACGTGGTCTCCATACGGGCCCGACCGACAGCCGGGCTGGCCCGCGGCGCTGGTGTCAGCTGCAGCCACACATACACACGGGACCGTCACGTCGGCGGCGGATCTGTGGAGCGGCGGCGAGGGGGGGGGGGAGGAGGCAGGGAGGACCGTAGCAGGGACAGAGTCGGGGAGCACAGTGGGGCAGGGACGGAATCGGGGAGGCTGGCTGTGGAAAGACCGGTCAGGGACAGAGTCGGCGAGACTGGCTGTGGAAAGACCGGCCAGGGAGAGGGGGTTAAGGGTTATGCCGCTTAGGGGCCTTGGGGGGTTCTTGTGGGCTGGGAATGGCTGAAAAGTGATGGTTAAGCATATTGGGAAGGTGAAATTAGGACAATCCGTGGAAGGCAGAGCCCGATAGACGACTGTAGAGAAAGGCAGACTGACCGAGTGGAGGCAGTCTAGGTGCATGCGTGCCGTGAGTTACAGCTCTTGGTGCATTGTCCAAAGTGTAATGATGAGGCAGGGTTGGCAGGCACAAGACAATCTAAGGTCTGCATGAAACAGAGCGGTCAACACTGGATGACGGAAGCGCGGTGAGGGCAGAGTCCGCTTCTCGCCGAGTCCGCGGAGTCCGCTTCTCTACTTGACGTGACAGACGAAAGAGGGGTTTCCGTGCACAATAATGCCTGTTTAATAGAGTGCTTCCCTTGCTAATATGCTGGGTGTGTTTGACGTCTGCCTGATTTCAGCGAAGTGTGCCGAGATGAGTACTATGCAAGGAGGGTCGTGGACCTCCCTCAATATCCGCGCCGACTGCGTATCAATCCCTCAATATCCGTGCCGACTGCGTATCAATCCCTCAATATCCGCGCCGACTGCGTATCAGTCCCTCAATATCCGCGCCGATTGCGTATCAATCCCTCAATATCCGCGCCGACTGCGTATCAATCCCTCAATTTCGCGCCGATCCCATACATTCGTCACCCCTTTGACATTTCGTCACACATTGATAAGGTCAGGTGCCGGCGCTGTCCCGGAACCTCACAGATTCCTGCCGGCTCCTGCACAGAAAACTGAAGCACCCTGGCAGTGCGAAAGCACCTTGACTACGACAATTTCCAGCTGATACAATATGTTTGCTGCCGGTAGTGCCCCGGAGACCGAACGCTGGCTAGCAATACCAGGATGGTAACCCGGTGCGTGTGACAACCCAACGAGGCTGTTAGCAGATTTTTGGGAGCCAGGTCACGCAGAGAAGGGTTGACGCCGTTGGAGAGAAGACGGCTTTCGATTAGGCATGCAAGCCAAACCCTGGGTGATGGTCGATGTGTTGGCATAAGTTAAAGACGCTCTTAGAAATCGAAACTTGTTTTCAAAACTCTCGAAGGAAATGTTATCTTCGTACATTTAAGTACAGCGCAAGCATCCGACGTAGCGAAAGATCATTCATAATAAAATATAGCATTATATCGTAATGCATAGTATCATCATATCATTCAAAATATCATAAAAGATATTCATCCATTCGGTGAAGCTGAGTATATGGGATCAGTGAACATTGAAAAGGCATCGGTATAAACAACATGTCGAGTGGAAATGCTAGTTTCGGTATTGATGAGATACGTACCAAACATTAAACCTAATTATACCGCAATTCGTCTGGTGTTGTGAGAAGCTGCTATTGTAGCTGACGTGATGCATCTATAAATGATCATATAGGTACAGACATGTTAGTTGTTCAGTGCATTAGCGAGAAGCATTAGCCACAAAGATAAGACAATAGTATTAGCCTTATTCCTCGAAAAAAAAAACAGGAGAATGGAAATATGTTAGGTTGATATTTCGGCAACCTGCCTTTCTCGAAACAATGGCGGAGCACACTTCTGCAAAAGTACACACACTTCTGCTATTGTTTCGGGATAGGCATGTTGCCGAAATATCAACCTAACTATATCTCCATTCTCCCGATTTTTCCGAGGAATGAGGTTAATACTGTTGTCTTATCTGTGTGGCTACAGACATCCTTTGAGACTGCTTCTAAAAATAAGCTGTTGTTTGGCTGACAAAGCGACCTTCATTACAGCGTGCGGCGATAGTTAAGCACAAATGCCAAGAAGTCACGGGGGAAGCGTCATGGCATATGCATCTGCTAAAACATAACCACAACTGGCCTAGCCCAAGTGATGTCCCTTTTCCATAACATCCGTGTTATGTGTAAAAACTTTTCGTCCGCGTCAAAACTTTGCAGAACTATTTCAGAATAACAGTTAATTCCTCTTAAAAACAACAAACAAAGTCATTAACGAGGAGATGGCACAATTTCATCACGGGTTTAACACGCAAGACGACTATTAGGTGTAAGCAGCCCGTTCGAGCGGTGCTGGTCTGCGGACGAAGCCCTTCGAGCGGTGCCGGTCTGTCTGTGGCCGAAGACCACGCGGTCCGTCTAACCCCCAGCCCCTTTGAGCGGTGCCGGTCTGTGGCCGAAGACCACCCGGCCCGTCTGACTCCCAGCCCCTTCAAGCGGTGCCGGTCTGCGGCCGAAGACCACGCGGCCCGTCCAGCGCCGGTCAGCTCCGACAGGACATTCTAAGCTGCTGGCCGGTACATACACACAGATCGTATGTGTTACAGGCATCTGCAGTCATCTACCCAACGTGCGCTACCACTAGGCGTACACAAATTCTTATGGCACATTACATACCGCGGGAACTGAAAAATCGACGTTTTTCGGAACGGCGATGCCGGAAACCAATAACCTCTTATCTGATACGCGTACTTGGGGACGAGAAGCAATGGAGGGGGAGTCAGTCTAGCGCGATGATCGGCTTCCATGGATGACTGGACGCACGAGAGACGTCGAGCACGGCGCAGGCCCTGCAGGGGTAGGCCATGCCAAGATGGCCCCAGGCAATCAATCCGACGGTCAGAGTACGGCACCGGAGGGCGCCTCTTCCTTTTCCGCTTCTTCCTCTCCTGATCCTCCTGCTCCTGCGCCTGCTCCTCGTCCTCTTCATGCTCATGCTCCTCCCCCTCCACCTCCATCTTCTTCCCTTCCTCAAATCCTCCTCCGCCTCCTCCTCCTCTTCCCCATTTCCCACTTCGTCCTCATCTCCTTTCTCTTTTCCACCGCGTCCTCCTATTTTTCTTTCTTCGCCCCAACCTCCGTGTTTTCCCTCTCCGTCGCATATTTTGCCTCCTCCTTTTCGTCTTCCGCCATGTCGTCCTCCCCTCCCCTTTCGTTACTTTCGTTCAAGATCTTCCATTCCAATTTCCTAAGAGTGTCACCTTCTCCGCTAGATCCCCATCAGGCTTTTCCATCTTCGCATTATCTGATCGCCTTTTTATGACAGGCGTGCTGTGAAGAAGGGAACTCTGTTTACGTAGCCGGCGGTCGGGCCAAGTAACCAAGACAGTACAACGACCAAGGCCATACTGCTATCTTAAAGCGCAACCGGGGATCAAAGCAAGGGCATATCTTCCTTTCGTCATTTGCATTGCACTGGCTCGATTCGCATTTCAAATGTGATGAATGTTTCGGAATGCGTTACCGTGATGTGCGGAACATAATGCGAACAGACTGTGTTAACTAAGGCTGCGGGACAAAACGCCGAGCCTGAACACGTTCTCAGCCCATCGAAGTTCTCGGAACTCCGTCAAGACGTCGGAACTCCGATCTCAAGAGACCAACGATACGGCACTGCTGGGGAGACGGGGAAAGCAGGGCAGATGTCTCAAGTGGTTTGAAACGCAGGCGAAAAGTCAGCTCGCACCCACAGGGAATGAGATCACAGTAAGTCTCCGGCCGCTCCCTGCACAAAACCATGACCAACGGGACCGGCTGCCGAATAACGGATATCGTAGGCTGTTTCAAACCGAATCACCAATTACGTTATTTGTCTTTCGTTTGATGAGATTTCGTGGCCGACATTTTACGCGACCAGAGGTCATGATCAATCACGGTGCTGACAATTAAAGCTCAGGGCGATATCTTTGTAATGCACTAGGTGCCAGGTACGCGAACCCGTTGCAGGGCATGTAAGAAAACACCGAGTAAAGTATCTCAACAAATGAGGAAAGCGTGTAAAACGACCGAATGACAGGATAAATTGAGTACTATCTCGAACAAATGGAAGGTTAAAATTGAGTGCTTCCCACCATTCAGCCACGCATCACCCGTCAGTACCCTGGCAAGGGTTATTGAGCACAGGCATTAAAATATACTGTCCAGTCCCGTTATCTTTAGGAAACACACAGCAGCCACCGCATTTCATTTTAGACTCTGGAAGTCATTTGCAGCGGCAGGCCGTTCCTGCTGGTGTCCGGGTATTTCTGACAAGTTCCGTGATGAATTGTAACACTGTTGACGGGTATTAGAGCCCACAATCGGCTCACACGTGGCTGGAAAGTTAGAAATTTACCGGCACTTTGAAGCAGTATCTTTCTTCTGACGATACTTTGTGAATTTGGAAACGGACTGCGCGAAACAACAACCCGAGCATTTGATAGTCATGAACATTGGTGACAAGGAGATGCCAGGGCGCTGGAGAATCATTCGGCAATTCTCGCATAGGTCAATAATTGCGTTTACCGACTGTCTGTTGTCACATTTTTTTCTCACACAACTCCTAACCAAACGTTAGGGCCGAAGCAAATGCTACTCCTTCATGCCAGGGTAGAAAGATTCCAGCACATGGCTCTTGTAGTACAAGTTGAATTTCCTCATTGTGTTCTCGGTGAACGGTATTAGCAATAGTGTTCTATGTTTGCCCATGATGTTTAAGCATACGCCACAGCTACCAACCACAGCTGTTGCCCGATAACTCTTCAAGGAATTCGATTACATGGCGCTTGGTTCGGGCATTTTCTCTTGAGGCGAACGAGCCCATCGGCTTACCATCAATCTTCTGCAGTGTCTGGTCGGAGGGGTGCATGGAATGACGCTTTTTCGCGAAGAGGGTGCGTTAAAACGCCCCAGCAATGGATGCCAGCAGATATCCTTCGTCGCGGTGGGGAGTGAAAAGGTGTCATTCCAATGTAAAGAGGAAAGACAAAGGCGGAGGCATGTGGTGTCGTAAGAAGAGTCAGCGACAAAATTCGGAAACAACTATATCGTTTCTTTCACTACCGAATCCTCAAGACCAACCACATTGACGGAACCCACCCCACTACCCCAGTGCGCTACAATCCATGGCGAGCGCTTTTTTGCTATAAGTTATATGTTAAGTACATATGCTACTATACAATTCCAAGAAACAACACTGACGCTATGCATTTTGGAAAACGGCATATACATATGCATATTACTCGGCAGATATCCTTTTAAATACAACTGCACTTCATCGGACACTGCTCACGCGTATCGCCATTGCCTCAGCGCTTATTGGCACTCAGAGTGAGAATCAAGACAGTTCTTTTAGAACACAGAAAAACACCTCACGTGGCATTATCGTAAGAGATAAACACATCTTTGTCCACGAATAATCGCATATGGCATAGCGCACGACTCTTTCATTATAATCATTCTTATCCATACATTGAGTTATCTTTCCCAATGCCTAGATGGCAGGAGTGTGAGCTTAATGCGCGCTGTGCCGTTGTACACCATAATATGTAAACTGTGTATACCGCGAGGTTTCTGTAGAGGTTGTGTACAACGGCACGACAAATAATGCACGCACACATACACTGTAATCTTGTAACGAACAAACGGATCATCTTTTAAGGGATGGTCTTACATTCCTGTAATGCCATGCAGGTAATGCAATGCATGCAGATATGTTCGAGTGCTTTCTGGTTTTTCGTATTCTGCTATATTATTTGCCTTCGAGTGGAACTAGATGCGTTTAGGCACACAAATGCACGTCTGTGGCGATGAACTACACGTATAGATTACAGCATACAACCTGGACGATATACATACATCACGGTCATTTGGTGGTCTCGTTGCATGATATGTAATGCTTGTAAAATTAAAAAAATGGCAACATCCCTGTTTTGATACCATCGTTGAAATCGCCAGGGATGAGACGGATGCATGTCACGGAAGGATGCACGTTTGACTTGCTTAAACACAGGCTTTTCCAGGGGCGTTCGTGCATTGGGAGCAACGCGGCCCTGCATAAGGCGATTTTTTTTTAAAGTGGATGCCTGCCAAATTTAAATGAGACACGTCTACACATTTTTAAAGGCACAGCTCTGGAGCTTTTTGGTCGCATCTTATAAACGTGTGCCTGGCTACACCGCATCTTAATTTATTCAAAACCATGCCCATGGAGACGGGATATGAAATCAAATGAAGTCGATGGACGTCTAATTGGCAGTGAGATTATGCCAGAAGCTATATCACATCACAACCACATCATTCATATCCATGCCCTTTGTATTCATTCCCGTCGGAGGCTTTTGATGGAGATCGCGCCTGATATAACGTCAGCTATTTAAAGTGACGCAAGTGACGTAGCAAAAGCTGCTAACCGCGTTACGCTTGACATCTTCTTTGCTGGACATGTTATAATGGCCTCGGGGCCTACAAACACGCCCTGTCGATCGCTTTCGTAGCCTTTATTTCACGTCCCCCACTTTGGTCCCAAAATACTGCAGATTACGTAATAAATAATCAGCCTTCCACCACCAGCTTGGCTGCCGCGTCTACGGTACCAAATTCGTTCTGCCTTATCGAAGAGCAGGCGCGTACCCTTCTTCACGAGCCCCAATATCGAGTGAGCCGCCATCCGTAAAAACACATCTTCATCAGTTATCACACGTTTATCCCTTCCAATCCCCACACACCCAAAACGTTAGCGTTAAAGAAGCATCATGGGACCTCACTCCAGTTTAGTGATCAAGACAGAGCAGACTTAGAGCTTGACCTACAGCAAGAGGATCGCACTGAGGAGCGGCCAGACACGTCCGGCGTCCGGCGCCGTCTGGCAATCTGCTGGAGAGCGGTCAGACACATCCGGCGCCGTCTGACAATCTGCTGAGGGGCGGTCAGACGCGTCCACCGCCGTCTGACAATCTGCTGAGGGGCGGTCAGACACGTCCGGTGCCGTCTGGCAATCTGCTGGAGAGCGGTCAGACACATCCGGCGCTGTCTGACAATCTGCTGGGGGGCGGTTAGACGCGTCCGGTGCCGTCTGGCAATCTGCTGAGGGGCGGTCAGACGCGTCCACCGCCGTCTGACAGTCTGCTGAGGGGCGGTCAGACGCGTCCACCGCCGTCTGACAATCTGCTGGAGAGCGGTCAGACACATCCGGCGCTGTCTGACAATCTGCTGGGGGGCGGTTAGACGCGTCCGGTGCCGTCTGACAATCTGCTGAGGGGCGGTCAGACACATCCGGCGCTGTCTGACAATCTGCTGGGGGGCGGTTAGACGCGTCCGGTGCCGTCTGACAATCTGCTGGAGAGAGGTCAGACGCGTCCACCGCCGTCTGACAATCTGCTGGAGAGCGGTCAGACGCGTCCGCCGCCGTCTGACAGTCTGTTGGAGAGCGGTCGAACGCGTCCGCCGCCGTCTGACAGTCTGCTGGAGAGCGGTCGAACGCGTCCGCCGCCGTCTGGCAATCTGCTGAGGAGCGGTCAGACACATCCGGCGCTGTCTGACAATCTGCTGGGAGGCGGTTAGACGCGTCCGGTGCCGTCTGACCAATCTGCTGGGGAGCAGTCAGACGCATCCGGTGCCGTCTGACAATCTGCTGGGCACCGGTCGACTTGTCTCAAGCGGAAGAGAGCAGCCACAGCAGACGTTTGATGGCTCCTACGCCTATTTTGCCTCGGTGCCTGAATCCGCTCAGCGTCGTCTTAAACGCTCTCTTCGACGTGCTATTGTTTCCACAACTACTCACAGCATTAGAAGAATAGTGCATTTGAATCGGTCACGCGACAAGAACCTCCTTAAATTTGAACTTCCAGAGACTCATTTTGCAAAGCCCACAAATTTGGCATGATCACCGACACTGCCCGTTCGTGCTACGTTTTAACACGGAACTCACACCAAACAGAACAACTTATGCTCCAAAAACATGCTGGTCTCCGTGGACCTTGTGCTAGGTCTGTTTTGCCGGGCGCAGTGGGGTATATGCACTATGCAGGAGGTGATCCATTTCTCGGGCGACGGACCGGTGCAGATTGTGCGGCTGTTGTCCAAATATTGAGCAGGCTGCCAATCTCTTATTACTTTCCTGTCATCGAGAGCAAAAGAAAAGATATGACCCAGTATCAGTTATTGGATCACACTAACGCTCAAACTAAGACTTGAGCTCTAGTCTCTCTCTCTTTCTCTCTCTCTCTCTCTCTCTCTCTCTCTCTCTCTCTCTCTCTCTCTCTCTCTCTCTCTCTCTCTCTCTCTCTCTCTCTCTCTCTCTCTCTCTCTCTCCCATTCTTCGATGTCGATTTTCTCCCTAACTGCGGGTATGCGCCGTTCTCTCTTTTCAACCTCGTATTTACACTGTTTTGTACTTTTTCTTGCACTCTATGTATATATATATATATATATATATATATATATATATATATATATATATATATATACATCGTCATATACATAGAACGGCCAGGACGAACCTATTCCACGTTTTCCTGTCTAATCAGCAAATCGTCTTCCCAATGCGCTACATCCGTATGCGTCGTAAATAATCGCAATATGGTCATTGGATGCAAGGAAATGATACGGTAAGTGCCAGGTGACGCCTCACGCCGATTAGGTAGGCTGTGCCGCCGAACACAGCTTAAAGGGAGCGTCCCACCTTTGGGGCATTTTGAAAACAAACATACTTTAGTGAAGCCTCAGGACTAGTTACACCTAACAATTACACCGGGCAGGGCCACTGCAGTACTGCCAAGACATAATAAGGGTAAGATTTTCAATTATTTTTGAATCCAAAATGCACTTACATCGCTTTGCGCTTCTTCCCCGCAGTCGTGACCGCCGTCGTCATGAAAACCGCCCGGCGCACCTTCACAGGTGCGAACAAAGCGTGTTTCTGGTTGGTCCAGGGTGCAAAGGGCTTTTACTGAAAAGTGCATAGGGTTAAGTTTGAACCAGTGCGTCACAGATCAAATGACACTCTCATTCCCAACGCCAAAGTGCCCCCCGAAAAGAGCCTCCGTGGTGAACGCCATAGGGAAGAAATCAAAGTCATAGGACGACGTTTCGTTGAATTCGCGGGATGGTAGCTTCATGTGTTCATATGTTTTCTCCGAAAAGTGTGCCTCAAGCTTTCGTAGCATTTATTACACTAACATGTTAACACATGTTACAAACATTGCAGTGCACGCACGTTGAAAAAGCAAGGCGAATAAACTGTATTGCTTTCATGGTGATGAGCAGGGAGTCAAATGGGGTTTCTCCGCAGGGTCGGCTTCTTCAAATAGAAATTGTGAGCTATTCAGGAGGATTTCGAAAAAAACTGGTATTACTGATCAAATCGTACAGGTCTAATATAAGAGCAAGTTCCAAGTACAAAAAACTCTGCCTCATACGAGGAACGAGGCTTGGGTTCGTGGTGGCTGCTCTGGACATTTAAAAACAAAAACATGTTAATTAAAGCGTTGGTTGGTTGGTTGGAACGCAATTGCGGTAGAATCGATCAATTCATGCATTTTTCCACTAAAGCTTCAAAACACGGGCAGCTTGAGCTGAAAACGGGGCTGACCATTGACCGTCACGTGTCACGTGTCACGTCACGTGTCACACAACGCCGACCGTCACGGTTGGCGGTAGTGGCAGATGACCGCCGACGGTGCTTATGAATGACATTTTTCATTGTCAGTTGTCATGCCACTTGACTGGAGTGAGTTTTTGCATCACCAAAGCTATCTCAAGTAACCGCTTACCACGAGCATTGAAAATTTGAACGGGTTCTTCATTGACAGTTACAAGTTGTTACCTTGTACTTCATTGACAAGTTACAAGCCAGAAGACTGAAAAATGTTACAAGGACCGTTGCAACAGCGCAACGTGTTTCACGGTACACCTCGTGTGCGTACGTACGTGCGTGCGTGCGTGCGTTCGTGGATTACGCAGTCAGTTTTTTATTACCATTTATCACCACTTCATGGTAATCAACTGCGCACTGGGACCGGCGCACACCCCAGACATGTCGAGCATTCCGGCCACGTGAGCCAAACCAACGGAAAAAAAACTGTTTGCCTCACAAGTTCAAACAGGCTGAAACATGCAATTATACAACAGATAAAACACTGACTGAATTATCAAGTCACATGTGTGATGTAGACGGATGACAAATGAATGCACCATCGTTCATGACAGATCGTCAACATCTTGAAAAAGCGCCGTTTCCTAATGCCTGTGATATAAATCTTTCTGGAAACTTCTCTTCAAAGTGGAACTTCATGTCTCTCCTTTGTTTTTCCGGAATGGAAATGGCGTCATTCGGCGACGCCTAATGATCTGCGAAAGCAGTGTGCTGCCCGTTAATTTGGTTTTAACGACACGCCAAGCATAAAATGGAGATAAAGTAGCGCGACATTTTTTCAATTAAACTAAAATAGATGGATGATGGTGCTGGGAGACGTAAGATCGTGCAGCGTGTATCTAAAAAGAAAAAAATGATATCTGAGTTGGATGTCAAACTGGTGTGCAGAGAACGCCTTTTGTGCTACATCGTGCCGTACAATGATGCCGGGCCGCACAAGTCTATTATTCCTCGGTGGACACGTACTCCAAAGATGCATGTCAATGGAACCTGGTCAGTCAGCTGGCATGCTGCAATGAAAGTAGCATGTATATTTTATCTGACGGTTCTGTGCAAAATCCCACGTGACGTCTCGGACCAAGCGGAAAAGCTTGTAGCTTCATATATGTCTTGCGTGAAATATCAACAAAATTCATGGAAGTAATTCAATGCTATATTATTATGTTGCATAAGAAGTAATATGCAATGTTTCACCACGACCACCTGACATCACGTTGTACACGTGTGTCATTCACATTTCAATGAGAAAAGTTCCGGCTTAATATAAGTATCACTCGATGCCAAATGCATAGGTCATCTGCCTCATAGAGAAAAGTCATCACAAATTTTAGCAATACATTTTGGGTGATCTACTCCCCACATTACAAAATTTCCACTGTGCTTTGGTCTAGCCTATGAATCTAAGTACATCTTCCTCACTTAAGTCCCACGCCATCGTGACCTGTCCGGAATCCTTTGCAGTTGTCTCTCTGTAGATGTTGCCAAGCCATCTGCGATAATTGGCCGCAGCAGACCGCGATTGGGGTGGATGGCCCGAGGTCGTACAATGGCGGGTCACGATGGGTCCCGTGCCGACCATTCATCCCCATCTATTCTCCCTTTCTCGTGCGCGATGACAGCACAGTTTTGGGCATGCAGGGAAAGCCACAAAGCGCCAGAAGAGAAGTGGCGAGCATTCGGAGCTGGCGAATATTGTGACATGACAACCATGCGCGTCAGACTGATCAAAAATTGGTTTTAATGGTTTGAGGTCAAAGTGGATGACATAACCTTTCAGCGCATTTGTTAGAAGTTAAACCGCTAATTGATACAGTTCCCGTTTTCTGCTTAGTTGTCAAAAATGGCAAAACCAGCAAGAAAAGCAGGTAGGTCTGTTAAAAGACATTTTTCACGTTTGAAAATATTAGAGCAAGCACCAGATACGATGAAGTAAGCTCACTTATAGCTAATGACATGATTTTAAATAGAAAAGATTCTCTAGACATCACAATTTCTCTGTTAAGTAAATATGCCCATCAATACATCATTGTTTGATCACGCCATCGTACCATGCACTACATTGATCGAGAGCCAACCGACGGTCGTTTTATCTGGAAATTTTGCTCACGAATGCCAGATATGAAAAACTGAACCATTGCATTTTGCTCGGCCTTGACTGTCGCATAGAATATAAAATGACAGAATTTGAATGACATTATTATGACGTCATGAATGCCAAGCTGACTTTGAAATACTCTCTCCGAGATACTCTCCTCATCTTCGCAGGCGTGTAGCTAAGAAACTAGATAAGCTTAGGTCCCAAGAAAAAGTGATCTGCACCGAAAAGTCTTCAAGATGGCTATTCCGGTTCAAACCCCACACTATTGTTGGACATTTCCTTGAACGTCTGCAATAATGAAATGTATGAAATGTATGAATAGCGAAACGAATAAGCTGATCTACGCATCGAACTGCCCAGGTTTCAAACTCGGAGGCATGGGCAGCGTCTTCGGCGCAATTTGAGGTAGTGATATGTCAAGAACTGGTTCGGATGAGGCCGACGATTCTGTATTGAGTCATCTAGGCCACTAAGCGCTACTCTTCAGAGAGCACGCTAGGATTGTCTCATAGGTAAACAAAAGTATGTTCAACCGGGACAGCAGATCGTTGGAATCAATCAGTCGGAAGCAGTCTACAATCACAGCACCCCCAAAACCTTAGTGAAGGCATCGCCGCATGATGACCAGGTAGCCTAGATGAGCGATCTTCGTACAATCGTGATGAATGTATTCGTAGGTCAAAACTTGACGATACTTTGGTTATCCGATAGCAAGCTGATATAATAATTAAAATATACCACTGGCTGGGGCTAGCCTGCAGTGAGGACCTCGACGTAGCTTAGAGCTTTGCACCTGCAGTGACGATTACATCGGTTTGTGTTTGTTTGCTTTTATTTGTTTGCTTTGTTTACCTTTACATTTCCCAATGTAATAATTTTCGGATTAACCCAAGCGCGAATGGGCGGGGGACGTACTCCCACGGGATATTTACATAAATAAAGCCGGAACTGTTGGTGCTATCCTCCTCACCCTCCCAGTATCTATCCCAAGTCAATTTCGGAGGCGCGGTATTTTTGGTTCGGTTCATAGCAGACCAATAATCTGGATGTTTTTTTTTGCTGGCTAATGTTAGATCCAAACGTTCTTAAATGTGGCAATCATTACCAAAGCGTTATAATGTGGATATGCTCCTGTCTGACTGACTTTTCGCACTCTGATGTTGCAATAGATTGCTGACCTACGTTGAACCTTCTTTCCGCTTTTTATGGTTTATTCACTTATACAACCTGTAGATTTAAATCGCTTTTTTTTGCTTAAGCATCGCCGATCTCCAAGACCATGTGACACTTGCCCCGGAAGACTTCCATACCTCACTATCTAAGGCTAGCGGTAATCATATTTTTACGACACGTGCCATGCGGATTTTTTGCAGTCATCTTTGGACTCGATAGTGTCGCTCCCCCATCAGGCATGTGACTTTTGCCACGAAAGGACATTATAAGCCATGACCTACCTTGATATTGACGAACAACTGGCTTGACAATTGGTTGACCTTGGCTAATTACCAGCAGCATATAATTATGGGTCAGGGAAAAGAACACTGTGGCTTTCAAAATCGTGCATTTTCTGTCAGATTGTAAGGACAGAAAACATGTCTGCTTTGACTGCATACAACTGAGATTAACAACCGATGAGATTAGATGACCGACGTCTAGATATTAAGGCTCAAGCATAAAGCTTAACATAAAGTTAGTCCATGGCACTGCAAAGCACTCACAGCAGCGAGGGAGCAAATGTGATGTCAAGTTCTCAAACGCCGGATCGACCGCAGGCGACAGGCGAAATAAAATCCATTCCCAAGAAATATCGCGCCTTTCCAATAGTGAAGAAGTCGTGCATTTTACCAGAGTGGCAGATATTTAGTTTTAATTCATTCGTTTCATTTCCCAGCACAGCGCAACCCCTGGCAATGGTCACCTAAACCCGAAGAAAGACCACAGTCAGCCATGCCAGAGCCCTGCATCCCACCGCAGTCAGCCATGCCAGAGCACTGCATCCCACCGCAGTCAGCCATGCCAGAGCCCTGCATCCCAACGCAGTCAGCCATGCCAGAGCCCTGCATCCCACCGCAGTCATGAACTGATTACGAAGGCCCGACTCTTGCATGACCGCATTAATGACTGTGGTCACGGCACTAACTTTGGTCGGGGACTCATTACTGGGGAATGCGAGCGCCGTGGAGTTTGGCGGTGGCCCACTCGTCGGAGCGCCGTGGAGTTTGGCGGTGGACCACTCGTCGGAGCACCGCAGACTAGTTTTACGTGGCTGCTGATTTCAGAGCAGTTCGGAGGAGGCCTGTGTGTTCTTGGTAAATGGCTTAGCGCGAAAGGCCAAAGGAGACTTGCGCAGTTGGCTGAAAGCCCACAGATGTTCGACCACTAATTTGGTAAAATACAGTGTTATCACACGCCATTTTTGCTGTAAGTTGGGCGTATTTGGAATGTGCGCCACACTTGCAAGTCGCAGAAGTCACTTCGTGCAAGTGGCGCACAATTAGCCGACAGCATCATGACAAGAAGAGGTCGGGAACATAGCTGGAACCAGATCTGTGTTTTAAGTTATGTTGTGTTTAAAAAACGTCACAAGTGTGGTGAAAAGTCATGAATAGGGCCTAAAAAGCAGAGTTTCACTAGTATTACGCATACTTATTTTGAGTTTCTCCTTTATGACATAGTGCGCTACCTATGGTGTGATACCATCATGCCTCCTATTCATTCACGCGCTGATTCATAACAAACTTTGTAGTACCAGTTTGGGTCGCAAAGAAAAATTGCTGCTGGTTAGGATATGCTGAACAGTAAATTTGCGACTGAAGCCCAGCTCCGGTTACTGGATTCTTACGGCCCAGTCCTGAGTTAGCGGCCAATGACAGCCGACCATTTGCCGCAACGAGGTCACCAGAACTAATAGCTTCCTCACGCGAGAGGAGATGACTTCTGTCACGCACGTTGCTTGTCGCACGAGCGCGGGCGACATGACGCACGCACGGCTTACACACACACACGGCTTACACACACGCACGGCTTACACACACACACGGTTTACACACACACACGGCTCACACACACTCGCGGCTTACACACACGCGCGGCTTACACGCACACACGGCTCACACACACGCGCGGCTTACACACACGCGCGGCTTAGACACCTGCACGGCCTAGACGCCCGCACGGCTTAGACACATGCACGACCTAGACGCCCGCACGGCTTAGACGTCTGCACGGCTCGCACACACGCACCGCTTAGACGTCCGCACGGCTCAGACACCCGCACGCACGCGCCACAGTGTGCCGGAACAGTAATTCGCAAGCATACGTGGCCGGCACATAACGCACAATCATGCCGAACTTGACGCGGTTTGGCATGATTGGGATGCATGGGCAGACGCAGACGGCAGCATGGACACACAGCTTGGGATGACGGCATTTGGACGCACGCGTAACGGAACTTGCACTTTTGGTGTTTGTCCATGCGTGCACGTAAAGAAAAGTAAGTTGAAATCGTTATCGGAGGTAGAGTCGCAGGATCCCTCAAATTCTGAAACTTACTTTTTGACACTAAACACATGATGTTAATTGTAATGTGCATGCAAGTATTAGTAAATGTATTTTTGAGTATTTTATACCAATGCAATTTCAGAGCCCTGCGCTCGAAGACAACCGATTTTGACTGGTTTGTCGATTTTGTTTTGATTGTCGATATTGTCGGTCGCACTTCGTTTACAGGGGTCCGTGAATATATATACACTGAAAACATGCGTTGTAAAAAGACCTTTTTGATTTTCTGTATCTTGTCATTTTAAATAACGATGGAACTCTACAAAATCTACTAAGAACAGGTTGTCCGTGCATATTTCCGTTCAAATGTACCAGAGTAAAAATGTTCCAAATGGAAATATTTAGTCACTTCATGATCCGGTCTCACACACACACACACACACACACACACACACACACACACACACACACACACACACACACACACACACACACACACACACACACACACACACACACACACACACACACACACACACACACGCATATATATATATATATATATATATATATATATATATATGTTAATGCTTTAACCCACCTGGTCAACGGACTTATCTACCTCCATTGGAGCAACAGGTTTTGTAAACAAATTATCCAGGCCTTTTGAATGATGGGTTTATGGGACCAGAGCCCACGCTAAGCAGTGCTTGTTGTACACACCCTGACTTCTGTCATCGGATCACGGAATTCCAGGCCGACAGCGGAATTTGGTGGCAGAATTAGTTTATTTCTATCTCGACTAGATACATAGTATGCTGCCCCTAGCGTTACCTAATATTCGACACATAATGCGTACTGGTGCGTCGGATTAGGACACGACTGGGAATTCTCTAATCAGTAGGCGTCTTGTGGCAAATTTACATAAGCGCCAACGCCTTTCAGGGAACATTGGCTGCGAGCATATTTCAACAAGACACGAGGAAGATGTGCTAAAGACTTGTGCACGCAACTTGGACAAAAATTCAAAGACGGAACGCTCATTATTACGCTATTTTCCAGAGAAACAGCACGAAATAATGTGGTCACAATAGGCGTTGCTCCCGCCAGCCCTACCGTGATGAGTTTCCAAAGACCCCAGCACAATGCCAATTTCAGTTTTGCATTAAGTGTGTCGCGAAGGCGAGGGACTGCCGCAACTTCATTGATCTGGCAATTACCACACATCCTCTCTCTTCCCGCCACACTTTCCTCTTCCCAAGTTATCGACTTGAGACACGTCAGCCGGAAATGCCCTCAGGGTTTTGAAAGGTCAGCATCCCCACGGACGGGCTTCACGGTGTCTGCCAGCGCTAACGAGCTGCTAAACCGTCCAAAATAGGTGCAGCGAAGGGGCCGAGCCCACCGGCAGTAAACAGACCAGAAGGGTAAAAACAAGGTGGGAAGAAAACAAGGCGTCTTTACGAAAGTAGCATCCATTTTAAGGTAGTCGGGTTCAGGACCGATGTGCAGCATTCAGATACCATTAATAGAGAGAGAGAGAGAGAGAGAGAGATACGTGTATATATATATATATATATATATATATATATATATATATATATATATATATATATATATATGAACTTAGCCTCGTCTTGGTAGCATGGATCAAAACAACACGGTGTGGTGTCGGCGCGCGTTTTCGGTAGCCTGGATCGAAACCCCTGGTGGCCGCGCTCGTCGGGCCGTGGCGTTGGACAACGGTCATCGACTCACTCCAAGGCGATTACCTCATGTGTAGTTACTGGCAACGGGGCTCAACTGAGCTCGTCTTGATGTCCTTTGATGCAACCTTTTGTAGATTCGTTGGGCTTGCTCAGCACGGTTAGTCACGCTTTTGACTCGTTTAGGTGTATTTGTGCGGACTTTTAGGTGTATTTGTGAGGACTTTTAGGCGTATTTGTAAGTTTGAGGACTTACGGGTGCAGTTCGTGTACTTTGCGCTGATGTTGCAGCGATCTGACGTCGCTGATGCAAAGAGTATCAGCGACGTGCAGTTTCAGTTGGACTGCATCATATCCCACCAGGACGAAGTACCATGGAGTCGTGCTCGTAATCTTCGTAAGAACTCATGGACCATTCTTGTACGATGGGGTGAAGTCATTCTTTTGTGTCCAATATGATGTTTTTGTCCGAAAAAAATGCATGAAAGTTTGTGTAAGGTTGTGTTGCAATATGATCAACTTATTGAAATCCAAGCCGCTGACATCCAAGTGACATCCAACCTCCCCCCGCCAGAAGACAAGGCGGTGTTTTTACGACATTGCAGGATGAAGAATAGTTTATCTTTCCATTCGACTTAGCCGGGGAGCATCAGGGTTGCGTATCGCCAAAAAGCTGAAGACCACGAGTGAAAAACAGAATCCTAGTCTCGGATCACAACTAGTGTCGAGACCACTACTGTTATGTCGAAGGAAAGAGCAGACAATCGGCTGGCAGATATGTGAGTCGACTTGTGCAGCCGGTCGCGCGTACTCAGGCGTAAGCCAAAGATCCGTCGCTGTTGAAGCGCTACAAGGATTTATGTCGGGTCTAGGTAACCAGTGAAGACACAGACGAGCAACCAGTTGCATCGTGTAAGCTAATGTCCCATGCAAAAAGCGTGAAGCAGCACTCCTCGACTCACGTAAACGCAAATGTTCGACCACTGAATGATCAATATCGTCCTTGTAAATGTGGTTAGGATTCGAATAGCACACAACGTATCCCGCAGCGAGAGGGATTGGTCCTAAAAATACACGGATGTATTGCTCAGTTTGCTGTGCCCAATATCTACACAAAGGTACGCGTTTTCGTGATACTTTGATCACTGCCGCTGAAAACCTAAGCATTCCAATTTGGTGGTTTCCGCCAACTGAAATGCCGAGGCATCGCCATACCCAGAGCCAGCCAATTTTGAGGCACTTTCACCAGAAAACTTGGGTGCTAACGTCATGCACCAGCGAACCTCTTTGCATGCCAAGTTCTTGAAAGAGGACTACTTCATTGCATCGATAAGACGCATTCCGCATGCCTTTCACAGGCGGCTGGCTTCGTCTCTTTACGTTGTGGCATCTTCTAAAAGGTGACCATACTCACACCCCTCCTGTTATCACTTGCCAGCACCATGCCTCAAAAGAGTCATGTTGGTTACACGTTTAATCCAGCAGCAGCACTTCCAACGCTACCACTGTTAGACAGGAATCATTCCAGGTACCAATTTTGAATTGCACGGCATACAGGATAAACATGAGCGAAATCGTTGTGCGTTGCGTGTGCATGTGCGTTGTGGGTATCAACAATGTTTATGTTTGTCAACAATGGGTATCAACAATCAACAACGTAAATCCATCACCTGATGTGTTTACAGATTTCTTCCATGGGACTGAATCGTAAAGTAACCTAAACGCAAAATTATTCATCGGTACACCTATGACGACGGAGCAGCTACGGATCCGGAGCAGATACTCGCAGCTATTTTGATAGACCTAACGAAGAGCTCTTGGATTCGCTGATTATTGCTTTTCGTGCGTTTCAGGTTCGCCACCAAATCAGGTCGCTGCTTTATGATATCAACGTGGGGTGCCGGTGGTGTAGTGGTTAACGCATCTGCGTCAATCACGGCGCGTCTGGGAAACCAGAGGTGCGGGGTTTGATTCCCCCGCGGTGCCCGCCCTTCCTGCCAGGATGAGAGACAGGCGACGCTTCAGCAGCTGAGCGCGTCGTTAAGCCCCAATGACTCACATACACACACACACACACACACACACACACACACACACACACACACACACACACACACACACACACACACACACACACACACACACACACACACACACACACGCACACACACACACACACACACACACACACACACACACACACACACACACACACACACACACACACACACACACACACATGATATTAACGTGAAGAGGGATGATGTACACGTATATTGAGCGACCTAAAAAGCTGTGTCGTAACACGATAATGTTCAACTCTCTACCTCTCCACAAACTTTGAATCCTGGCCATTGTAACTGATTTTAATCGCCACGTTGCAGGCAATCTGTGGTAGCAGGGTGGCAGGCAACAACAATGCATAACGTGAAAACCTTGGCTCTGCAGGATCCATGCAAGTATGCTCAAATCCTGTGTTCTTGGTAGTACGCCTACGGAAGAAATCTAATGACCTGGAGGTCCTACAGCTGCAATACTGGAAACATACAGGCGTCCGCAGAAACGCAGCCGTTCGTCCTCGGTACAGTCGAAACTTCCGCGTATGCCGAGCAGCGGCTGCATTCTTACCGGCAGGTACTCAACTGGAAACGACAAGTCCCTTGCAACATATAACACGCTGCGTGACTGTGACTCGTGACACGTCCCGGGCGTCATGCAACATCTTGCATGCCGGATGTCAACCGGTTCCGGTGCGACACGCGTCCACCCACCGCCGGACACCCCGTCGGCCTCTTCGGCGGTGGCCGGCGGTGGACGCAGACCACGTGACAGACAGCCGGTTTCGGGTAGGCGGGCCCCGCCGCTGCTGGGACGGCAGATCACGTGACGGGCAGGGTTTCGGGCAGCCGGGCCCCGCTGCTGCTGGGACGGCCAGGCCCCACCGTTGCTAGGACGTGGCTAATCTGACCGCCGGCTGGCATGGACCCCACTTGGCTCAAAAGAAGCTG
>NW_023596448.1:7173802-7226302 GCF_011947565.3 Pollicipes pollicipes | reverse complement strand
AGTTACCACGGAATGAAAAGCCAAACATAAGCTGACCAGGAATTGTTTTTATTTATGCTGGCGGCACCATCCTGGTACACAAACATGTCATCAAACCACAGAGTCGCGCAGAAAACATTTAAAAACTCATGCTATCGGACAAAGTTATTCCGCGGAACTCTATCTGAAAGAACTTGAAGTCGTACACGGTGCCATACTCGACGAACATATTTCAAGATATTACTTAATGCATTGAATTCAATGTCATAATATTTTCCATATTGGTGCTATGTTGAAATAAAAAATACAATAACGCACCATATTAATTCCCGCGGGTAAAATAATTTTCGTCCTGCCAGCCTCATCGCCAAACTTCGCTCCAACTGCGTGATGCTCAATGCAGACCTACTGCTTCTAAATCAGCGTTATGAATGTATGATTGAGCAACTGATGGAATGATCCACTTTTCGCCGCAGCGCTCCATCCAATTGGCACCGATCTGATTGATAGCCACGTGTAACTTGTCGAGGAGAATTATGAAATCGTGTTTATTTATAGCGAATAAATCAGCATTTGGATCACATCATGATCCGTACACATGCCGTTCAAAATACTATGCGTCAGGTCGTGGCTGAATGAACTTTACCGTTATCTCGAAAAAAGAATGCCCAGAGCGTTGTAAACGTTGTAAACAAAAAAACGTTGTGGAAAGCTGAACGTGCAGAGTGAAGCGAGAGCACCTAAGCTAGAAACACGTGTGCTGTTGAACCTTGGCCTCGAAGATGACAGGCTCCCCCTAACACATGTTCTCTTGCGGACCAATGAACACACCACGGCGCACTTTGCGCACAGAGCATGGCGGATGAACACCATTTCAAAGCTCGTTTGACCGGTACTCTGGCCGTCCGCACCAAGCCAGCGTGACCGCGCGCGTCTGTCGGCGGACGGCACCTGCGGCCGGCTCCCGCACGTCCTCGGAGAAGCTCATACCCGGCCCGTGGCCGCTCGTAACCCAGCAGACGCCGCTCCGGAATGTGACGTCGAAGTCGGCCTCCGGCGAGCCGGGCTGAGTGACGAGCGGACGGGCAGCGTGACGATGTCCCTAAACTGCGCCACCGGCCGTCGATGTGGTCCGTGACGACGTGAGGAGGCTCAGCAGGCCATGGTGCTGCGCCTGGCAGTGCATCATGCGGGGGGCTGGGCGTACGGCTCCACCGCGGTGTAACAGTCGGCGGGGGTCGGTGCTTTCTACGACGGTTGTTTTATGCAACTCCGATAATGGGAGTTGTCGTACGCCGATGATACTCTTATAAAACTCTGATGATGAGAGATGCCTTATTCCGATAACATGCTTTCAAACTCCGATAATGGGAGTTGTCTTACTCCGATAATACTGTTATTAAACTCCGATGATAGGGGAACTTTTTCTAGCTGGTCTAGCTCACGTTGCTCCAGCTGGTCCAGCACGCACCACGAACTCGAACGATGCAAGCAATGGCTCGTTAAAGGGATTGCTCCACATTTGTATGGGGGTTTTAAACTGGAATAACATCTTGAGGATCATTCGGTGTAGCCCACAACTCCGCCCTTCCAAAAATACAACCGCTTTAGTTTCGGAGCTACACGTTTGGGTAGATAGCAGACTATTATTTCGTGGAGGCTATTTAAGGGTCACCCAGGCATCCATGACGCCATAATAACGGATTCAAATCCTGCCAATCTATCAGCTACACGGCGATAAAGACCAAAGAAGTACAATTGTCAAACCGTTGATATCTGGCGTTGGTGGGCACCATCTCCAGATATAACAACCTCCAACTGGCTCTCTATCAATGTTATGCAAGATACAACGTCGTAAGCAAATAATGAGGCATTGAGTATATTTACTAAACAGGAAAATTTCGATGTAAACGACAGTCTTTTCCACTTAAAAACACAATGATAATTAAAAGTGAGCGTATTTCATCCCACCTCATGCTTGCTTCATTATCTTCAAATGTAGAACATACCGTTTAAAGGGACTGTTTAAACAGTCGATTTAATTGAGCAATCAAGCAGACTAGGCATTGGTATATATATATATATATATATATATATATATATATATATATATATATACACCTTAAGCCTGACACTTCAACTAGAAGTCGTATGTTGGCGATGGTTCTAACGCGGACGTCGGCTTCGTTTGCTCCCGAGCGATTGCATGTTTGATTGGACCACAGAGCAGAGTCGACCCGGCTGATTGGCTGTTGGTGTCCCACACTCCCACCGGTGACCCTGCGTGGGATCAGGGGAAACACCGGCCTGCCGAGAGCGCCTTCACTGGGAACTTCTCTAAGCAGAGCGATTACGTGATTTAACACTCGTGAAAGTAAACATCAGAAGTATTTGCGGAGTGTTTCGCGTGTTTATGGTGGCACTGTACTCTGCTAGTCATCCTGAGGGACAGGTAAGAAGTAACCGCGAACAGTGTATGCATCATTTGGGAATGTATCTGAGTACAGGCACGCGATGTCAATGCATGACCTTCAGCATGCGTGAAGGTGCTTGCACGAGGCTCGAAGTTTCGAAAACGAATCGCTGTAAAATTGAGATAACATTGGCTAGATCGGTGGCCATGTCGGGAGTCCGCGCTGTCAATCATGTTTGCCGGCGTAAGCGTCGCTAGTCGTCATATAATTATTCTTTGACATATTGCCCACCGACATCCTCCGTTATTTTGAAGGTAGCTTATAACTGTGGATACCCATAGTTTCAGTAATCGTTCTAAAACTCCGCGAACGCCAGGAACGTACCTCCTTATGCTTAATGATAAATGATCAAACATAGTAAGAAGAACTAACTTGTAAGGCATTTTATCGCTTCGTTGACGTATATCTTCCATAGATTATATCTCCCATCTTTTCCTTTGTAAAGCGGGATGCTACATGTGAACTGAATATTAGTTGTAAAGGGCCGTTCATAGATTGCGGGATTATTTTTGCCAATTTGATCCCTCTTCACCTGGTTAACTCTTGTTTCCACCTGGATGACCCCCGCTGTCAAGCGTTTGTTCAGTCCCTACTTGGGCCTAATATGCGAAATGAATAACCAATACGCTTCTCCTTATGGGAGGGAGCCTATGCACTCAGTGCCGCGGGTTTCATCTGTTTTTAATGATTCTAGCATGACTTGCAGTCTCACCTTAACAAAACGATACGCTGTCCAAAATTGCTGCTCTCTCCTTTGTTACGTTTTCGTCACGTCCCATCGCCCATGCGTGCCTAAGGTAATTTATGGACGGCCCCAAATATTTTTTTTTGCGTCGCTGAGTCGTGTTTGTAGCTGAGCAAAAAGGCCGCCGGACTCTATACCAAGGTGTATTGGTTCAGCTTTCGGATTCCAAAAATATTTGATAGGCTCTGTTTAGACCCGGGGCGGGCACTTCTAATGAACTCGGCAGCTACGTGCAATTGCGAAAACGGGAAGTTATTCCTTTTTTACTTAAACTTGCCATTCAGATTCTCTATTACACACCGCTGATCAGGGAGCGTTGTTGGAATATTCGCGTGCGACAGTTCCAACTGAGACGTTTCTTCGGAAGAGTTTATGAACCTTAAAGTCGAATCTCGGACACACTATTCCCTGCAGCTTTCCGATAAACGACTCTACTGCAGGCGAACCGTCAGCGACAGAACGCAGCGCGTCCATTTTCCACGCGTCTGACCACCGGACAGAAAAGCCGGCCTCACGTGACGTCAAAGTTACGTCCTTCAGCTTCCGGGCACGGAGCGGTGGTCATTAGTCAATTTTCGGGGTGGGAAGAGCGGCAGTGGTGGTCTGACCCCCGGGACAACGGCGGGACGTCCCCAGCATCCGAACATCCTCCGAATCTAGTGCGACAGGGTTGTGCGGAAGACGTCACCGGTCAGCACTATTTGCTTTGATGCGGCTTGGTCGTGGTCGAATTCATTTAACTTGACTTGACATTAGTCACTCTAGGCAAGATGATCGGCAGCTGAGATTTGCGATTGGGGGGTGAGGACTACTGGTCGCGAATGTAGACACCTACGTGGATTATACGAACACCTACATGGGGCATGACAAGCAGCGCAACGAGAACGGCCAATTTCGCAGTCACAGGCATCGCACTAGCACAGGACATGCGACCCGATTTTGGCAGCAACTGCCGACGCGCCCTGCATCTCTACTTTGGCGTCAGGCTCGCAGCCGTCCACTTCATCGTCATCTGCCCGGAACGACCGATCGCCGCGCATGCCGCGTCGGTGATTTTCATCGATCGGAACTGGAAACTGACGTCGCGGGCCCACCGGTCGAGGATCGCCCGACGCTGCCGACGACGCGGCCCGCGCCGCAAACTACCAGCTCTGTCACGCGAACTCAGCTACCGGATACTCACGGTGAAAGTGCACCTTCTCGGACGGCGACGGTTGCCGCTTGCGAGAGGAAAGCCTGTTTATTCTAACTGCCGTCGCAGCAGTTATGCAGCCAGCTGGCGGTGTTCACGACTGCTGTAGCGGTATTGTGTGCGTCATGTGTGCGTGGGTACTGATATGTAGGCAGTAATCGATGTTCCTGGTGGAGGTGCAGGATTTGATGCACACAGTTGAGCTATTTTACGTTACCTTAGTTCATTCGGGTCTGTATGAAACATCAAAACACAGTATCATACGACTCAGCTATCTTTCATTTTATGCTGGACCAAAATTATTTGGATAACTGATTAAAGCATTCGCTGATTTTTTGAACTTCTTCCCGGATACCCGATTTTACGCTCTAACGCACGCAAATTTGTGCAGACAATGACGCACAGGTGTATTATCGGTTAGTATTAGAGCAGAAAAAACACATGCAATGATGTGTGCTGTTGCGCTCAGTTTTAACGCAGCTTGTATCAAAATGTAGTAAAAGGCGCCGCAAAAAAGGTGCCCCTAAATCCGGTGGTAGCTAAACCAAGCCTCAAATAGCATTGTTAATGTTCTTTTCCGATCGTCTGGTATGTAATAGCACGTACGCCTAAGTATGGTGGTGCCACGCAAGGTCGAGAACGGCTCTATCATCCGTTACCGACCCATGATCACATGTTCTTTCACCCCGGACACCCTTCTCAAAGCCGCTGTCACCAGCCTGAACGCCAGCTGAAAGCCGGCGGCATTTTTGTGGGCCCACCATCACTCGTGCGCGGCTCGTCGGAAGAAGAACCATGCATCAGGGGAGCGCTCAGCCCACGCGACGAAGGACCTAGGCCCTCCGGCCTTTGACGCTGGGTTGGATGGTGAGCCCGCCGCCGAAACCGGCTCGAAACTCGACTCAGATCTCGGATGGGAAGTTGGAGAGGAAGCCGGCGGCGGGCGCGCTCGCGACGGGCTCGTCCCCGCTTGTATCAGAGACGAGAGAATGTTTGTGTGTGATTAACTCCTCTGATTCAGGCTTGGCACCGTCTTCTTAATTAAGGGGATTGCCAGGACTGAACAAACTGTCTTCTGGTCAAGTAAGAACAAAGTTGCGACGTGCTCCTTTTAATTTTTCGCTTTTAGCTGTTTTTTTGTTACGATGCAGTAATTCTGCGACCTTTAGCATTTGAATATGCCTTTCGACAGGACACGGTAGTGGCAGTTAAATGGCGACGCCCGGCTGAAAACCAACTAACGAAGGTGCCGTTTTTTTTTAGCTATTTGGGTTGTGTTGGGGTTGAACACCTGCGTTTGGAACCAAAATTGTGTGTTCGTTCCAGTAAAACATAGCCAACTTTGTGTAGCTCCAATCCGCTTATCTGGCTGCGACTCTGGTCACACCAAGTTTCATGCTATTTAACCGCTCTTTTCCAGCATAGTACACAGGACAGATGTCCCGAAAGAATGCTACATAATCACATACAGGTGCCATTCATGTACGAAGTCAGATAAACGAGGCGCCGAACGAAGAACCCACTGTCTGCACTTAGCAAGCATTTTCACCCTTCTGTTTGTTCCTCACCTTTGTAGTAGACATTAACATCGGCCACGAGATTCGCGTATGGGTGAATACCAGAGCCAATATGTGGTATTGTACGATAGCAGCCATGTGCTATGGTGAACTCAATCTGAGGCCAGCAGACATTCATTTGATAGGCATTTACTCGAAAAGTGTCGTGGAGCCCAAGCCAAACTTTGGCGAACTCATTCGCAAACAGAATCAAGGTAATTAAATAAATGTATTTTGCGACTCAAACAAGCTTTAGACATGGTGATGGATTATGGTAAGGACATTGGCTCAACATCGGCAAGTCAAGCCCGATATATATATATATATATATATATGTATATATATATATATATATATATATATATATATATATATATATATTAAAACAACGACGCCATTAATCTGTAAACAGCGGCCGAACATGTCCGTTCGATTGGACTCATACCATCACCACCCCACCACCCCCTCGTATGTGTCTGTCCATCAGCCTGCGTCGGTCAGCTCCGAGGACACCGTGGGGATGAAAGAACAGACTGGTCGTACGCGAGGAAGTCGGGACTGTGAAGCGCCAGACGATATGTACACGGTGATATGACTATCGACGATGGCACTCAGCCCGGCTTTCATACGGGCTATCACACGGGCCCTCACACGGCCCTTACACGGGCCTTCACACGCCAACATTAACGGGTTTTAACGGCGATACCTGCAACTTTCCTGGTAGTAAGTTGGGCTCTTTTAATTCCAAATCTGCATATTTGCACACCAAGGAGCTCAATGAATATGGATAAGGAAACAAAATGTGTGGGAGTTGGATGGAAGCATAACAAATATGCAAAATTCGACGGTTTTACATTTCGACGGCTTAGTTAGTGGCAAAAGTAAGCTGGAGATGACTAAATGAACTGATGACGGGATATATAGCTTTAGTGGCTGCACAATGTTTAATGCGCATCTTCTTTTGCAGGCCTCTGGAAAGCCTGGCTCAGTGAAACCTTCTGGCAACAGGGAGAACGGAAATCTGGAGACCTCTTAACCTTTCCAAACCTTTGCCGACACCGTTTTAAGAGTTAGATATTAAATATCGAAGACAGGTCACATCATGTTATTTCGTTTTGCCAGGAATAATTTTACTGTGATCTAAAAACTTAAGTCTACCAGTGGTCGTGCATTGTATTCAACATCAATACGTCATCATGTGACACACATTCAACGTGCACGTTGTTCAGTTTTATATTTCAAGCTACTGACCATTGTATTACCTATGCACATGCGTGAAAAGTTTGAACACGCAGCTGGGTCCCCGTATGTCATAATATAACACAACCTGCATGTTATTTCCCTGCACCGTCACAGTCGTTACCCAATCATTTTTACATCAGCATGCCCGACGTACAATGAACGAAGGGCCGAAAGATACTGGCAACGCCATCTTGCACTGTCGAAACTGGGGAAGCCCCGATAGGTGAAGCGAGTTCCCCCTGTACATGTCGTGATCCAGCGGGACAGCTCATCCGCACCACGAACTCACACAAACGCGACACGGGGCACAGTCCTGCCCCCGCAGTATCGCAGCTGCAGGCTACCAGCCGCCCAGTTTTGCCAGCTGCCGCAACGTTTCCTCTCCGCCGTACATAGTCCAGACGTTTTGGGCAGACATATTTCCTCATTTTGTGTCAACAGTTAACGAGCCATTGCGCCGTTTGGGACCGTTGTCTTGTACCCATAACTCGCAGCACTGCTCCGCGGTGCTCCTGGCGACACACTCTGGTGGGTTTGTGGGGTGTACGACACCGCCGTAGGCCTAACATGAAGCTCAGCGTCAGGGCAAGGTCTGAACCAATCATCACTGCACCGCCTGAGGTTGCCGTACTCTCCGAGGTCAACGCGTTGTTGTTCAAATGTTGACACCGGTCAATGCAACGATCACTTATTGTAACGCGTTCTTGAAGGGGGAGCAATGCCCTTGCAGGTGCAAGTTAGGTTATACCCTTACGTCATTGAACAGACTGAGGACAACTGTGTCACCCTCACAGCCAAGTCATGACCATTCATTACTGCGACGACGGACGGAAATATGTCATCCGAAGCCAGAGTCGGGTCAGAACACTCAATCACCACACCGCCTGGAGCAAGGGTGCCGCCCCACGTCACAGTTCGGTCGGAACCATCCATCACCGCACCGTCTGACAGGAACTTGGCGCCCGAGGTCGGGACCAGGTCACGACCAGCTGTCAGTAGGTCGATTGATGGTAAATGTGCCTGCCCAAGGCCAAAGCCAGGCATTGGCTGCTTATTGCTGACATGTAACAATCTGTGACTGCAGGCCAGACCTCATCCACAAACTCTTATCACTATATCGCCCGAGGAGATACTTGTCGCCACAGGCCAGAGCTAGGTGAGTGCCGCCAGGGTCTGTGACGCCCCGCGCGGTCCGGCGGTCCGTCGACGGTAGTCGGACCGATGGACCACCGATGGGGGAGGGGGGGGGGGGGGGCGACACCCTGGCTGGAGCCGGTCTCCCCGGTCGGTGTCATTACACACCTCGGAGCTGCGACCTGTTATTCGGCTATCGGCGTTTTACAGCGCACAAAACTGCTCAGGCAATACGCCATCGTTTGCCGCTAACCCCGACAGAGAGGGCGGACACCACCGAGAAGCGACCCCCGTGCCTCAAGTCTCGCAGTCACCCAGTGGGAGCACTGAGCCACTGACACACACCCCTTCCGGCCGGCGTGGGCTGACAGCGCGCTTCGGGCGGGCTCTACGACCGGAGCGGTCGCTGGTCGCGGCCGGTAAGGCGGTGCTGCGAGCCGCCGGCGCCGATCTGACCCGGCGGGATGCCGCCCCGCTTCGAATTAGAGCCGATTGGGCGCCGTTCCGAGGCGTCCGGCCGCCCGTGGGATGGCGGCACAACGTGCTCCCCTGAGGCCGAGGCGGAGGTCGTCCTGCTTGGTCAGATGTGGGCTCCTAGTCGCCGAGGGAGAGAGCGCATACGTGCTATTGAAACATTCATAGGATTCGGGGAAGTTGTAACGTTCTGGTCTGCTTGCGTTAACGATGTACGTGAAGCTCTTGGATATGGATCAGCAGCATCCGAGCCCGATATTTATTTTACTCATTTCAAGGGTCTGAAAACGGATCTATTAGTTTTGAGAGATGACGAACTCAAGTGAGCTATTGTGTTTGCACTGACTTTGTTTGAGCTGCGTTCTTTTCCACTGCTCCTCCCCAGTCGAAGAGAAGCAATGTTTCAACGCAAAGACGGAACCTCCGTCTCCTATGCGCGGTGAAAGCTAAGGCTGTGGCTCGTCCAATGCCTCAGACCAGCGGGACCGTTAAATTCGCACCAGCTCTCTGAGAAATGGGTTTAAGTGCGAATCTGTGTCTGGGTAAGCCATTGTAGCTTCGGATTCTCAGACCCCAGCAGACGTCCAAGGTGGCGGGGAGAAGATCGTATCAGACACTTGGGTGAATGCGAGTGCACAAGTCCGCCGAAGAATGGCAGAGGGGGGGGGGAAGGTGCAACATTTGTTTTGGTATGACGATTTTGCACGGAGAGTGAACACAACATGGAACGTGAAACTAAAACGGTTTCAAGAAAGCCTACGGCGAGAAATGCTTGACACAAAAGTATCGACCCTGTATAAGAGCAATTACGATTTTAAGGAGTGGTAAACCATCATCTCGATAGCCATACGCATCAAGTTGTCAGAAACATTAATGACAAACTTTGAACCACCTGTTGCAAAGGTACTTACAAACGACTTCGCAGAATATTTTACGATATTTCACAGTCTTTCAAACGTTCAGTTCTCATCTAAAGGACTGAAGGCAGCCGGTAGAGAGATTGGTTCTTAGCTCGAACGCTCCGCATGAGTTAAAATGTTCATTAAACAGAGACTCGGCAAGTCCGGAGAGCGGGAGGTCTGAACAAAACCGCTATTCGTGTAGCGTTCACATTCAGATGCACGGGTCCCACTCGTACGTCTTCGACTGCCACTGGTAGCCAGAACTCAGTGTGTCGACGCCAGTCAACAAGCGAGGGCAACCTCAGGATCGTCATCGCATCCGTTCACCTTCGAGCAAGCGCACCGCACTCCAAAAGCGTCCCACCTGGTCGGAGCGCAGTCACGCGCCTCTCAACAGTGGCCGCCTGCTTGGACCCCTCCCCTCTCCATCCTCTCCCTCCCCTTCCCCGTGGTAGTGAGACTACACGTGACCACGTGACCAGTTCGATTTCGTAGGTTCTGAGGTCCTCGAATGCCATTGGACCTTTGGCACTGTGCAGGAGGAGGCGCAGGGAAAAATAATCCTGGCTCGCGCGCACACGCATACACCCGGCCGTTGACATCATCCCTGGTGCAGTTGTGGAATGACTGCATATATCAGACAGCTCGGGTTCGATCTCCGAACAATGCGCCTCTTCTGTAAATTATGTAATGCTACGGATAATTGGCTCAGAACAAAGACAGGCTCAGGAGCCCGTTTCTGGAAACATCACTAATTCCTGGTGAGTTTCACTGACCGTTGTATTCTGTTTTTTAACTCTAGCCGTCTTTCCACCTTTAGCAGACTGCAGTCGATTGACACGCGAGAGAAAACATCCTTCGATGATCCACAGATAACTGCGAGCTGGCCGTCTGGGTCCAAAAAGAGCTATTTGAGTAGATTCCACGCATAAATTGCACCCTTCGACATACATCGTAGGCGACACTGAAAAATCTGATTGTGCGGTATGAAACCATATAACGATACTAATCTCGGATCAGCACTGCCCCAGCGCTCAAAAATGCGGAGACTTAAGGCTGCTATGTCACTCCTAGCATACTGCTTCAACTTATGCTAATCACATGGGGCAAGTTTCCTAGCGCCACACCACGTGCTGCTGTAAGATCTGGGCCAGTGTTACGTAAACCGTCCTTTCGCCACGCTGATTAAGGTCATGTGAGGTTTCGTGGGTCTACCAACAACAGCCCTCGAGCTATTAGAGGCCATACAGAAGAGCTTCCCGTTTATTACATAAGTTTGCCGTTCCCTGTCCGGCATGTCTTCACTAAACAACGTATAAAACGCCTTTGCCTTACGCCTTAACGCCGACCCACATGCTCTTTCAGCTCTCCGGAAAGGAAAGACATTGGCGTGTTTCTGTAAAGCTAACTGCCAGGACATTCGCCTTATACATCAGCCTTACGTGCCGCACTTTCAATGTGGTTGAAAGGCAAGAGATTTCTCCTGGGATCATGCCATTTACAGGGTTTGGTCTTCAGGTACAGGCAACAACAGCAAGGGTAATGGCGCAAAAAGACAGCACGGGTCAGGTCATGAGACAATAGAGCAGGCTAGACCATGTGACGACCGAGAAAGTCAGGCCACGCAACGACAACGCGGGTCAGGTTATTGGGCGAGAGCACGGGTCGGGTCATCACACGACAGTACGGGTCAGGTGACGTGACGACAGCACAGGTCAGGTCAGAGGCGATAGTACGGTTCAGACCACGCGATGACAGCACAGGTCAGGTCATGAGGCCACAGCACGGGCCAGGTCACGTGACGACAGCGCAAGTCAGGTCACGTGATAAAGGCACAGGCTAGATCACGTGACAAGAGCGCGGGTCAGGTCACGTGACGACAGCACAGGCCAGGTCATGAGACGTCAATACGGGTTTGTTATAAGACGATGACACGGACTGGGTCACGTGACAACGGCACAGGTCAGGTCACAAAGTCCACGGTCCACATAGGCGCACATAAAAGTGGCAGCAACTAGCCTACAGCACCCCCATATCCCCACATATCAGTACCGAGCATCAAATGGCTCCACTAAACTAGCGAGCTTGCTATTCCCTGTTTGTATCACGTCTTTGATGTGGTTTCAGCTCGTTTTTTTGCTGTTGTTTTTCGCCACATTTATGCGCCTGCGGTGCAATAACAGCATCGTTTCTTCCGTCTTGCATCGGCCCGGCAACAACGATGTCAATTTCTGCCCTGCTTCTGCAAAGCGGCTCGCAGCATCAAGGAAAGATCCTCTCATAACAACCCTGAGCGAAATGTTTCAAACAAAACTGCTATTTCTTTGCGTTCTGGAGATTTCCCGGTAAAAGAGTTTTCATCGGTAAGAAGAGCAGAGCTGACAGTGTGTGCGGCGGACTAGTTGATGGTCTGTGTAGCATATGCAGCATGTGGCATGTGCATCAAGGTGCATCATGCGAATCTATCGGCCTAATTATCCACGCCATCAGCCAGCGAGATTTATCCAACTAGCCATGCCGCGTGTCGAAAGTTTCAGGCGTAAGCGGGCCTGTATCCAGACTGGTGAGCTGGGTTCTCATGCGTTCCCTGGGATCTGCGATGCACTCTCTGGCCTCTTTTCGTGCAACTCATGCACTTCAAGTATAGGGGTTTCGCGGCGGTTAGTTAACACCATTTTTTTGTGTTGGGATCTGAAACAATCGCAACAGAAAAACGTTTGAGTCAGCGCCTGTTCCATCATAGTCTCTCACCAATTTGTCTCATTGTCCAACATCACTTGTCTCATGCACTTGCCTTTTGGGTATTGGCATAGGTAAGACGCTTAAGAAATATCTCGTAGATTCTCCAGGAACTCCTACACATTGTTGCTGCTTGCGGTTCATCTTAACATAACTAGCCCCATCCACACCACTTTTTTGCTTACAAAAGCAAAAAGTAAATTTGGTCTGAGAAAGAGTAAGTTTGGAACTACACGTGCCGAAGATTTTCCCTTTATTCAAGTAACGGATGGGCGTAGCTCAGGGAAATGGACACCGGGTACAACAAAGTTTAGTTAAAAAAAATGCAGCGTGAAACTAGAACTAGACTAGCTGTGCAGTGTACGCTTAACTTCTAGTTTATACTAAACGTTTGGCACCCGGTTAGTAAAAGTGAATGTGTTTACAATTTGATTGAATGTGGTATCCAGACGTTTTGAAAGAAACTCTCAAAGAGTAAAACGCCACATTTGTCTGACAGCATGTATTGGCTGATAGCAAACAATTCAGCATATTCGAAAGGGAACACGTATACAAATTCTAGAACGCCCCAGCCTGGAGCACACAGTAGTATGATAGTGAATCTGAAACGTTGCCGATTGATGTAGTAAGGCCACTGGCAACGTCGCGAAAGTCAGAAAATGCACGGCGTACCGTTTACGAAAACTTTGACCCGGCACGCCGTGGGAGTTTGACGTTTCTTGACAAAAATCAGTCAATGGACCCGCTTACACCAATTAATCAAAATTGTGTTTGGTGCCGGGTTCATCGACATTGCCCTGAGGGAATTGGGTTCACAGCTCAGCAGGCGTCTAACACGTTAACCCTTGGTTGGGCTGGTTGGAAATGTAAGCAGAATGGCTATGCTACCGATCTACCTCGGTGGGTGGGGGGGGGGGGGGGGGAGGGCATGACTGGTCGGGGGTCGGTTTGCCGGACGGGCATGGACGCAGCCTCATGGATAACGAGTAGATTGGGCCAGGAAACCCGCAAGGGCCTCTAGCAGGGGCACAGCACAGGGATAGAGAATGGAGTTGTTACGGAAATCTTACCCGTGTGCTCCTTTACTCTGGTGGCAATAAATTTTTGAGCTTTTGCAAATATCAGCTTGTTTTCCGAATAATTCATTCGCCATGTGTGTGTGTCAACAGAGAGCTTCGTTTAGTCTGGCTAAGCATGCACTGCAATTTTCTTGCCTAACACACGTAACAACACGCCAAGGATCGCAGCTATTTTTTACTAAATTAAAAAAGATTCCTGAATAACCATACAGACAACACCAGACCCCACTCGAAATGAGAAGACGCAAAGCTTCTCGACAGAACATCGTCGCAATCAATGCCTACCGATGGCAAGTTCAAAAGAGAAAGGCTTAACGCAAACGTTCCGAGTCCTGCCGTGACCTAGTCAAACGTGACCTTGACCTAATGTGACCTAATGTGACGTGACCTAATCAAACGTAAAAATGTAGGTCTGGCTAGGTTTGGACGCCAACAGCCGCATAACTGTCACAGTAACTGAGTGGATAATTAGTGATAAAGGAAAACAGTGTCTGCATAATTGTTTCTGATATACAAACGCATGAAGACCTCGTTTCGGAAGACATATCATATTTGACACGGCATCTGGCCTAGAAGATCAGCTAGCCAGCGAGTATCAATAAAGTCGATATAAGATAGATGCTGAATAACTCTTCCACATTATGGAAGCACCTGCAATTCCATACAGGAAGTCTTCACATGTCTACAAGTTAATTCGTCCGATTTTAGACCTATAAAAAGTCATCAGCCATCGTCGTCTTGCAGCCATCAAGAAAGAGATTTGAGCTCAGTGCACGAAGCCAAAAACGTTTATTTTGGTGCTGTTGGTGCCAAGGGTTTTAGGGGGAGTGGGAAAATGAAAAAAGTCATCACCAACTATGAATTCAGCACTTTGTGCTAAGTGGGTGCATCTCTACTGTTCATGAATCAGCTTTCCTACACATACAAATTTCGCCTAGCGCAGTTCCAAAACCAACTATGTGATAATTTTTCAGGCGTCATCATTTGGCCTGTTTGTGGTTTCAGCATTAATGTCTGTGCTATGTCTAGGTCTTGGATGTACCATGCGAGCATTCGTTAGACAAGGCATTTACAATTGTTTTTTTTGGGTATTTTTGTCTTGACCTTGTATTTCCTCCCCTCAGGTGGCCCAGCTTGCTAAATTTTCCCAAAACAGTATTGGTTAAGCTGGTTGCAGCCATCAAGAAAGGAGTCGTGCTCACACAAAGTGTTCACCTTTTGTTGGCTTACTGCTCCCCTCTCGCCCTCCAGGAGCTTGATCTTGCTATGAGTGTGTGTACAATGCGACAAAAGTGTAATGAAAGGCTTATTCTGTACTATGTGGTAGTGAACTATATAACCATTCGCACTTGTGGCTATGTTCTGGTGTTGTTACATTCGGCGCCTTTTGCTAAAATATTTCAAGGAACGTTCGCGCAATACGTCACTTGGTTCGTGCCGGTGTTCTTGTGCTCGGTGTAATATTTTTTATGATGAATTAAGGCTTTCTGTCCTGAAAGATGGTTGGGATTCCATACATTACCTGCGCTTGCCGCTCCTTCACATAGCTCCCACTACTTTACGCATAAAATAGAATGGCAAACTGGCGGCGTCATACCATACGTCACAAAGCATGCACGAGTTTTGAGTCATCTGCACAGGTTACCTCCAAATTTTATCATTTAGCGCACGCAAAACAGAGCGCAAAACGCTCAGCTCCAAATTATATGACGTGGTGCACGTAATGGGAGCACAAAACGTTTCAAACAACCAGCAGGAAGGCTTCCAGATACCTTCGTGTTCAATCATTTCATGCTACAATTCTGGGTAGAGAATGCCTTCAAGGGTTGCCGTCATGAAAAAAGCCACCCTTCTCTCGATTCCCTGAACGGTGGAGCATTCTGGGGCGAGCAAAGTCGCGTCAGAACACGGGTTCTGTAGTTTGCTTCGTCAAATCCGCGGAAGGGCTGTGAGTGACGTAAAATGCCTTGTATTACCACAATATAGAAGAGAAGCGCTTCCCTTGCAAACGGCTGTTCCATAGGACAGTATGCGCGCTTTGTCACACGACTGGTGGACATGATCGCCATGTATGGCTTCGATGCCGGCTTGCGCAGTTGCCAGCAACAGCGATTGACAATGCATACATTAACACATCTCGGACTTGGCAGTCGCATGAGTCAGGGGAGACAAAAAAGTGTTGCCAATTCTCGCGAAAACCGAGCTTGCTGGCTCCCACAACCCGCGCCAAGCCCCGGCTGCCAGAGGGATCGGTTGTCATGACAACAGGTCTGATACGGAGTGCTGGATCCGTTACCGCCCTCCTCTTCGGCAACCCTGCTCCCTTGCCCTCACCGTGCGACAAAAACCCGCGCGGCAAGCTGAAGAGCCAGGATTGCTGACGATGCAGCGGCGCCCAGAGACGCCTCCTGATCCGTCATCGAACGGCCCCGGGCCATTCACACCGGCTGTGGCGCGGTCGCACAATCATTGCAATAACGCCCCGGAGGACAGAAGAGAATATAGCGCGGGTCCTGTCGCCACCGGCTGACGAGAGAGTGAGGGACGGGCAGAGAGCAGGAGGAAGTCGGAAGGAGCTAGCCGAATGTGTGGACATCGGATGTGATGGAGCAGATTTGTAGTGTGGACGGAAATGGGACATGTAAATACGAATACGTGCATGGAGACGGAGTATATAAATACGCGTATAGAGATATGTAGACATGGATACGGAAAGAGATAAGATGATAGCCTGATTCCTCGGAGAAAAACCAGGAGAATGGAGAGAAAGTGTATTGGAGGTTTAGTGTGTATCATACACTAGACAGGAACAGGCTATTGCTATTGTGTTATCTATGTGAATAATGTTCCTCGTAAATGCACTGAACATCTTATGCATACAGAAAGGCTGAGTTAACATGCACAGACAGACTTTAAACGAGATCTGCCCAGAAATACTGAATATGGGAGCAAAATTTGCTCTAAGAATGTCACACCGAGATATTTATGCCCAGGAACATGAAGGAATTTTCGAAGCGACAGCTTGAACTAGAAGCTATTCCAGGTGATATTGCAGTGTCGGCAGCAATTCGTAGCTACATGCACAGTTACGTCGAATGAAACATCCGTTTGTGAGCACCATTCACAGAAGTTAACAGCACAAGTTACGACGCTGATGCGAGAAACTGACCTTATCGAATCTAACACCTAAGTTCTACTTGAAGCATGCTCACCCGATGCAGGGCGGTAAATCGAATCGAACAGAAGAGTCCACTTCCGATCGGAAGTGCGTACGCCTCGGTATCGATAGCCTCGGTATCGATAACCACATCTGAACAGATGTCCAGCCCCTGTACAGCGGTGAGAGGCTGCTATCACCTGCCGACTATATGTTGATCCAATAGGTCCGGGACCTTTCCTTTCAACGAGGCACTGGACCCCTCTGTTTTATGATGCTCCATCGGACTGGCTCGCATCGCTCACTCGCCCGGCTTCTACATACGATACGAATAATACAACCGATATAAATTTTCATGACACTGAAGAATGAACAGTTAAATAGTTACCCGCCACTTTTCGTAGTTCTCACATTTTAGTCAGCTGGCAGACTGGCTTGCGCATCCCGAAGCTGGCCGCCACCCTGTCTGCTTTCGACGACGAATACATCAGGGGAGGACGATGAATCCTTCGCTGAAGTTTTGCAGCTGATCCTCTTCTTTCACTTCTACTTGACATACCAGCGTGCCGCCGGGCCGTGCACGCCCTGGGTAAGTGCTACGTTCTGGTCAAAGTAGAGAAGCTGTGTTGATTTACAGGGCCAGGGGACAAATATTGCCGCTGAGATATAAATTCCATAATTGGATTGCTCGCGATATTGGAAACCATGATAAAGGGTACCTTGTCTCCACGCTATATTGAGCACGTTTGACAACATAATCACAGAGTATAGTTGATGATGCGACACCGTGATATTTATGGCAAAGTTCATCGTGTATCGCGGTAAAGTGAGTGCTCATATAATTTTGTACGACATGGATGTTGTCTTAATATTTTGTTCGCATTGGATGACAGTCAAGGGCGGTTGCTTTCTACTACGAAAGGTTTCGCATGTGTAGTGCACCACATCTCGTGTTTTTGCATCCTGCCTTAGTACGCCTAACAGCTTGGCTTCTTTAGAAAGAGCGACAAACCCTCTGGAAGAAGGAGCAGGGATGAAAGCCGTGCGTGTCATGGCGCCTCGACGATGCAGTGGAAAAATTCATCGGCCTGGTGTCGCGGTAATGTATAATAAAATAATGAATATAATAAAACAAAGTAATAAATTATTGCTAGTTCTGACAGAAGCGCCCTTATCAAAATTTACTGCAACAATAACGGTTCTGACCGGATGGGACGCTGACGTTCTGCCTTGTGAATAAAAGCCAACTTAAGCATTTATCCATTACAAGTGGGCAGGGGTTAGGCCCTGAGAACAGCTCACAACCCAGCCAATTGTTTCCAGGAGATGTGTGCTTAAAGGAGAGGTACCACCTGTGTAGGCGGTCACATCTGTTCTGAAAACGGGGGACTATTCCTTACTGACCATGACTCCAGACGCTGCATTTGTTCACACAAAGCATGCAGTGAGTGATTCATTTTGATTACATATGGAACGCAAGCAAATCTGATGAAGGTGGTTAGCTTTACATCAAGTATGGCCGTAACTATGCATCAGCTGGCGGCTATCCATCAAGTATGGCAGTAGTCACGCGTCAGCCGGCGGCTATCCATCAAGTATGGCAGTAGTCACGCGTCAGCCGGCGGGCAGCCATCAAGTATGGCAGAAGCCATGTATCGGCTGGCGGCTATCCATCAAGTATGGCAGTAGTCACGCGTCAGCCGGCGGGCAGCCATCAAGTATGGCAGTAGCCATGTATCGGCTGGCGGATAGTCATCAAGTATGGCCGTAACCAGGCATCAGCCGACGGCTAGCCATAAAAATGGCAGTAACCAAGCACCAGCTGGTGGCTAGCCATCAAGTATGGCAGCAACCATGCATCAGCCGGTGGCTTGCCATCAAGTATGGCAGTAACCAGGCATCATCCGGTGGCTAGTCATGAAGTAAGACAGTAACCATGCATCAGCCGGTGGCTAGCCATCAAGTATGGCAGTAACTATGCATCATCCGGTGGCTAGTCATCAGGTAAGACAGTGACCATGCATCAGCCGGTGACTAGCCATCAAGTGTGGCCATAACCATGCATCAGTCGGTGGCTAGCCATCAAGTATGGCCGTGGCCAGGCATCAGCCGGCGGCTAGGCGACCAGGTCGAACGGCCATCGAGACCTATGCATGGCGGTGAGGCTTTGGGGCTTCTGTCGCCCGACAGAGTGCATCTAAACGCCAAAGCCTAAGCCCCCAACCCTACCGCTGGATTGTAATGTGATGAGCAGCGTATGCTTACCGAAATAATGGCCAACAAATTGTCCGGTTAAGGAAACATGCGATACTAGCTATTTCCGTTCAGATAACCTAAACCATTATTAAAAAATTTAAGAAAACTGGTGTCACAGTCCACATTGGAGAGCCTAATAAGTTTAAGCAATCGTCAGTTACCCTTTTACCTACTGGCAGCAACTTCCCTTGAAACCTACCCCCCATATGTTACCAGGTTTCGCACTCACTGACCAGGAACAGCTGAGCACAGCTGTGCAAATCTGGCTCTTTTTCGCTCGCTGCATTCGCAGTGGGGCACAGGCAGGCTACGGTTGGTGGGACGCTTCTCTTACAGTTGACTCTTCCCCATTTGTATGGGTCTTGAAATGAGTTAGCCATTTCAAGGATAATTCCTTGCAGTTCACAGCCACGCGCTTTTTAGAACTTTAAATCGGCTGATTTCTGAACCGATGCGCGTGAATATGCGCATTCCGTGACGCGTCGCCTGCAGGAAAGCCATCTAAACATGATGTCGCCACAAAGACGTATCGCGAGTATTCCACCTCATTGGCTGTTTTATGCTGGCTGTCAAGGAAGGCATGGCACTTAGAAGTCGTGTTTGCGACGATGCAGCACCAAGTGTCGCAACAACATAGTGCAATCGTTAAACAGTCCAATTTCGCTGCTGAATGCTGTCTCGAACGCGAGGTTGTTTAGATGAACACCGTGCCGACCAGTTCTGCTCATTTCAAGGCTATGGGATGTAGCATGACATTGTTAACGATGGAACGCGACTTGATGCGCCTGGGGACCCAATCACCGAGACGAGTCCGCGCAGGTACCCCTTTCCGGAACACGCAGGTACCCCTTCGCGGAATACGCACTTGGCGGTTGGACGTGAGCGACTAGCAGAGGGCCCTTCGGCCCATTTGTGGCTAGAGCACATAGCCTACCTGGACAAGCAGGGTGCCCCGAGGACGCAGGATCAAGCCAGAAGGAGGATAACAAAGTGGATGAATGGCCCCGAACGCCACCCACGTTTGGTCACACCTGGCACGGGCATTTGAACATTTACTTAGAGATGAGAAACATTACACCGAAAATCGGGTAACTTAAAGAGGGTTTCAAACTTTGTATGAGCTTTTGCACTGCAAACAGCCATCTTAAAGATCATTTGGCACAGACTACAGCATTGCCCTTCTTAAGACAAACCCCTCAAGTTTCTTAGCAACACGCCCGCGAATATGTGCAAACTACTTCTGAGAGAATATTTCAAGGTTCACCCAGGCATCAATGACTTCACCACAACGTTATTCAAATGCTGCCACTCCATTAGCCACGCAGTGATCAAGGCCAAAACAACTATTTGTCGAGCCGTTTATATCTGGCGTTCGCGAGCATAATTTCCGGGTATGACGGCTGTCAATTGGCCCTTAATCAATGACAGGCAAGGCACGATGACGTAACTTAATATATTGACGTAACGAATTGTTATTTTATTTCATCTACTTAAAAGTTTCTTGCGTAATTAAACCATTATTTTTACTACAAGCTTATTGACGTGTAAATGACGTGATAAAGAGCATATATATCTAAATGGCAATATGTGTCGTCTGGAACCGCCTTTTATCGTTAAAAGCATGGTAGCAAATATAAGTGAGATCATTTCATAGCACCTGGTACTTGCGAAATATGTTTAAATATAAAAGTTTCCTTTGAAAACTTTCTTGCAAACTTTTCCTGAAACTTTTCTAAGCCTTTCAAAATAGCGCCATAACCAAACCAAACTTAGAACATGACCAAAATACCAATGCAAGTCAGGGAGGTGCCTTCACGGAAAAATGCAGGACAACACCACAAGAAAAGGCAAAACCGTCAACCCCCCCCACTCCCACCCCCCACTCGCCTACACACGCCCGCGCGTTGAGCTCGCTCGTAAACCAACAACGCCATTGCGAGCCGCATGCAAGTACCATATGTGAATAATACAGTCCACTTCACTGACAGCTCTGGCGTGGCAACAGTTATAATGACTCTGACGTCATAAAAACGCTTTACGACGTTGTCCAATGATGACCTAATGATGACTATCTTCTCATTGGTGAAATGCTGTTATTTAAATTGGCATTTTGCATTTACAAACATACCAATAGTCATGTGTGACCTTTTTCGTCCAATCCGGTGTTTGCCCCAATATTTTTGTAAACGCCAGAACAACATGACTTAGTTACATTGAGCCTTAGCACGCAATGCCGGCGGCAACATGGTCACCGACCGCGCCCGGAATACTGAACACACCACAGCACAGTTGAAAGCGCCCGTGCACTACACCGCCTCCCACGCAAATGATGGCCCGCGAAGAAAACTACAACCGTCGTAATAGTGAGCTCAGCTTCGAGGGAACCTAGTTTGCTTCCTCGATCTGCCAGATCGACGAACATCCAGGGCACTCACACCCTCTCGACATGATGCAGTCAGTACGGCCACCGTCTGCCAGCGTGGCGATGTCCGTTCATCGGCTCCAGGCAGACTAGAGCTGTAACAGGTCTTCACGGCCGTATTTCGCAGCGGCTCAGCCGCAGACGTCTCCGGCGGGAGCGAGCGCAGCACAGGAACCGGGGACACCAATAGTGACGCGGACGTCGCAGGCATAACGAAGCTCGGCGCGTCTGAGAGAGGTGCGCGCAGGCCGCACGCCGCGACGCCACATGGCACAGGAACCAGGGGTACCAGTGGTGACGCGGACGTCGCAGGGATGACTGAGCTTTCCCTTGACCTTGGAATCGTGGTTGTCCCGAGTCACCTCCTGCAGTACCACCCTCTTCCGCATGTCTAGATGCGGCAGATCCAGCCGGCTTCGGATGAGACGGCCAACATGAGCTCTGAGGGCGTGACTGACGTAGTATTGTGGGGGTATCATAAGCTGACGGAGCAGCCATCGAAACGGTGCGGTTCCCCAGTCGTCGTCACCCCTTTGCAAAGCCAGCTCACGTCACACACTGCACGCTCAGCAACGCTCAGCCATTCCCCAACTGTGACGAGGTTCAATCATGTTGCGATGAATTCCATTTCGTTGCAGGAAGTTTTGAAAATCTGCAGATGTAAACCAGGTGTCATTATCAGCGACAATAACATCTGGGAGTCCCCACCTAGAGAACAATCTCTGAAGCTGGGCAATCGCCGTCTTCGAGCAGACACTTACGCAGATCTCGGCCCCAATCCGTTTTGAGTATGCGTCCGCTATCACCAACATGTACTTTGCTTGATGGGCTCCGCGAAATCCAGATATACTTGCGACCCGGCACGGGCAAGCCAGGACCACATGCAGAGGGGAGCACGGCAAGGCTCAGGTCTGCTCCTGGTACGACTGGTAAGAGCTCCCGATGCTTCCAATGTCCTTGTCCATGCGAGGCCACCACACGCAGCCCCTAGCAAGAGCTTTCATCCGACAAATCCAGGGTGAGCTACATCAAGCTCTGCCCAGGCAGCCTCACGTGCCTTGCCGGGTATGACAACTCGATGACTCCACATCAGAGCACCAGAACAAGCGGACAATTCCAGTTGTTTTGTAGAGAACGCGGACAGCTAAGGGTCAGAGTTCTACACCAACCACCCTTCCGTACGCAGCGCATCACTCGAGAAAACATCGGGTCACGTAACGCCAACAGCGCAATCCTTTTAGCGCTCAACAGTTCATCATCCACCAACAGTACCAGGTCTTCCTCCGCAATGATGTGAAGTCTGGCAGGGGATGTCTGCTGAGCGCGTGGGCGTTGCCCATCTCCTCCGTGCGGCGATACCGAATCTCGTACTTGAATGCAGACAGCTTCAGCGCCCACTTGCGAATTCTGGTTGACGCCAACTCGGGAATACCCGTGTGCTCTCCAAAGAACGTCACTAACGGTTTGTGATCCGCCACCGGGGCAAACAGGTTCTCGAACAAGTACGAATGAAGTTTGCTGACGCCGAACGTGATAGCGAACGCCCCGTGCTCAATTTTGGAGCACTTGCTCTCTCTTGGGGAGAGGCTCCTTGATACAAACTCCAATGACCTCTCAGACCCATCAGGCTCCTTTTGAGTCAGGTCAGCGCCGATTCAGACAGATGAGACATCACAGGTCAGGACTTTCCTTGCGTTGATGTCGAAGTGGCCCAGCACTGGGCCTGATGTGAGGACCTCACGCGCCCATCGGAAGCTGGCCACCTGCGCCACAGCCCAGTGCCCTGGGTGTTTTTCCGCAAGAGAGCATGAGGTGGCGCTAGGTTTTGACTGTGGTCAGGAATTTATATCGGGTAGTATGCCAGAAGCCCAAGAACCCCTAGAGCTGTTGGACGTTTTCTGACCCCGGTACAGCCTGGATAGCGCGCACCTTGACATGCGTTGGTCTGACACCGCCTGCCACGATGATATCTCCCAGGTACCCAACACTGGATATAAAAAATGCATTTGGCTGGTCTCACCTTTAGGCCAGCTTTCTCCAGCATGGCCATTACCCCGTCCAGGCTTCGAAGATATTCTTCTGTCGTCCCGCTAGCGATCCAGATGTCGGCGAGGAAAGCCACGACATCGGAATGTCACGCAGCACCTGCTCTGTTTCTCTCTGAAATAGACTGACGGCTGAAATGACCCCAAACGGCAAACGCCAGTGGCGCAGGAGATCCTTTGGCGTGGTCACAGTCAGTCTCTCTTTTGAGCTTTCATGGACAACGAGCTGGTTGCACGTCTGCGCTAAATCTATCGTACTGAATGCCTGTCCTCCCGCTAGAAGCGCAAAAAGGTCCTGAGCTTGGGGCGATCGATAGCTGTCAAGATTCACCGCTTGACTGGCCGTGAGCTTGAAATTCGTACCAACGCGAATAGCGCTGCCCGTTTTCAATGATGGAACCAGAGGTGCTGTCCAGCGGCTGTGGGATGCAGACTCTAGAACTCTGGCGGCGATGTCCTTCTGTAGCGGCTCCTCAACCTTTTCTTTGAGGACGTACGGCAGCGAACGAACTCCGAAGAACCTGGACTGTACACTTTTGTCAATATCAAGACGCGACTTGACGCCCTTAAGCTCGCTCAAGTCAGGCTCACTCACTCGATGATGCGTCTTTCCCAAATCACCCACTGTAATTTTTTTCTCCACAGAATGCACCGCCGTCCAGTCGATTTTAACCCATTTTAACCAGCCACGCCTCAACAGGTTCGTACGGTTCGCTTGCACCACCACGACCTTGAGCTTATCATGCTTTTGGCCCTTGTATGAAACATACGTTCTGAGTTTCCCCAGTACTGAAATGACGTCACCGGTGTACAACGGCAGCTTGACAGCGCTGGATCTCAGCTTGGCACGAACCGAAGCGATATAAATGTATCCTTGCCGATCAATGAACTGCTAGAGCCAGCCTCCATATCCGTACCCACCTGCGTCTGCTGGAAGCGCACATCGCAGTGGAGCGGAGGAGAGTTCACCTGGTTGATTCCCCGGAAGCCGGCCTGCTGGTGCTTGCCACCTGCCGAATGTTGTTGATGTCCGCCTCCAGCCAGCTACCCCAGTCCTCTTGGTCCGACGCGTCGATGACGTTGATCGCTTGCTGTAGAGCGCCACCGCGGCCGTAAGCCGGCGCCGCCCACGGTCCGGACCGCATGCCGCGTGGCTCCCATGCTTTCGGCAAACACTCGAAGCATGTTCAACTTCACCGCAGTTATAGCATTTTGAATTTCAGAAACGGCAATATCCACATTGTGGTTACTTCCAATGCAACGCCAGCACCGTCGCTCAGCCGAGGTCATGTGGGGATCGGTCTTAAGAGGTTGGACGGCCCCAGCCCTCTCTCCGTTACTGGACACCAGGTGAACGCCTTTGGTTGAGGCCTCCACAGCGAGGCAGATGCCCACGGCTCTGAAAAGGTCTAAGGTCTTCTCAGACAAATGACGCCGCTGCATCCGCTTGTCCGCCACTCCGATGACCAGCTACGCCATCAATCTGTCCCCTCGGGCGTTTTCAAAAGAGCAGTGTTCAGATGCTGTGCGAAATAGAGCAACATAATCAGCATTCAGTTGACCTTCCCAACGGTTGCATAACCGGTACTTGCATTGGCTAGCAACAACCAATGGGGTAAGATCCTAGTAATCCTTGATGGTGCAAAGCAGGTCCTCAAAACCAACATTCAGTGGCTTCTGCGGTAAAATCAGACTGCGAATGAGCAAATACGTCCTTTTCCCAATACCGTCAAAAAGGTAGGTTTTTTCCTCTGGCTGGTGACTCTGCGGCTCTCCAGGAAAAAGTGTAATCACTCCTTCCACTCCGTCCACGAGTCCTAGCCCTGCTCGAACGGTTCCATTTGCAGATTGTCCGTTACTGCGTTGTCGTCCGGCACCTTGCATGATCAAGCGCACTCGTAACAGCACCTCACCGCGCAAAAACCTCATCCTCGTCGCCAGTGTAAAGTCCAGAACAACATGATCTCGGCATCCTGAGCCTCAGCACGCAATGCCGAACGCGGCCTGTGTCACCGGCCGCGGCCGGCTACAAACCGCGGGCGGTGCGTCCGCGGCCACAGCATCACCGGCCGCGACAGCACAGTCGATAGTGTCCGTGCACTACAACCTTGAAATGTGGAGCAGTCCTTTAAAAGGACAATGCTTAAAGCTGTTCACAAAACACAATCTTATTACTACCAAACGTACTCCTGAATATGCCATCGTTTGATTACGTCCTGGATCGTTTTTATGACATGAAAGTCTCTGTCGGACAGACCGCGGGAGAGCTGCCACTGTAGCGGACGGTGCGACTCACTTGTGGTACTTCTACGGGCAGCAAGGTGGCGTTGGCAGTCAGTGCGTGTACATGTTTCGTTCCAGCATTACGTGCGTTTGTTTTGGCCTTTTGTGGGGTGTTCGTGAATATGGTCCCGTGATGGCATCTTCGTAAGTCGTATTTGCATTTTCGGTTACAGCGCTATTCTTAAATAAGTTGATTTCCTGCCTCATGTCCGTCGTAATTAGTGCCTGTGCTCAAACGCTTGTGGTAATTACAAAAATGTGCTTCGGTACCGGGCCATGCTATCGGCAGCTACATCTGCTTGTTGCGATCTACAATCTACCGTTGGAGCACTTGGTGTTGAATCGCCGCCGGCACGAATGTGTCTGTGGTGATTTCAATGATTAACTTTGAGCGTGGCACAGCCAATGATGTGGGGTGGGGGAGGGGGAACCTGGGGGGCGTGACATTTCTATGACTTGATGCATATTTGATTACATTTCAAACAGACAGCGCGAAATTGGCCGCGCAAATACCTGTACGTCAGGCTTTGGAACAACAGGGTTTGAAGTCTTAACCTACGCCAGGGTCACCTTGAAATAGTTGCACGACACAGTCCGCGCATTTTCGCGTGGTTTAGCTAAGAAAGGAGAGGGTTTTAAGTCCGAAGAAGGTCATGGCTGTGAGCTGCCACGAATAATGTTAAAGATGACTAGTTCGGTTCCAAACCCCCATACCAATGTGGAACACTTCCCTCAAGTCCCCACCGACAAATACCGGGCGAGAAGAGGCTCAAAATCATGACCAGCATATGTCACCAAAATGTGTCGATTTATTAAAGAGAAATTAGTAGAATCAATGCAGAATCAGGATTAAGACGAATCCATAACTAGGTGCGTGTTTATCAAGCCAAGGGTCCCGAAGCGTACAACGGACGTAACCTGAGGATGGTTAAACGTGAATGAAGAACTTCTGTGACAAGCGGCGCTACTATCATGCTCTGTGTCTGGTGATAGACATGACCAAGGTCGAAGTCTTTGTCATTTACTTTGCGCTCGGGTTGAGGAGGTATATCAACCTACCCTAAGTGACACGGTGATATGCAAAGTCGTAAAATCCTCATCCTATATGGAAGCACCATTTAACTTAACACAAAAAGGAGTACGTTTGCTGCGTAGGATCGGCCGTTTCTACTAATCAATTCTGCCGCTGCAAAACCAAAAATAAAACGAAAAAGGGTCTGCAAGTGTTCCCTGGGGGACAGAGCTGTTTTGATGTACATATCAGCACTAACACACACACACATGCAGTCATGGTGCATGTCTTCAGAGGTCGCAAGGACGACTTAACGACGTTTCCTCGAAGTCCTTTTCTTTTAAAACAAGTTTCTCAAAGCTCTCCCGGGGTAGGCGGCCGCATAGATCCCGGATGCTATCAGGCGGAGCGACTGGAGGTGTCGGTCGCTGTTATTGACAGCACACCTAAAGGCAAGTACACAGGCGGCTTCGATGAGGCTGCTTATCTCGGTAGTGTTCGCCCGTACGATGCTTCAGTATGTGAGGAGCTCTCAGCATAGCTCAGATCATGAAGCGCGCCCCGAGAGCTGTCCGCTATCGAAGATATTGGCATGGAGCTCAGACCGAACGCAGCTGCCCGGTAGCCGAGCACTGGACAGTCGCTCTCAACAGCGGTACATAGATTAGTGCATAGGTTAGTAATATCAGGGCTGTGTAAAGACGACTCTGTACATTTCCTCCGAGAATTAGCAACATTACGTTTCAAGCGTCATTCATTTGTAACGCACGCATGCCCAGCATCGCGCGACGTTCATTCGCAGCAATCACGGAACGGTATGTCCATGCATCCGTATTTGAATCCCCGCCGAAAAAAAAAAACACAGCGGCAAATCACTTGGAATTCACTGGTGAATAAAGAACACATTTGTGAATGCCAAAAAAGATCTGGTCCTTTCCAGAGCTGAACGCTGATTCGGTCTCAGCCGACTAAAAGGCTGCATTCTGTCCAATCCGGTCTCGAGAAGGCATCGACACGTAAGCACTTCAACATTTCGTCCAACTGGCGATGCCATTCCAAGGTGTTATGGATTTCACGCCTAGCGGTGTCGTTTTTACCACGGATATGACACTCTCCCACCTGAAATAATTCCCCGGCCGACTTCGATGGAAGAGGAGCAAGTGGTTCACATATAACGACCGCATTTTCTCCGCACACAATGCATTGCGAGTTCAAATGTTGCCTGGATTTCCTCAACAATTCCGTGGATGGCAGTGATTGCAAACAAACATATCATACTTCTGTGAAAGCTAGCGAGGAGCGCGATCGGGCACCTATAACTACATCAAATTGCTACATTGCTACTGAGGAGGAGGCTTTAACAGAGACAGTGACATATAGCCTGTCGATGCAACGTACTGAAACAAACAGGAAGGAAAGTCAAGAATGCGTTGGTCATTTCAACAAAGCAGACCAGTTTTGCCAGCGGTGAGATGCGTGTGCATGCGATGATTTCCGTCAGTGCGGCGTAGACTGAGGGTCAGGGCCTGCTTTAGATCTGCACTTAATTTCATCGCATCTTAAGCATATTCGGCCAAGGAGGCAAGACTCGTTTTGCTCAACTCTGTTCTGGCATGCAACGTGCAATTTACGCTGTGCACTAATCGTGAGGTCATCGTTTAGTACACATTCAGATAGTACACTGAGCTGCGGAGCTAAGCACACTTAATGGGCACGATACGCTCCTGCAGGCGACATCCTCTCAATTGCACAATTAATTTTCAAATGAACATTTTTTCATCACTGGGACTGTACTTTCATTTGCAGTAATGCGGAGCTCACTGCGATTTATTGCAACCATGGCATTAATTAATGAGCCGGGAAAATATTGTAGTGCTCCTTTAGTGTTCCTGCCGTTGGTTGTTATTGTGCAGTGGCGCGGCCAAGCAAGGCGGCAATCGGGCTGGCAGGGGAGAGCCATCAGGTCCCTCTCCCTATCTTCAGGTTTGAGTGCAGTTTTTTTGCCACGACACTAGTGCATATACTTCCCACAATTTAGTGAACAAGGAAACCATCTCGACTTTACAAAACTCATAGGCTGCCATGGGCACTTACGTGTCGAGTCAAACAGCCATGATTTAGGGACAGGATCAGTGTATGGGCAACTAAATATGGGCGCTACGTAGCTGAGACAATCGTTTAAGGCACCAGGGCAAACCAACATCGATAGCTCATTGACACACTTGGTACTGTACCTACAAGTATTTGTAGGGTCTGTTTGTTCACAATGCGTAGGCACTGTCGGTTGGGCTGAGCCTCACTCTATAAAATAATTCCCTACCCCCGTCGCAATTCTGACTGCTTACAGCTCCTTCAATGTATGGTATCTGGAGACCTTGCCCTTTCTCTCATGTGCGAGGTTTTTCCGTAAGACTTAATGACGACAGTCAAGCATCGCCACCTCCATTCCCATGCTGCCTCACCGTAATTGCGCGACACCCGAAATCAGCCTCATTATCTGTGTTGGCACCAAGGAAGAGCTTTACGAAAGAGCTCATGGCTCTGAGACGGTGATGTGTATCTCAGTGTACGGACTTGAGCGATTTCCGTGAACAGTTGCAGCGATACCGCTCAAAGCCCATTTAGGTCTGAAAGCTACGCAAGGCACCTCGTTCGTTTGTCCGAGAATGCAACGGGACGTCAATGCAACGAGGTCCGATAGCTACAACAAAATTGCTTTTTTCGGTCTCGCTTTTAAATCTTTACAATTTTCACAAAAGCGTGCTATTTTTCACGCACGTGGGTTTTCAGTGTTCAAAATGCTACGCAGTAAACAGGTAAACAGACTTACGAAACAGGCCCTACATGGCCACAGCGTGGCGCCCGTCTGACAAGAATGTTCGCAGCTTCACGACGCTCACTTACTTCTTTCATAACTTTTGATTGCGTTCTAATGCACTGCCGTCTGAGGTCCCGAACAGCTCACGACTTCTCCAGAAGATACCATGCTTGCGACAATGTTTGGAAGCTCCATGCTCCAGTGGGAAGTCGTCGCATGTGCAGGGACATCGGCGTGACATGCCGATGGCTGTCTGAGCACTGGCTGCGCTATACATCACCCATAGAGGCCCCTCAGACTGTGTTAGTCACGCTGACTGAGCACCGGAGACACGCCTGCTCTTTGAACACACAACTCTATGACGTCTGGAAACTTGAAGGGATTCTTTTGAATGGCAAGCTTTAAAGATGGTTCAAGACCCTTGTCGCTGCATTACATAATCAGTAGGAACACATTGCTTTCTGTCCCCTGTATCAGTTATCGCGTCAGAAAGCCGAATGATAATTTTACGCGTTTCTAATTATCACGAGGCTTATGGGCAGACACACTCGTTCGGCGTGGCAGCGCGTGAGCAAGAGGTAGCGCCCGGGGCTCGCTCGCCGCGTGTTCCTCGTCTTCAGCAAATGGCTCACGTTTTGCATAAGTACCAGAGGCTGCTTTTCCAGTGTCCGTGCGGGTATTTCCGAGCCTTTGAGTGAAACAGACGCCTACGATGAGGCCGCGGGATGGTTCTCATCAGTCTTGTGTGTTTTCTTCTCCTGCCCCTCTTCCCCTCCCCCAGCTCGATATGGATTCAGGTGGCGCAGCTGTGCGGCACAGCTGGTTTGGGCATCAGCTGGAAAAGGCAGCAGTTCCACGGTCCTGGTGCCACTTCGTCTGGAGAAAGTCCATGGATTAAATTATCGGAAAATGGCGATTCGGTCGCCAGGCTGGGTTCATCGGATGCTTGTGATTGCCTAGCACAGCTTCCCGGAACATTCGGAAAACTACGCTTCACTTCAGTGTCATTATCTCAGTTATCGTGAAGCTGTCATTTGCGCCCACGGTAATCGGAAAAGTAAGCATGTCAAACGAGGAAAGCTCGCTGCCATAGACTTGGTGACCTGATAGTCCAACGATTCATGACGGTTAGCGGCGGCGCCGTTCTGACATCTCTACTACGCCATACATCGCGTGAGGAAGACGTTCTCACCAGATATGGGTCGGAGAATGACTGTGATAACTTAGCTAGCTGCCACCGAGAGGTGACCGGCACGGGCTTTATCACGAACACAAATTACGCCACTGAGTCGATGCGGCGTCAGACAAAACAGATTACCACCGTGTTCGCTATGGCGAAGCCGGTTAACTACTGTGGAAGACATTATATGATGTACAGGAAGCAGCAATTAGTGACATTTCTGGGCGGTGTCTTTCAAAGGAAACATTTTGACGAGAAGAAACACAAAATCGTGCAAAATCGTGCAAAACTGGCAAGCGCGCCTTCAGGTTTTCTCCGACGTCGTCTGGCAGAAGACGTAGCTGGTGTATTGATGAAGTCATTATGTCCCACATGGCGCACATGCATCGCGTTCCAGTGCCGGCCATCCCATCAGTTCCGTCAGGCTGCAGTGGTAGAACAAACAAACAGATGTACATAAGCTGACTCAGCGGAATATTTATTGAACTCATGGTCGTATATTTCATCCCGTTTTCTTTAACAAATAACATATCCTCACATGCGGAACCCTCAGCATCTCGAAGCTGCCATCCGCCTACGTGTTGCGCACCCAACCACCAGCCGACATTGCGGTCAGCGGTAGAACGAGTGTCGCGCGTTACCTTTTCCGGTCACGTCCGTCTTGTTGAATCAGACGCACGCATACGCGGCCCCGGTTGGCACTGGAGGAGCCCGGATCTGTCCCCCGGGCGTCCTCTCTCGCTGAGCGCTGTCCGTATTATGGCGACCACAGCTGGCGATAACCTACGAGAGCACGGCGCGGCTCCGGCTGGCTCTACAACACTGAGATAACAAAATGACGAGAGTCTGGCCCCGGTGGTGTTTCCGAGAGGGTCTCAGTCATGGAAATAACATGAAATGACAAGGCAGTCCTTGATTCACACGTTATCTTCATTCGTGGTGCCTTCGTGTCCGATTTGTTGGCACTCGATCTGGTAGATGGAGGTCTGGTTTTGCACGCCATTCAGTCTGAATTCCGGGTTGGTTCCGCTATGTTGCCACCTTCTGATGCGCTAAACAGACGCAGTTAAGCGTCAAATGATTTTTCATGTCTCTGGGTGTGACATCACCTGGTGTTTGGATTTTTTCCAGCAGTGACTGCATTGGCGAGATCTGGAGGCGGGACCACATGAAGTGATGTCTCGGTACGACTATTCTCCAACGGAAGGAGTACGTAAAGGTGTCCCCTACCAGCTGGTTTATGATGTCACTAATCATATTACCAAAGTCTAGAACTTGTGTTTGGCTTGCATTGCCCACATTCAATATTTCTGTCGACTTGCCCTAGCAAAGGACCCGGCACGCCGTTTCATCATCCACTTCTGTGCGAATGGGGCCTTCGTGACCTCTTTGCCATCTCTCGGAGCTCTTCGCTGCATTGCCCATCACGAGACAATATAAGCAGCATCGCTGCGAATATTCTGCCTGACTTAATTAACTGCAGGAAGGGAACGAGCACCGGAGTCTGGAGCGGAACATTTTCCCATCCCGTACCGCTGAGGGGCGATGACCTTGACCTTGGCATCACCCGGCGAGTTTGCCAGGCTTTCAGGTAATGACGTCATCACTGTCGCAGATCTTTCGCACCGCTAGACGGCACAGTAAACACAGAGGCTTGAGGCCTGACAGAGGTTTAAACTCAGGAGTCATGTAGATTATTGACTTGCTGTTGACTTGACTTTACGTCTGTTGAGTAGATATGCCGCGTATCGGTTGCATGAACTGAACATGCAAAAAACAACAAAAAACAACAAAACATGTCGAATTTCTTTAAAGCTTTTAATCACCAACGATTTCCGAACCCTTAAAATATTGGCACTTCTATGCTTGCTTCGGCCGTAGTGTCATGGAATGCAACAGCCATAATAAAAGGGCCACCAACGGGTGCTCGCTTTCCAGAAGTCACATGTCAAGACCAAAACATAATTTTACAAATGTAATCTAAATCTTTTAAATGGATGGATTTGTCGTGACCAGGGCTCGTGCTGAGCAGTGCTTGCTGCGTGAGTCCTCGCCTCTACCATCTCGATCGTGTAATTCCAGATCAACAACAGACTTTGGTGGCAAGAGCCTAACGTGCCCCAATGCTCGGCATGGTTCGTCTTGCCGTCTGACGTCACTTGGTCTTTAGCGCGGCCGATGCCACAGGCCGCGAGCCATGCCTGTCAGGGCCAAAAATCGAGCGCGCAAGGCGACTCGAACCCGCTCCGCCACTGGTTCGGAGGAGCGTAAGACAGGCGCTCTAGCCAAATCTAACCCTTCAGAACGGATATTGTGAACGGGATAAAGAGAAAACTACTGTTAATAATATTAACACTAGATAAATCGGAAGAATATGCGGCCACTTTGTATATATATATATATATATATATATATATATATATATCTATCTATCTATATCTATATCTATATATATATATATATATATATATATATATATATATATACACATATGTATATATGTATATGAGTGTATGCATATATGCATATATATATATGTGCATATATACATATAAGGTACGTATGCACATAAGAAACACACGTTTTAAAAGAAAGGGGTTTGCCACAAAATATTGCCACAATAGCTGCAAGAAATCTGCATGAATGCTGCTTGATCGGATAACGTTTTTATCATTCCATCAATGAGAGGAACTTCGAATCTTTAAATTGCAGGATATGGGAGATATTCGAAAACCAGCATTCGGGTCGAAACCAGGTTAAGAGTTCGACGACCCAACGTCACAGCGACATAAGACGAACACAATATAACAGAGGGGACGCGAACGGTCATACTTAAGAAATGTGGGTCGGTCTGTGTTACCTGTCACTTTCCTGGATCCTGGATCGTGTCGTTTCGAAGTCGCGGATCGACTTGAGTTGTTTTTAACCGCTGGCGCTAGACCTCCGCCACCGGAGCAGTATACATATATACATATACATATATATATATATATATATATATATATATATATATATATATATATCTCTCTCTCTCTCTCTCTCTCTCTCTCTCTCTCTCTCTCTCCCTTCCAGGGAACCGGTTCTTGGTTCCTGGTTCCGGGACCAGGAATAACCCAAGGGCCCGTGCCTGCTATAAAGCCGAGGGATCCATCAGGAGCCAGGATCTAGTCTCATATTTATCCGAAAGATCCAGTGAGAACCAAGGTCCATCGTGGCATTAAGTCAAAAAGTCCAGCAAGAACTAAGATCTAGCCAGAAATTATGTGGAAAGATACAAAGTCAAAACGTTCGGCAAGAACTAAGATTCAGTCTGATACCAAGCCAACAGAACCAACAAGAACCAATATCCAGCGAGAAATGACGTGGAAAGATCCAGCAAGAACCAAGATCCAGGCTAACATTATGTCAAGAGATCCAGCAAAAACCACGATCGAACCTGGAACATGTTAAGTTCCAGCAAGAACCAAGATGCAGCTCAGGGTTAAGTCGGATCCAGAAAGAAACAATCACTAGTCTTGAGTAATGCCAACTAAACAACAAGAACCACAATTTCATCTGAGACCCCCGTCAGCCTTGGTTTTCAAAGCTTAGCAAGGTGTTACTCAGAGGCACAAACTGTGAAACAGCCTTAAGACGCTGAGCAAGGAAAATGGCTAATCCTATTTCCGCTTTTTTGTTCTAAAGTTGGGAGGGCCAAGGTGCTCAAACAGTATGATGCTCCACCCCTGATGTTCCTCAAAGCTGATGCAAATGAATAAAAATAATGTACAGTGACCACCTCAAAGAGCATTCCGAATTTCAGGTGTTTACTATTTGTGGACCGATTTTTGTAACCTTACCACAATGAGATCTTACAAACACCTGACACACTGCAGAATGAGGCATGTAGAATGTAGTTGTATGAATTTGACCATTTCACCTTTCTGGATGCATGTAATGTGATGCTGTATATATAGTTCAAGCCTCAAGCTTTGGCGCTTGTGCTAGAAGCTTTCCTCGTCATTTAGGGTGTTTTACAAGTAAAGCAGTGAAAACCAATATTCAATATCCAGCGTTTTCAAAACAACTAATGGGAGCCAGGAATTAGGCCCATTGCCCGGTTAAGAACCAGATGAAACCATGATCCAGAATTGGTTTTTTAAGAAGCCAGTGAAAACCAGGATCCAGGCCCTTGTTTTGTCAAAAGAACCAGTCAGAACCAATATCCATAATCTTGATCTGTCGAACGATCTAGCAAGAGCCAGGATGCAGGGGTTTGCTATGTTGGGGAAACCCATGGGAACTAAAAACAAAAGCTAGAAACCAGGTACAGGTTTGCTTGGGGGTGACTGTTGAAATGTTCCTCTCAAAGATTTGCGAACGGCAAACTGAGAAAGAACGGCTCGCAAGCTTCTGCCGCCGACAACCGGAACAAATTGCTGAAAATTCTGGTAATGATTCCTCTCCACCCGAATTCTACTTCCCACCTGTCCATGATCAATACTCCATGCACTTTGTAACGCAGGGAATCGCAATGCCTACTCACACTTGAAGTCAGATGACCACTAATGATGCCGATGTTTATGGCCAAAAACTGTGTGCTTGGTAAAACAAAACAGGCATTGCTTTGGGGCATTGCTGATTGAACATTGTACCCGTTATGCACTCAATAAATAGGCTTAGCTATAATCAAAACAAAAAAGCACCTATGAGCAATTATTCAATACGGCTTGTCTCGAACTGATCCATTGGTATTGAGCGCGGTGAGATTTACTTTCGTATTAGATGCGTTCGGCCCATCCATAAGAGTCGTCATTATATTTTGGAGGGTTTTCTTTGACGTTGCCGCGCACACACCAGTTGGTTAAAATAACTACCCCCCCTTCCCCCTGCTCACCATTTACTCATCCTTCCTGGCAGCCACAGCTCCACAGATTCCGTGGCAGTGCTGTTCCGCTTTTGGAGAAGCATGGTGGCCCCTTTTAAGTCCAAAGGAGCAATCTAATAATTTCACGATGAATAAAATACCTAGCGATGTTGGATGTGCGAGTCCGCTGTGCGACATGAGCTAGGCATTAAATGAGAACAAGCTGGACTTAGGCAAGAGAGGCCTTGCTGCGATAGTTACTGACGTTGACTGATCGTGGACTGTAGTGGAATCTCAGAACTGAATACATAGGGACGTAGATGTGTGAGAAGGGTGTGATAAGGGCGAAAAGGGTAGGAGAAGAGTAGAAGATGAGATTAAGGATGCGAGGCCAGATCAGAGTGGAGAGGGACCCGGAGCTGAGGGAGAGACGACCTACAGCTGAGTAGCCTACCACCCATCCACGTTAAGCTGGGCAATGAGCTGGCTGGACCCATAGCTCAGTGGAGTTGACACCAGAGCTGGCTGGAGACTGAAGAGTGGCTGGGTGGGGCGAGACCAAGACCTGATTGGAGTCGACTAAGAGCTGATCTGAGTGGAACTGGACCCCAAACTGCATAGAGTGGGACCCTCCGCTGAATGAAATCGAATGCAAAGCAGAGTGGAGAGGAACCCGAGGCTGAGCGGAGAGGATTTGGATCTGAGTGTAAGAGACCTGGAGCTTAGGGGAACGGAGCCGGGGGTTATTGGAAGGGGGAGCTTAAGCCCTTGACCGCTGTCTGTGACGTGACTGAAACCGGGAATTTCATGGTAAAATAAATAAATGTAATTTTTGAGCATTCCTACTTCACGTTTGGCATGTAAGTGGTGGGATACGTCAAATTTGTCCACCCATTGACCACGTACGCACTGTCTGGTACGTGCCGTTCAAATAGGAGAGAACGTATACCAACTTTATCGATATTATTCGGCTTGACTTTAATGGCCATTTTTAGGTAGCAAATATATGGTTTAATAAAGCTTACTATATTATTTTTTAAGAAATTCATAGACATTTCACTTTCAGGACGCGCAGCTCTTCATAGATTACAAGCGAAACCACAACTAATGATATGTTGTACCTGCCTTACATTTGCGGTGCTAATGTCAATAGCAATTTACGGCGATATCTTGTACCTTGTTCAAAGAATTCAAAATTTTTGGTTTCATGAGTAATGCTATCTTTCAGTAAATAATTTTGCAAAAAGACACCAAATGGCAAAAAAGAACTGGAACGCAAGTATGCCACACCGAAAAAGCCTGGAACGTTAAATGCTGTCTGAGTTACAGTATTTTCGGCGACGAAAAATTTTATCCAACAGCTTTTCAGGGGCTGGAAGCCTTCTAAGAGTCAGAAATCTATCCCGGCATTCCTTAGCTCGACCTACCAAATAATTCAAGCAATGGCTTCCACAGACATAGTTATAGCACTTTTGTAATGTACGAACAGCTTCAAGACCATTTCTCTAATTATTTGATGATACGGCCCAGAGCATCGCCTACATTGCTTCGGAGCTCGCCTCCATTTATAGCAGCATCCTGCAATTGTCAGATTGGCGACGGCTCCCTATTGTTTTTACATCTACCAGTAAGACACCTTTTGCAACACGATATCGCCGTGTAGATGGTACCAAGAAATAAGCGGATGAGTCTGGTGCCCTTGGTAACTAATAGTAATCAATGAGACTAATGCATCGAAGCATCAGTTTCTCATCAGCTTGGCAGGCCACTGGCGCCATGGCCCACTGATGTTTTAGCGTTCGCGTACAGATGTGCATACTATGTTGCTGGAATGATGCGTGGCAACCTGGCAAGGTTTTACTATTTTGATCGACGAAATCAATGAATCCTAAATATTTCAAGCTTTTGCTGACCATAAGACAGACATTAAAAAACACAGAAATGGTTTTGGTATATATAAGTCACGGTAAGCTAGGCTATATGCCAATTCAACTACGCAGCCCGGCTTCTCAGATGGGCGCAATGTGAGCTCCGCAGTTGAGGCTCCTTAAAATCCCCATAGGCAACGGTCAAATTATATTACTTTCTCACACTGTTAACCTAACCATGCTATAGTTCAAGCCCCCTTTTTAAAAAGCTGCTTCCCAGCTCAAGAGCTGTTACTTGTGTATCTGTTAATTTAGCCGTCTTAAAAGCGCCAAATGATCTGCGGACGGCACATTTTCATACGCACAGAGTTGGGTTGGCGACATTTGTTTCTTAGATCGCTGTGGCGCCGGGCCGACGAAAGCTAGACCTGGCTTTGGCACCGCTCCGGTGGCGGAGGTCTGGCGCCAGCGGTTAAAAACAACTCAAGTCGATCCGCGACTTCGAAACGACACGATCCAGGATCCAGGAAAGTGACAGGTGACACAGACCGACCCACATTTCTTAAGTAGGACCGTTCGCATCCCCCTCTGTTATATTGCGTTCATCTTATGTCGCTGTGACGTTGGGTCGTCGAACTCTTGACCTGGTTTCGACCCGAATGCTGGTTTTCGAATATCTCCCATATCCTGCAATTTAAAGATTCGAAGTTCCTCTCATTGATGGAATGATAAAAACGTTATCCGATCAAACAGCATTCATGCAGATTTCTTGCAGCTATTGCCGCAATATTTTGTGGCAAACTCCTTTCTTTAAAAATGTGTGTTTCTTGTGTGCATACGTGCCTTACTCCCCCGCCACAAAAACGGCAGCGGAGATTCGACTTCTGCTCTTGAAAGCTTCTGCAGCTGTCCAAGCCTGTAAGCTGCGGCGACTTCTTTGAAACGCTGAAAGCTTCCAGGCCTCATTGCTCAAACGTGCATTGAAGCGTTTGGGAAGACAGTTCAGCCGTGGCGCTGGTGTTGCGCTGCAGCATTGAGATGAGGTGCTGTCCGCGACACTTTAGGCAGACAAAGCCTTCTGCGCCCGTCTGACACAAACGCTCTACATAGGGCAGTTTGACAGCGGCTGGAAATGATCGCAGGCATTCCGCGTTATCCGGTCCCGCGGAGGTTGTGAGATGCTCATTGAAGGGCATGGTGCGCAGCGTATCTCGTTCTCAGTCTCTTCTCAAATATATTCAAGCTAAAGGTTGCCAGCAGAATGTTTTTTGGTGAGTCAAAAAGCGGTTTGAGATGTAGAGTTAAAAAATAAACCAGCTTGACTTGGCCGTGTGGTAACTGTGTCCCAAGAGTAAATCGGCGGTTCGGGGACTGTCATCCAAGTACCTTGAAAAGGATCCCGAAGAGGTCAACTGGCCCCGGGGGCACGGCACAGCACGGAAAATGTTACAGTCAAAGGTCTATGAGAAGGTCTAGTACAGATGTCAAGAGACGAGAACGAATTCAGGTCAGACCCGTGTCTGGTTCCCAAGATTTCTTCCCAGAACCGGTTCCCGATTCCGGAGCCAGGAAAATCCCAGGCACCAGTTTTGAGTTAGGCCGAGGGAATCAACATGAACCAGGATCCTGCTTCCTATTAAGCTGAAAGATTCAGCAAGAACCAGGACCCAGCCTTATTTCAGGTCGAAATATCCCCCAAGAACTAAGATCTAGTTTGGAACATGTAGAGATTCAAAAAGGAGCACGATATAGCTCAGGATTAATTTGAGGTCAGCAAAAATCAACATGTCTGAAATCACGCCAAGGTAAGTAGCAAGAACCAGAATCATACCTAAGACTCTTGTCAGGCTTAAACTACCCCACACAGCAAGCGCTTCAAAGTGAAAAAGGATATTGGTTTTGACCTCGGTTTGGCTTATATCTAACCCTAGGTCAATGAAACTACTTTAATTGCTGTGCTGCCTAAGAAACTATCTCAGAGATTTATATTTTCGTCTAACACTCTGTTGTCACATCAGGCTGAGCGATTCCCTGGAAACGGTCAATAGGTCAACGGTCTTTAGGTCTCTCATAGGTCAATAGGTCTCATAGGTCTCTCATAGGTCAATGGTCTTTGCCGACAGCCATAGCCTGACTTCGACCTGTCATAGATCAGTGCCCTACCAGATACGTCTAAGTTTGTGTCCAGAAGATCTGTTGTGCAATTGTCTACAGTTTTACCAAATTCGGCGTGACAGTTAAACCCCTCCTAGGGCGCACGTTAACCTGATGCTAACTATGACGCCATGTATATCTGAGACCGCCAGATCTCAGCAGCTGAATGCGTTGTGAAGCCCCTATGACGATGAATGACGACAACACTATCAAACATCGCTGGCAATGCATGACAGCGGCACATGCCCGTCGGTATGCATTGTGTATTGAAATATTCGATATGCACGTTTGATATGCATATTTCCTTCAAGTTGATGACATAGATTGATTTAAGGCATGCGTTTTTGTGCATTTGAAGCGTGCATTTCAAAAGCATTAGGACAGTGTGCGAAAGCTTGCCACTTTAACATGAAATGTATATCCTTCACGTCGATTAACAAACCTACTTAGATATGCATGGTTAAGAACAAACGCATAGTGTATGCATGTTTGAAATGAAAGCAAGAATGAGACTGGACAGCCGAAAGGTAGGTTAATTTATCCACCAGCGGATGTCCAACGATCAAAGCTACTCAGGTTTCCCATGTTAAGTTCATAAGCGACGCAGCGGGCTGCATTTCAAAGCCAGCAGATCCACAGCGTCATATCTGGAGCGGAAACGCGGGCCCGCACCATGGTGAGCAGCCGGCCCATTCTGCCCTCCACAGGTCGTTCCAGTTAACCGAGACAGATCCGGCCTGCACCCGAGACACGGGCCGCATAGCTGCAGCGCCCCCGAGGCTTCCAACACACCGTCACGGGCCGCATAGTTGCAGCGTCCCCGAGGCCTCCAGCACACCATCACGGGCCGCATAGCTGCGGCGTCCCCGAGGCCTCCAGCACATCATCACGGGCCGCATAGCTGCAGCGTCCCCGAGGCCTCCAACACACCATCAATTAACGCTGCCATCTGTTGACGCTCTAAATTAACACCGCCAGAGCCGGCGCTGGGGACAAAAACTCACACGTTCCATACAACGCATCGATTGTTCTACTATTCGAATTGTTGGCCGTACGTCTATGAGGAATGATTTGGTGTGATACCGGAATGGTGATTTCAAAGAATCAACATCGCAATTTTGTATCGCGACATGACGTCCCGAAGTGTTTTCTGTGTGCCATTTCAAAAATATAACCACACAATATAACAATACATCGTGATGGACCATTAGACGATACAACATCGCAATGGAAATGATGATGAGCTAGAACCAAGCATACCCGGATGAGGAACCGAAACGCAAAGCAAGTCCCAGCAGCGACGAGTATCTCCTTGATTGAAATGCCCAGTCGCAGGCGTCTCACCGCCTTCGTGCTGATGACTTCAGGACGTGGTACCAGGAGCCAGGATGTGCTGACAGCGCCTGACGTTGGCGCAGTCAGGCATCGCTAGTGAACGGCAGACCGCATCAGGAGCAACAGGACGACGTTGATAGGCGGCAGCTGTCGACAGACGGCCGCAGTCATGGCCAGACTGCCAGCCAGCTGGGCACAGGTGCGAGGCAGCAGCAAGTGCGAGTGCGAGTCCAGCAGGCAGGTGCCAGGCAGCTGCCAGGTGCAAGTGCGAGTCCAGCAGCCAGGTACGAGGCAGCAGCAAGTGCGAGTGTGAGTCCAGCAGGCGGATGCGAGGCAGCTGCCAGGTGCAAGTGCGAGTCCAGCAGGCAGGTGATGTTAAGAGTGGTCATAAGCGCAGGCCGGGTTTGCGGCCGCCGTGCCGCTGCGTACACAGTGTAAATAGAAAGGGAGGACAATTTTCAGCGCTCAAAAGAGGCAGTTTATACTCCATCTATTAATCAACCTACAATGACTCGAAGGCGGCATTGCCAATGTGACGACGGCGAATTTTACGAAGATGCCGGCCAAGCAGGCAGCATGTGCAACAGCTGCTTGCTTCCTGCAACAAGCGTCCGCCCGGTTCCAATGGGAAACTGTTTGGAACAGAAAAGGACGCCATTCTTTGAATGTTGAAGCAGCTTTTGACGCCAATCAGCGTTTCGCCAGAGTCGTGGCCAGATGGCTTGGCTAAATTCCAGGTGTCAAGGTCTGGGAGGGATATGGGCGAACCTTAATGTCCATACCTATTGAGAGTGAATTTATAACTGTCACCATGGCATCATTCTTGTTAACGACGACAATGCGTGCGCTCCTTGCCTACTTACTTCCACCTCGTAAAGCACAGGCGCTAAAGTCGGCTGAAAGATGGTACAATGTACACAAGTACACAAAGGGACGCCCTGCATCGCAGATGGGTCCTTGGACGTCCGAACAGCAAAGTGCCTTCGGTCTAATACAGCTCGTGCCGCCTCCATCACTGCACCTGATGCTATTCACAACGGGGTTGTAGCTGGTGATGTAGACGCCACGGAAGAATATGAGTGTCACGAGCTTAACCAAGAGCCAGATGAGGTGGAAGATATTGTGATTCTAACTTGTCGATGGGCCTGATTTATAACAGCGCCTTTGGAGACGATAGAGAGGCAGCATTTAGTAAGGTAACGGCTGTTTAGGTAGGTGCGTTGTATAAGTATTGCTGGAGACGCAAGTTTGAGAAGCTTTGCGCCAATGTCGTTAAGGCCAGCCAGCACCTTCACAGGTCCTCCACACCTGTGTTGGCACAGACAAGTGTTACAGAAGTAGATGATATCTCATCAGACGTCTGCACATCTGGCATGTAGGCCGGAAGGCCAGCAGTACCGGGGCCAAGTGATGCCTCAAGTGCATGACCAACCCTCCTAAGAGAGAGGTGAACGATTCAGCAGCGCGGTTCTCATTACCAGGCAGGGTGATGTCATTCTTATTTGGAATCGCGCTGGTAGCTCCGGCGAAGGTTTTGTTTTCTGTGTTACGTTAGCGAGGTAGCCGTATTTAACGTGGGTTGTTTCAGTCTTTCTGAGACTGATGCCAAATACATGACATTTATCCTGGTATTGGCACCTCTCATGTTTTCCTTATTCTTTTGTTGGCTGCTGGCGTTCATTGTGGCGTCTCCGACGAGGAGCTACATGTGCTTTGCACCATTGAAAACGCGAGTGATTTTGACACCGTGCGGTGAATGCAGGATGTATGACATTTGACGGGGCGTATGGCACGAATAAGGCGTGGCCTTATGCCGACGAACTTCTCAGACGCTGTTATCGAGCGTCCTCAGAGTATGTTCTCCACAGATATTGGGAGGCTCTCAAGTCAAAAGTACGTGTCAGGAGCAGGCGAGGTGTTACTGAAGCAGTCTTAACAGCTTTTGCCTGGATATGTGGATAAAACGGTGGAGCGTGTCACACAGCGGCCAAAGTTAAGATGGGACCTGTAACTCGCGGTGCGCGTGTCGTGGACAACGAAAAACCACGCAGAAGAGATGGTTCGGGAATCTCTTACTTGGGTAAACAAATAAGTATGACCACGTTTGTGTTCTGATGCCGCGAAGGTTTCATCGTAATAACGTGGTGAGCGAAATCCTTGCGGAATGATTGGCAAGGGCTGAATGACAAGGGTTGAATGGCAAAAAAAGTAACAAGGGGCGAATGCCACAAAATTCCCCATGCGTATTCGAACTAGAAGGAAAAGACGCTGTGCGGAAATGTAATTATCTACTACTAAGTATTATTTGTTGTTATTTACAAAACTTTCAGTCCTAGCAAACCACGAAAACTGGTAACTATCACCACCTCTGCAGTTTGACGTCGGTTAGAATGCTGTGTTGTAACATGTTGTCATAAGGCAAGCATTACCGGAGGTCTTCATCTCACACTAGGCCAGATCTAAACCAAAACACTGCAAAATGCCACGCCGTAGAGTTAGCATACCAGCGAACATAAATGACACGCTAAATGTATAATAAACAGCAAAGTGGCAAATTACCCAGATGAATATTATGTGTCATGCTGTCCGTGTTCCACATAAAACAGGCCTGGCCTGTCTTGTCATTTCAAAAGGTGCTTCATGATATATTGTGCTAAATGGGTCTGGTCTTCCAGTGGTTGTTTACACCATGAATTTATGTCGTATGTAGCACCGTTCGCGTAGGCAATTTGCAACGATGCCAGATTGACAACAGAACGCTCCTATTAAATACTCTCGTTGCCTGATCTGATGACAAGAACAGCGCTCTTACGTCAACAAATCTAAAGGAATACAACATCACTAGTTGTGTTCATTTCGCACAATGTTGTCGCGCAGATCTGGGAAAACTCTTATTTCGATTACCACTTTTCACTAGGAGATTGGGAAGCGGTCAGGGGCTAGCTCGGCTCCGAGAAACGTGGACGTACACAACGTACAACGACGTGCACAACGCACACAACGCACAACGACGTACACAACGTACACAACGTACAACGTACTAACGTACACAACTGCAGGAATTTCGCAACTAGTAAAAGAAAGGAAGGTACATGTTAGGGTGATAAGCGCCTGGAATAACTAGAGACTCATTTCCTGCCATATATTATGACACCGGTAGCTTCAAAAACCTTCTGACATCGCAAAGAACATAGCATAACCTAAAATGCTTCAAGGGTGGACATGATGCACCATGTCATGCAGATTGTTTTCTGAAGGGTATGGGCGTATGCGCTCGATATTGGTGCCAAACTCTTAGACTGTACTTAATGTAAATAGTCACAAAAGTTACCTTTGATGAATGGAATTAGTTGAAAGGGTGTTTCTTACCTTTCCTGATAATTTTGCCGTGCATCATGTAGGGCATCTTCATAGGCTGCACACTTCGGCATTTACGCAGTCACAATTAGCAGATACTTTCTATCTGGTTGGAGACATTTCTCGCAAAACAAAATCTATATGAGAGCATTCGTATACGTATTCCACTCAAGTTCTGGCTTCCAATGCCAGTGTCTTGGGAAAGGCATATTGAACACTGCTTGAAAATCTTGGAGCCCTGAAACATAACAGAAAAATTTTCAACTGCACATGACGTCAGCATACCCATTGGGTACTATGTTGATTTGAGGGTTGGTTTATGTGCCATTGCATGTGCTTGGTTGATGTTTTCATTAATATTACATATATAAAAATAAAAGGATTATATTTTGCCAGTTCAGGGGCCGTTTCGTGATGTTTGAAAAGCCTTATGGTTCCTTTACACTGGCAAAAAAGGCAAAGTGGCTGAGAGGTGGCACAGGGCTTCTTGGGACCTCTTGTTCCAAGGGAGTCCACGGAACCTCCAGGGCTCATGGCCCTAAAAGCTTCCCCTGGGCTAAACCGCTGTCCCTTGGCTATTCCCATAAACTAGCCTTCCTTTCTATCACCTTTATCACTTCTTTTAAGCCCTTTAGGTCTCAAGGCACCTTGTCTTGCACCAAGATAGATGACCTGTCACTCTTCAGAAATTTCCCCCCTAATTTTCAGAAAACTTGAAGTTAGTCATGTTCTGTCAATGTCCAAGCAATCTTTTTCAATATCTGCCATATTTAGTCTCTGAGAGGCCACACTTAAAGGTTTTGTTACCTGGTAGGTCATAATGAATCAATGGCCATGCCTATTCTCTAATTATGCGCTTAGCGGCCTTGGTATTAATAAAGCAACACCGACCGTTACCCTGCCAAGGGCTGATGATCTTTTGCTGTAAAGTTATGTTAGCCTCATGCTATCAATCTATAGTAGAGAGAAAGACGCCAGACCATTGTTTTCAAACATAAAAGACGACCGCTTGCGGGAAGAAGCAAGCTGGGAGCAAATTAAATGTGGAAAGATATAAGACAGCAACTTAAGCGCTGCTCGCTGCATGTAAATGCTAACAGTGTGCAATTTCGTATATGCCTAACAAACCAAGCACGCACAACGCAACGTCTGCATTATATTGGCTCAGCTGTTAACCTTCCAGACAAATTTGTGGGTTAGTGATATTGGCTGCTTAATGACCAGATGCATTATATTAGTCACACGTCTAATCTTTCCTTGTTAACCACCCCCCCCCCCCCCTCCATCCCCAGGGCAAGGTGCGTACCGGCGAGCTGGGTGATAGCAGGCGATCCGGCGTACCCACTCCTGACGTGGCTGGTGAAAGGCTTCACTGTTGCCTCGACAGAGAAACAGAGACATTCCAACAACAGACCCAGCCGTAACCGCGTACCCGTTGAGCACTATCTTGACTTCTTGAAGGGAAGGTGGCGCCGGTTCCTGAAACGGTTGGAGACAAACTACAGGTTGATTCTGGCCATCGCGCACGCTTCGCATCGCTCCACAACATCGCGGAGGAGCGTCGAGAGGCACTCAGAAACGTTTGGTTGGAGGCAGCGGGCGACTCTGCCCAACAGTCACCGAACGACATGAACCGGACACTCGTGGGGACTGACGATCCACGCGCGGCGGCGGGATGTGAGCGTATCCCTGATGTCCTGTAGGAGAATGACTGACTGGCAGAGCGATCCACAGGCCACGGCCGTCTGTGCCGCGGCCCGCCTCGGCTCACTGTCCTAAGCGCAGTCACTGCTACGCCCTCCTCTCGTGGCGCTCGCGCCGCTGAGAAGTACTGCCAGCCGGATGCTGTCAAGTGTATGCATGTACCAGGATGTTGCCTCGCCGCACCGGAACGTTCAACGGTAATTCATGCCTGTCAAAGTGGGCAGTTTGGTAGCTTGGAATCGTGCCGTTCATTACCACGCTTCATACTTCGGATCCTTCTCATGGAAAGAGCAGCTCACTGAAAGGCACACTCGCCTTTCTTCCCGGATCCGTGATCATCATGCTATGCTGGTGATCAGGTGAATGACTATGATGACACATTCAGCAGGCGCCATTGATCAATCGTCACGGTAATAACCTATTACGTACCCTGGAAAGCCCACCGACTGAAGGTCACCCATATTCGTCTTAAGCAAAAATACGGGCATTGCTGACAGGCCGGGTGTCATGCCTGTCAAGCATCTCACGTCACGCGGTCGTCACTCTTTTCGTACGCCATGACAATTATTGCAGATTTCACAGACATCAGCTCCGTTTTCATCCTGCGGGGCTTCCATCGGTGTAAACCACCTGATAACATGACATTTGAGGGACCTAAGGGCCGAAATGTCACGAGAGGCCAAGTTATTTAGCGACACTGTCGTTTTCAACGACAAAATATGAATAGATATTTCGGATGGCACGACAGCTACGCAGGCATAGAACGTATTATTACAAATGTTATGTCAGCGCATTCGGGACCATACTCCCCGCGCTGACGGAGGCCGCTGAGAAATACCATGGAATCTATTAAGCCATATCAACACTGCAATCTGAGTTCGAGATCAAATCCATACTCCATAAGCCTAAGTAACCATATAGCAAGCAACGGCATAACATACACCACACACAAAACAACGAACCTTAGGGAAAGGCACTTCATGATAATAAAACACGCACATGAACAATAATTAAACGCAGTAAAACGGGAAACACATGCATAAAGCAGATAACTGTCACACTATGTAGGAAACATGCGACACATCTGTTTAACTATGCAAGCGAGTTTCCCTCCGCTTACATTTAACTCGCTATCCTGTAAATCATTTTCGGCGCTCCGCCCGCCCACTGATATCACGGAGATGATCATGCCAGGGCCTTCATACGAGCGATGGCCTCCAGCTCCAGCATACGGTACCGATGTTCCAGCGCCACCATCCGCTGGTCGGCAGGCACCATGCGCTGGAGCAGCACCTCTCACCCGGCGTCACCGCGCACGTCGCGCCTGGTGAGGCCGGGCGCCATCCCGACCACGCCTGTGACGACGGCCTCGACCGCAGACAGCCGGCCCATACAGCGGCGGCAGTGCTGTCGACTCCTCTGCCGAGTCACCCTGGGTGACGGGCTGTGCCGACGCTGGGGGTCCTGCGGACGCGACGGCGTCTGGTCCACCGGGTGGCTGAGGGCCTCCGGCGGATGGCCGCGAGCCTCCAGCTGCGCCGACGCTGAGCGTCCTGCGGACGCGACGGCGCCTGATCCACCGGGCGGCTGAGGGCCTCCGGCGGGTGGTCGCGAGTCTCCAGCTGTGCCGACGCTGGGCGTCCTGCGGACGCGACGGCGTCTGGTCCACCAGATGGTTGAGGGCCTCCGGCGGGTGGCCGCGAGCCTCCAGCTGTGCCGACGCTGAGCGTCCTGTGGACGCGACGGCGTCTGGTCCACCAGATGGCTGAGGGCCTCCGGCTGCGCTGACGGTGCAGGACGTTAGCCATGCCTGCCAGTGCTGCCCGCGTCCCGTGCAGCTCCCATCGAGCTGAGGGCCTCCGGGTGCACCGACGGTGCAGGACGTTAGCCATGCCTGCCAGCGCTGCCCGCGTCCCGTGCAGCTCCCATCGGGCTCGCTGGTATGCCATGCTGACAATGATTTCAGTCCCATAAAACTCAACAGAGTCTCAAGGAAAAGCAGGCCAGCAGTACACACAGTACTCACAAAGATCTCGTTACGACTGCGAAGTCAGCAGTTGCAGAGAAATTGTGCAAACTTGGTGATGTCAGAAATGTAGAAATCAAAAACACCCCTCACTGCACTGATGGGCTTATAGCAGCGTGGCATCACTGATATTGCTCAGAGGCCCGCTCAGATATTCATCCGTACTTCGGCCAAGTGATTTTAACCAATTTAAAGATGTCAGGAAAACTGGTTTCAAATCAGGTTTAACTGGAAAAATAAAGGTCTCGTTCGATGTTTGCGTTAACAGTTCAGAGAGCATATGTCTGTGAATTAAACGATTAAGCACAATAAAAGGATAAAAGTCCCCATGGCTGTTCTCAAAATTGCGCTATTGACAAGCGTGGCACAGTAAATCCAAAGAAATTGCAAGGTGCTTGCTAAATACCACAGAAAGACATTGACAGTATAACAAAATGCATATTATCACTATCCCTGGTGCATCTATCACAAGTAGATAACCATGGAAAGCAATTTGTTGCAGGCTGTACACATTTTTAACCACTTAGCATCATGGAATGAAATACTGAAATTTGCGGCACATATAAAACCATTAGATGACAGTATTCTGCGTTTTATAACATTTTCATTACATTTTTACTGCATTTTTGGCATTGCTTTGCATTTCTTGGGTGTGGATTTAATTGGTGATACCAGCCGTCGAAATCTGTCTGAATAGCACAAAATTTCTATTCGAAGTAACCGCTACTATGGCAGAAACCTCACTGGACTTTCTGCTCACCAATATAAAATAACTTAATCTAATTTGCCTTACTTCACCCAAGGTGTGCATTCTGTAATATTCGCAACACACCAATCTGTCAAACTGCTTGTGAATAAGTCCTATCAAAGCTGGAAATACTCTTTGGTGAAAAAGCATACAGACATGACGCTATTATCCTGCGAATTCAACGAAACGTTCTGCGGCCTTGAGTTTTCCCCTACGGCGTTTACCGTAGTGATCGTTTTCGAAACTCACTTCGGCTTTTGGGAAACGGAGTATCACTCGGTTTATAGTCGCGCACTGGTTCAAGCTTCAGCCGATGCGCTTCTGTGGAACTGGCCGTTGCCGCCCGCTGTGCCAATCACAAACGTTTATCATTGAAATGTGCCTCTTTATTATATGTTGATGCTGCTGCAGTGGCATTACCAAGTGCTGTGATCAAACCAAAAAGGCCCTAAGGTTTCACTACAGCATGCTTTTGAAATAGGTTCTAGCGGTGACGCACTCCCGTTTAAAATAAAATATGTGATGCTAGGAGAAAACAAAAGGAACCACCACAATCAAGCCGATAGAAGAATCACCTCTTCTCGTTTAAATTGTCACCTTCCCTCCTGGTGTTCAAAGGACAACAACTTAGGTCTGCGTTGAATTAGGTGCTAGTAGCCGTGGTTTATGCTACAAATAATTGTTTGGCTGGAGGACTCACGCAATGTTTTGGAGAGAACGTTAGCAGCCACCATTTTAGTCGCAGATGATGTTATTCAGCGCTATTTCAGACTGTCGTGTAAATGCATGATGCGTTGGCTGCTCGCACACTCAAGGCCGCGCCAATTTGGTAGATAGTTAAGTAGTGGAAGCCCCATAATTGCACTCATTTAATCAACCATGAAACACAGAAAAAAATCTTTGTATGATGCTAGTAGACACACAGCCAAACCAGCCACAAGCAACGTCCAGTGATCGGCACGCACGGGCGTGGAGGACACCACCTCTGCAGCCACGTCCGGTAGCAGCCCGCCCGCCCGCTGAGCGATCGGCGACCTGTACGGTCGCCCTCCGCTGAGGCTACACGGCGGTGAGCCGCGACGCCTCTCGCCGTGCCCCTGATGCGTGCGGCGCAGGGGCGTAGGTGGAGCCGCCGTTCCGAGGCAGCGTCATCGAGGCGAGAGGTGAGCTGGAAGACAAACGTGTGCCATCGACCCGACGTCGCAGGCTCGTGGAACACCGGCCCGCACTTCCGCCCGCCTTTTGGACGTGGCCGTACCGCATCGCATCGTGGTCGCATCCCATCGCATCGTGGTCGCATCGCTGAGCGTGAGGCGGATGGCGACTCGGTCACATCGGTGCGTGAGAGGCTGAGTTGGTACAGCCGCGTCGTCGGGTCCTGACGTCTGGGCTCAAATCCCGCGCAATGTAGACCTTTTTCACCGCTCTCACTGCAGAAACCGCCACAGGCTTCGGCACGCCTAGCGAGGCACATGTGTCGGGGACTGACCCTCAGGTTCTCCGTAGATGAATGCCCACCGCAAGACGGTAGTTTTCACGTGCAGAGCGCGTGCGATATTGATGTGACGTCTACAGACGTCCACATGTGACGTCTGCAGAGGCGGATTCCGCCGGTGGACTGAACCCTCCCCCACCCCCTCCCCTGCGACATCGCACTCCGACGAACGACCCATTGGCCGATCAATAAGACTCAAGCCAAGACCTTGCTTCAGGCGCTTCCGCCTGAGTTCAACGCTGTGATGCATGCATTGGGATGAAACAATTTGCGCCTTGAATCATTAGCCATCTCCTCGAATTCATCGGGCTATATCGGTGTCATCCCGTTTGCCCGCATAGTCAAGCCGAGCGCCAGTAACTTCTGGAAGCGTCGGAGCACAGCGCTAACGAAACCTTCAACACACCCGACTCCACGCCCGGGCCTCCTGAAATAGACCCCGGAGCGTCAAATCGGATTACAGCTAACGGACCAGCAAGGCGTCCGCGCCCGTACAGCGCGCACCGCTGCAGTAACTGGCGATGTAGCCGCCCCCCCCCCCCCCCACCAACCGAGTGACGTCACAGGTGACCTTGCAAGCGAGTTGAACTTTGGCAGGTAGAACCAGAGTTATTTTCGCCTCCAAACACTATTGAATGTTGGCTGGGGTTCGGGTAATTCGCATTGTCAAGCGATGAGTTTCACCGGGGGCTGCCCTGTCCCGTGATGAAGTACTAGGAACTGAATGTGATTTGTTCGACCGCCGGTACTACAGTTCAGCATCAAGAAGCAGAAATGCTGTGGGTTTCCTTCGCACCATACGGAAAATAAGCGGTTGGTTTTTCACAGACTGCGGTTAACATGCTGTTCTTTTGTTAGCATACGGTAGTGCACTTCTCACTGTGACACCTGATGGGGGCCGTGGTACATCAATCATAAATGCATACCGGACATTTGAAGCAAACGTCGTTGGCTCAGAGTCAGTAAGGGTCATTTGTTGCTCCTATCTTGATCTCGCTGGCTGATAGGCTTACCCCTGTCACATATTTGGTATGGCGATGCAATTATGAGAGCTTCTCTGTTGTCATGTAGGCACCGCGTATTTCTTTTAACAGACTTGGAGTCGCACGGAATGGTAAGCTCTTTCATGCGACTTTTGTATCTGTTTGTGCCTGTTTGTGTCTTGAAACCGCCGTCCTTGTTTTCGTGAGACCCCTGGATAATTCAAACCCTGGTGTATTAGAGAAAAAAAGAAAGAGAGAAGGGGAGGGAGAGAGAGAGAGAGAGAGAGAGAGAGAGAGAGAGAGAGAGAGAGAGAGAGAGAGAGAGAGAGAGAGAGAGAGAGAGAGAGAGAGAGAGAGAGAGAGAGAGAGAGAGAGAGAGAGAGAGAGAGAGAGAGAGAGAAGAGAGAGAGAGAGAGAGAGAGGAGAGAGAGATGAGAGAGAGGAGATAGAGAGAGAGAGAGAGGAGAGAGAGCAGAGAGAGAGAGGAGAGAGAGAGAGAGAGAGAGAGAGAGAGAGAGAGAGAGAGAGAGAGAGAGACCGAAACGACATTTATCTGGCTACCTGCTATTGCGTGAATTTCTGTTATCGCTCGCGTTGGCACCATTATGTAGCACTGCCATTCAATGTTCAATAATCGTCACATGAAGTGCCAATAGAACCTACGTGAGAACAGTAACTTCATGCCCACGCCCCAAAGCAGGATTTATTGGACAGACGGTCGATTGCAAATCGCCGTATTATCTTCCAGTCTAGATGCAGTGGCACATTTGCATGCGGAGGATGTACACAAATGATGGGGATTGTTACACATAAGTGAACGTGATGACGATTCACTGCAGTTCGCCCTCATTAAAATTATGAATCGACTAGTTATCGATGCATAGAGCTGCTATTGCGACCCTAGTTCCACATAAGGTCTGGGTGTTGTGATAAGCACTGCTACGGCGTGCAAGGATCAGAATACATGGTCTCTCCTGTCACGATTCATCAAAGACCTTTTCAGTTTAATAAGTACGTTTGAGGAAATTATGACGTCATGATATGGGGTATATGGGCGTGTTCAGTAAGAGCTATACTCATGCTGCCATGAGACCCCCGATAGTTTTCAGCGAGCTCTAATTCCAATGAGTTGCTTTAGTGTTGCGTGGGTACTACTTGCGCTGGTATAGCAGCGCCGTTTATTTTGACAATGGGAACTACTAACAGCCAGTGAGCGACGCAATACGACAGGCTCAATACAGCAGAGCTGTGGCCGTTTGCAGTGCTTATAACTGGTCATGGGACTCGCTCCTGGT
>NW_023596448.1:7111009-7172856 GCF_011947565.3 Pollicipes pollicipes | reverse complement strand
ATGCCTAGCTCATGTCGCACAGCGGACTCGCACATCCAACATCGCTAGGTATTTTATTCATCGTGAAATTATTAGATTGCTCCTTTGGACTTAAAAGGGGCCACCATGCTTCTCCAAAAGCGGAACAGCACTGCCACGGAATCTGTGGAGCTGTGGCTGCCAGGAAGGATGAGTAAATGGTGAGCAGGGGGAAGGGGGGGTAGTTATTTTAACCAACTGGTGTGTGCGCGGCAACGTCAAAGAAAACCCTCCAAAATATAATGACGACTCTTATGGATGGGCCGAACGCATCTAATACGAAAGTAAATCTCACCGCGCTCAATACCAATGGATCAGTTCGAGACAAGCCGTATTGAATAATTGCTCATAGGTGCTTTTTTGTTTTGATTATAGCTAAGCCTATTTATTGAGTGCATAACGGGTACAATGTTCAATCAGCAATGCCCCAAAGCAATGCCTGTTTTGTTTTACCAAGCACACAGTTTTTGGCCAAACATCGGCATCATTAGTGGTCATCTGACTTCAAGTGTGAGTAGGCATTGCGATTCCCTGCGTTACAAAGTGCATGGAGTATTGATCATGGACAGGTGGGAAGTAGAATTCGGGTGAGAGGAATCATTACCAGAATTTTCAGCAATTTGTTCCGGTTGTCGGCGGCAGAAGCTTGCGAGCCGTTCTTTCAGTTTGCCGTTCGCAAATCTTTGAGAGGAACATTTCAACAGTCACCCCCAAGCAAACCTGTACCTGGTTTCTAGCTTTTGTTTTTAGTTCCCATGGGTTTCCCCAACATAGCAAACCCCTGCATCCTGGCTCTTGCTAGATCGTTCGACAGATCAAGATTATGGATATTGGTTCTGACTGGTTCTTTTGACAAAACAAGGGCCTGGATCCTGGTTTTCACTGGCTTCTTAAAAACCAATTCTGGATCATGGTTTCATCTGGTTCTTAACCGGGCAATGGGCCTAATTCCTGGCTCCCATTAGTTGTTTTGAAAACGCTGGATATTGAATATTGGTTTTCACTGCTTTACTTGTAAAACACCCTAAATGACGAGGAAAGCTTCTAGCACAAGCGCCAAAGCTTGAGGCTTGAACTATATATACAGCATCACATTACATGCATCCAGAAAGGTGAAATGGTCAAATTCATACAACTACATTCTACATGCCTCATTCTGCAGTGTGTCAGGTGTTTGTAAGATCTCATTGTGGTAAGGTTACAAAAATCGGTCCACAAATAGTAAACACCTGAAATTCGGAATGCTCTTTGAGGTGGTCACTGTACATTATTTTTATTCATTTGCATCAGCTTTGAGGAACATCAGGGGTGGAGCATCATACTGTTTGAGCACCTTGGCCCTCCCAACTTTAGAACAAAAAAGCGGAAATAGGATTAGCCATTTTCCTTGCTCAGCGTCTTAAGGCTGTTTCACAGTTTGTGCCTCTGAGTAACACCTTGCTAAGCTTTGAAAACCAAGGCTGACGGGGGTCTCAGATGAAATTGTGGTTCTTGTTGTTTAGTTGGCATTACTCAAGACTAGTGATTGTTTCTTTCTGGATCCGACTTAACCCTGAGCTGCATCTTGGTTCTTGCTGGAACTTAACATGTTCCAGGTTCGATCGTGGTTTTTGCTGGATCTCTTGACATAATGTTAGCCTGGATCTTGGTTCTTGCTGGATCTTTCCACGTCATTTCTCGCTGGATATTGGTTCTTGTTGGTTCTGTTGGCTTGGTATCAGACTGAATCTTAGTTCTGCCGAACGTTTTGACTTTGTATCTTTCCACATAATTTCTGGCTAGATCTTAGTTCTTGCTGGACTTTTTGACTTAATGCCACGATGGACCTTGGTTCTCACTGGATCTTTCGGATAAATATGAGACTAGATCCTGGCTCCTGATGGATCCCTCGGCTTTATAGCAGGCACGGGCCCTTGGGTTATTCCTGGTCCCGGAACCAGGAACCAAGAACCGGTTCCCTGGAAGGGAGAGAGAGAGAGAGAGAGAGAGAGAGAGAGAGAGATATATATATATATATATATATATATATATATATATGTATATGTATATTATACTGCTCCGGTGGCGGAGGTCTAGCGCCAGCGGTTAAAAACAACTCAAGTCGATCCGCGACTTCGAAACGACACGATCCAGGATCCAGGAAAGTAACAGGTAACACAGACCGACCCACATTTCTTAAGTAGGACCGTTCGCGTCCCCTCAGTTATACTGTGTTCGTCTTATGTCGCTGTGACGTTGGGTCGTCGAACTCTTAACCTGGTTTCGACCCGAATGCTGGTTTTCGAATATCTCCCATATCCTGCAATTTAAAGATTCGAAGTTCCTCTCATTGATGGAATGATAAAAACGTTATCCGATCAAACAGCATTCATGCAGATTTCTTGCAGCTATTGTGGCAATATTTTGTGGCAAACTCCTTTCTTTTAAAATGTGTGTTTCTTGTGTGCATACGTACCTTATATGTATATATGCTATATATATATATATATATATATATATATATATATATATATATATATATGCATATATGCATACACTCATATACATATATACATATGTATATATATATATATACATATATATATGTATATATATATATACATATATATATATATATATATACAAAGTGGCCGCATATTCTTCCGATTCATCTAGTGTTAATATTATTAACAGTAGTTTTCTCTTTATCCCGTTCACAATATCCGTTCTGAAGGGTTAGATTTGGCTAGAGCGCCTGTCTTACGCTCCTCCGAACCAGTGGCGGAGCGGGTTCGAGTCGCCTTGCGCGCTCGATTTTTGGCCCTGACAGGCATGGCTCGCGGCCTGTGGCATCGGCCCGCGCTAAAGACCAAGTGACGTCAGACGCAAGACGAACCATGCCGAGCATTGGGGCACGTTAGGCTCTTGCCACCACAAGTCTGTTGTTGATCTGGAATTACACGATCGAGATGGTAGAGGCGAGGACTCACGCAGCAAGCACTGCTCAGCACGAGCCCTGGTCACGACAAATCCATCCATTTAAAAGATTTAGATTACATTTGTAAATTATGTTTTTGGTCTTGACATGTGACTTCTGGAAAGCGAGCACCCGTTGGTCGGCCCTTTTATTATGGCTGTTGCATTCCATGACACTACGGCCCGAAGCAAGACATAGAAGTGCCAATATTTTAAGGGTTCGGAAATCGTTGGTGATTAAAAGCTTTAAAGAAATTCGACATGTTTTGTTGTTTTTTGTTGTTTTTTGCATGTTCAGTTCATGCAACCGATACGCGGCATATCTACTCAAACAGACGTAAAGTCAAGTCAACAGCAAGTCAATAATCTACATGACTCCTGAGTTTAAACCTCTGTCAGGCCTCAAGCCTCTGTGTTTACTGTGCCGTCTAGCGGTGCGAAAGATCTGCGACAGTGATGACGTCATTACCTGAAAGCCTGGCAAACTCGCCGGGTGATGCCAAGGTCAAGGTCATCGCCCCTCAGCGGTACGGGATGGGAAAATGTTCCGCTCCAGACTCCGGTGCTCGTTCCCTTCCTGCAGTTAATTAAGTCAGGCAGAATATTCGCAGCGATGCTGCTTATATTGTCTCGTGATGGGCAATGCAGCGAAGAGCTCCGAGAGATGGCAAAGAGGTCACGAAGGCCCCATTCGCACAGAAGTGGATGATGAAACGGCGTGCCGGGTCCTTTGCTAGGGCAAGTCGACAGAAATATTGAATGTGGGCAATGCAAGCCAAACACAAGTTCTAGACTTTGGTAATATGATTAGTGACATCATAAACCAGCTGGTAGGGGACACCTTTACGTACTCCTTCCGTTGGAGAATAGTCGTACCGAGACATCACTTCATGTGGTCCTGCCTCCAGATCTCGCCAATGCAGTCACTGCTGGAAAAAAATCCAAACACCAGGTGATGTCACACCCAGAGACATGAAAAACCATCTGACGCTTAACTGCGTCTGTTTAGCGCATCAGAAGGTGGCAACACAGCGGAACCAACCCGGAATTCAGACTGAATGGCGTGCAAAACCAGACCTCCATCTACCAGATCGAGTGCCAACAAATCGGACACGAAGGCACCACGAATGAAGATAACGTGTGAATCAAGGACTGCCTTGTCCATTTCATGTTATTTCCATGACTGAGACCCTCTCGGAAACACCACCGGGACCAGACTCTCGTCATTTTGTTATCTCAGTGTTGTAGAGCCAGCCGGAGCCGCGCCGTGCTCTCGTAGGTTATCGCCAGCTGTGGTCGCCATAATACGGACAGCGCTCAGCGAGAGAGGACGCCCGGGGGACAGATCGGGCTCCTCCAGTGCCAACGGGGCCGCGTATGCGTGCGTCTGATTCAACAAGACGGACGTGACCGGAAAAGGTAACGCGCGACACTCGTTCTACCGCTGACCGCAATGTCGGCTGGTGGTTGGGTGCGCAACACGTGGCGGATGGCAGCTTCGAGATGCTGAGGGTTCCGCATGTGAGGATATGTTATTTGTTAAAGAAAACGGGATGAAATATACGACCATGAGTTCAATAAATATTCCGCTGAGTCAGCTTATGTACATCTGTTTGTTTGTTCCTACCACTGCAGCCTGACGGAAACTGATGGGATGGCCGGCACTGGAACGCGATGCATGTGCGCCCATGTGGGACATAATGGACTTCATCAATACACCAGCTACGTCTTCTGCCAGGACGACGTCGGAGAAAACCTGAAGGCGCGCTTGCCAGTTTTGCACGATTTTGCACGATTTTGTGTTTCTTCTCGTCAAAATGTTTCCTTTGAAAGACACCGCCCAGAAATGTCACTAATTGCTGCTTCCTGTACATAATATAATGTCTTCCACAGTAGTAACCGGCTTCGCCATAGCGAACACGGTGGTAATCTGTTTTGTCTGACGCCGCATCGACTCAGTGGCGTAATTTGTGTTCGTGATAAAGCCCGTGCGGTCACCTCTCGGTGGCAGCTAGCTAAGTTATCACAGTCATTCTCCGACCCATACTTGGTGAGAACGTCTTCCTCACGCGATGTATGGCGTAGTAGAGATGTCAGAACGGCGCCGCCGCTAACCGTCATGAATCGTTGGACTATCAGGTCACCAAGTCTATGGCAGCGAGCTTTCCTCGTTTGACATGCTTACTTTTCCGATTACCGTGGGCGCAAATGACCGCTTCACGATAACTGAGATAATGACACTGAAGTGAAGCGTAGTTTTCCGAATGTTCCGGGAAGCTGTGCTAGGCAATCACAAGCATCCGATGAACCCAGCCTGGGCGACCGAATCGCCATTTTCCGATAATTTAATCCATGGACTTTCTCCAGACGAAGTGGCACCAGGACCGTGGAACTGCTGCCTTTTCCAGCTGATGCCCAAACCAGCTGTGCCGCACAGCTGCGCCACCTGAATCCATATCGAGCTGGGGGAGGGGAAGAGGGGCAGGAGAAGAAAACACACAAGACTGATGAGAACCATCCCGCGGCCTCATCGTAGGCGTCTGTTTCACTCAAAGGCTCGGAAATACCCGCACGGACACTGGAAAAGCGGCCTCTGGTACTTATGCAAAACGTGAGCCATTTGCTGAAGACGAGGAACACGCGGCGAGCGAGCCCCGGGCGCTACCTCTTGCTCACGCGCTGCCACGCCGAACGAGTGTGTCTGCCCATAAGCCTCGTGATAATTAGAAACGCGTAAAATTATCATTCGGCTTTCTGACGCGATAACTGATACAGGGGACAGAAAGCAATGTGTTCCTACTGATTATGTAATGCAGCGACAAGGGTCTTGAACCATCTTTAAAGCTTGCCATTCAAAAGAATCCCTTCAAGTTTCCAGACGTCATAGAGTTGTGTGTTCAAAGAGCAGGCGTGTCTCCGGTGCTCAGTCAGCGTGACTAACGCAGTCTGAGGGGCCTCTATGGGTGATGTATAGCGCAGCCAGTGCTCAGACAGCCATTGGCATGTCACGCCGATGTCCCTGCACATGCGACGACTTCCCACTGGAGCATGGAGCTTCCAAACATTGTCGCAAGCATGGTATCTTCTGGAGAAGTCGTGAGCTGTTCGGGACCTCAGACGGCAGTGCATTAGAACGCAATCAAAAGTTATGAAAGAAGTAAGTGAGCGTCGTGAAGCTGCGAACATTCTTGTCAGACGGGCGCCACGCTGTGGCCATGTAGGGCCTGTTTCGTAAGTCTGTTTACCTGTTTACTGCGTAGCATTTTGAACACTGAAAACCCACGTGCGTGAAAAATAGCACGCTTTTGTGAAAATTGTAAAGATTTAAAAGCGAGACCGAAAAAAGCAATTTTGTTGTAGTATCGGACCTCGTTGCATTGACGTCCCGTTGCATTCTCGGACAAACGAACGAGGTGCCTTGCGTAGCTTTCAGACCTAAATGGGCTTTGAGCGGTATCGCTGCAACTGTTCACGGAAATCGCTCAAGTCCGTACACTGAGATACACATCACCGTCTCAGAGCCATGAGCTCTTTCGTAAAGCTCTTCCTTGGTGCCAACACAGATAATAGGCTGATTTCGGGTGTCGCGCAATTACGGTGAGGCAGCATGGGAATGGGGTGGCGATGCTTGACTGTCGTCATTAAGTCTTACGGAAAAACCTCGCACATGAGAGAAAGGGCAAGGTCTCCAGATACCATACATTGAAGGAGCTGTAAGCAGTCAGAATTGCGACGGGGGTAGGGAATTATTTTATAGAGTGAGGCTCAGCCCAACCGACAGTGCCTACGCATTGCGAACAAACAGACCCTTCAAATACTTGTAGGTACAGTACCAAGTGTGTCAATGAGCTATCGATGTTGGTTTGCCCTGGTGCCTTAAACGATTAAACGAAACGATCTCAGCTACGTAGCGCCCATATTTAGTCGCCCATACACTGATCCTGTCCCTAAATCATGGCTGTTTGACTCGACACGTAAGTGCCCATGGCAGCCTATGAGTTTTGTAAAGTCGAGATGGTTTCCTTGTTCACTAAATTGTGGGAAGTATATGCACTAGTGTCGTGGCAAAAAAACTGCACTCAAACCTGAAGACAGAGGGTGCTGGCTCTCCCCTGCCAGCCCGATTGCCGCCTGCTTGGCCGCGCCACTGCACAATAACAACCAACGGCAGGAACACTAAGGAGCACTACAATATTTTCCCGGCTCATTTTAATGTCATGGTTGCAATAAATCGCAGTTGCTCCGCATTTACTGCAAATGAAAGTACAGTCCCAGTGATGAAAAAATGCTCATTTGAAATTAATTGTGCAAATGAGGGATGCGCCTGCAGGAGCGATCGTGCCCTAAGGTGCTTAGCTCCGCAGCTCAGTGTACTATTGACGTTGTGTGCTAAACGATCTGACCTCACGATTAGTGCACAGCGTAAATTGCACGTTGCATGCCAGAACAGAGTTGAGCAAAACGAGTTCTTGCCTCCTTGGCCGAATATGCTTAAGATGCGATGACTTAAGTGCAGATCTAAAGCAGGCCCTGACCCTCAGTCTACGCCGCACTGACGGAAATCATCGCATGCACACGCATCTCACCGCTGGCAAAACTGGTCCGCTTTGTTGAAATGACCAACGCATTCTTGACTTTCTTCCTGTTTGTTTCAGTACGTTTACATCGACAGGCTATATGTCACGTCTCTGTTAAAGCCTCCTCCTCAGTAGCAATGTAGCAATTTGATGTAGTTATAGGTGCCCGATCGCGCGCTCCTCGCTAGCTTTCACAGAATATGATATGTTTGTTTGCAATCACTGCCATCCACGGAATTGTTGAGGAAATCCAGCAACATTTGAACTCGCAATGCATTGTGTGCGGAGAAAAATGCGGTCGTTGTATGTGAACCACTTGCTCCTCTTCCATCGAAGTCGGCCGGGAATTATTTCAGGTGGGAGAGTGTCATATCCGTGGTAAAATGACACCGCTAGGCGTGGAAATCCATAACCATGTGAATGGCATCGCCAATGGGACGAAATGTTGAATCGTGTTGAAAATTCGCGGACTGTGTCGTGCAACTATTTCAAGGGACCCTGCGTAGGTTAAGCTTCAAACCCTGTGTGATCCAAACCCGCGTACAGGTATTTGCGCGCCATTTCGCGCTGTCTGTTTGAAATGTAATCAAATATGCATCAAATCATAGAAATGTCACGCCCCCCAGGTTTCCCCCCCCCCCCCCACACATCTTGGCTTTGCCACGCTCAAAGTTAATCATTGAATCACCACAGACCATTCGTGCCGGCGGCGATTCAGCACCAAGCGCTCCACCGTGGATTGTATCGCAACAGCAGATGTAGCTGCCGATAGCATGCCCGGTACCGAAGCACTTTTTGTAATTACCACAAGCGTTTGAGCACAGGCACTAATTACACGGGCATGAGGCAGGAATCACTTATTTAAGAATAGCGCTCTAACCGAAAATGCAAATACGACTTACGAATATGCCATCACGGGACCATATCACGAACACCCCACAAAAAGGCACAACAACGCACGTAATGCGGAACGAACGGTACACGCACTGACTGCCAACGCCACCTTGCTGCCCGTAGAAGTACCTGACAATTGAGTCGCACCGTCCCGCTACAGTTGGCAGCTCCTCCCGCGGTCTGTCCGACAGAGACTTCATTCATCAAAAACGATCCAGGACGTAATCAAACGATGGCATATTCAGGAGTACGTTTGAGTAATACGATGTGTTTTGTGAACAGCTTTAAAGCATTGTCCTTTTAAAGGCTGCTCCACATTTCAAGGTTGTATGCACTGACACTATCGACTGTGCTGTCGCGGCCGGTGATGCTGTGGCCGCGGACGCACCGCCCGCGGTTTGTAACCGGCCTCGGCCGCTGTGGCCGCGGACACGCCGCGTTCCGGCCTCGGCCATGACGCGTCCGGCATTGCGTGCTGAGCTCAACATGCCGAGATCATGTTGCTCTGGACTTTACACTGGCGACGAGGATGAGGTTTTTGCGCGGTGAGGTGCTGTTACGAGTGCGCTTGATCATGCAAGGTGCCGGACGACAACGCAGTAACGGACCATCTGCAAATGGAACCGTTCGAGCAGGGCTAGGACTCGTGGACGGAGTGGAAGGAGTGATTACACTTTTTCCTGGAGAGCCGCGGAGTCATCAGCCAGAGGAAAAAACCTACCTTTTTGACGGTATCGGGAAAAGGACGTATTTGCTCATTCGCAGTCTGATTTTACCGCGGAAGCCACTGAATGTTGGTTTTGAGGACCTGCTTTGCACTATCAAGGATTACTAGGATCTTACCCCATCGGTTGTTGCTGGCCGATTCAAGTACCGGTTATGCAACCGTTGAGAAGGTCAACCGATTGCTGATTACGTTGCTCTTTTTCGCACAGCATCTGAACACTGCTCTTTTGAAAACGCCCGAGGGGACAGATTGGTGGCGTAGCTGGTCATCGGAGTGGCGGACAAGCGGATGCAGCGGCGTCATTTGTCTGAGGAGACCTTAGACCTTTGCAGAGCCGTGGGCATCTGCCTCGCTATGGAGGCCTCAACCAAAGGCGTTCACCTGGTGTCCAGTAACGGAGAGAGGGCTGGGGCCGTCCAACCTCCTAAGACCGATCCCCAAATGACCTCGGCCGAGCGACGGTGCTGGCGTTGCATTGGAGGTAACCACTATGTGGATGTTGCCGTTTCCGAAATTCAAAATGTTATAACTGCGGTGAAGTTGAACATGTTTCGAGGGTTTGCCGAAAGCATGGGAACCACGCGGCATGCGGTCCGGACCGTGGGCGGCGCCGGCTTACGGCCGCGGTGGCGCTCTACAGCAAGCGATCAACGTCATCGACGCGTCGGACCAAGAGGACTGGGATAGCTGGCTGGAGGCGGACATCAACAACATTCGGCAGGTGGCAAGCACCAGCAGGCCGACTTCCGAGGTATCAACCAGGTGAATTCTCCTCCGCTCCGCTGCGATGTGCGCTTCCAGCAGACGCAGGTGGGTACGGATATGGAGGCTGGCTCTAGCAGTTTATTGATCGGCAAGGATACATTTATATCGCTTCGGTTCGTGCCAAGCTGAGATCCAGCGCTGTCAAGCTGCCGTTGTATACCGGTGACGTCATTTCAGTACTGGGGAAACTCAGAACGTATGTTTCATACAAGGGCCAAAAGCATGATAAGCTCAAGGTCGTGGTGGTGCAAGCAACCGTACGAACCTGTTGAGGCGTGGCTGGTTAAAATGGGGTTAAAATCGACTGGACGCGGTGCATTCTGTGGAGAAAAAAATTACAGTAGGTGATTTGGGAAAGACGCATCATCGGAGTGAGTGAGCCTGACTTGAGCGAGCTTAAGGGCGTCAAGTTGCGTCTTGATATTGACAAAAGTGTACGTCCAGGTTCTTCAGGAGGTTCGTTCGCTGCCGTACGGTCCTCAAGAGAAAAGGTTGAGAGCCGCTAGCAGAAGGACAATCAGCCGCCAGAGTTCTAGAGTCTGCATCCCACAGCCGCTGGACAGCACCTCTGGTTCCATCATTGAAAACGGGCAGCGCTATTCCGCGTTGGTACGAATTTCAAGCTCGCGGCCAGTCAAGCGGTGAATCTGGGAAGGCTATCGATCGCCCCAAGCTCAGGACATTTTTGCGCTTCTAGCGGGAGGACAGGTATTCAGTACGATAGATTTAGCGCAGACGTAGCAACCAGCTCGTTGTCCATGAAAGCTCAAAAGAGAGACTGACCTGTGAACACGCCGAAGGATCTCCTGCGCCACTGGCGTTTGCCGTTTGGGGTCATTTCAGCCGTCAGTCTATTTCAGAGAGAAACAGAGCAGGTGCTGTGTGACATTCCGATGTCGTGGCTTACCTCGCCGACATCTGGATCGCTAGCGGGACGACAGAAGAATATCTTCGAAGCCTGGACGGGGTAATGGCCATGCTGGAGAAAGCTGGCCTAAAGGTGAGACCAGCCAAATGCATTTTTTATATCCAGTGCTGGGTACCTGGGAGATATCATCGTGGCAGGCGGTGTCAGACCAACGCATGTCAAGGTGCGCGCTCTCCAGGCTGTACCGGGGTCAGAAAACGTCCAACAGCTCTAGGGGTCTGGGCTTCTGGCATACTACCCGATAATAAACTCCTGACCACAGTCAAAACCTAGCGGCCACCTCATGCTCTCTTGCGGAAAAAACACCCAGGGCACTGGGATGTGGCGCAGGTGGCCAGCTTCCGATGGGCGCGTGAGGTCCTCACAGTCAGCCCAGTGCTGGGCCACTTCGACATCAACGCAAGGAAAGTCCTGACCTGTGATGTCTCATCTGCCTGAATCGGCGCTGACCTGACTCAAAGGAGCCTGATGGGTCTGAGAGGTCATTGGAGTTTGTATCAAGGAGCTTCTCCCCAAGCGAGAGCAAGTGCTCCAAATTGAGCACGGGGGCGTTCGCTATCACGTTCGGCGTCAGCAAACTTCACTTCGTACTTGTTCGAGAACCTGTTTGCCCCGGTGGCGGATCACAAACCGTTAGTGACGTTCTTTGGAGAGCACACGGGTATTCCCGAGTTGGCGTCAACCAGAATTCGCAAGTGGGCGCTGAAGCTGTCTGCATTCAAGTACGAGATTCGGTATCGCCGCACGGAGGAGATGGGCAACGCCCACGCGCTCAGCAGACATCCCCTGCCAGACTTCACATCATTGCGGAGGAAGACCTGGTACTGTTGGTGGATGATGAACTGTTGAGCGCTAAAAGGATTGCGCTGTTGGCGTTACGTGACCCGATGTTTTTCTCGAGTGATGCGCTGCGTACGGAAGGGTGGTTGGTGTAGAACTCTGACCCTTAGCTGTCCGCGTTCTCTACAAAACAACTGGAATTGTCCGCTTGTTCTGGTGCTCTGATGTGGAGTCATCGAGTTGTCATACCCGGCAAGGCACGTGAGGCTGCCTGGGCAGAGCTTGATGTAGCTCACCCTGGATTTGTCGGATGAAAGCTCTTGCTAGGGGCTGCGTGTGGTGGCCTCGCATGGACAAGGACATTGGAAGCATCGGGAGCTCTTACCAGTCGTACCAGGAGCAGACCTGAGCCTTGCCGTGCTCCCCTCTGTATGTGGTCCTGGCTTGCCCGTGCCGGGATCGCAATGTATATCTGGATTTCGCGGAGCCCATCAAGCAAAGTACATGTTGGTGATAGCGGACGCATACTCAAAACGGATTGGGGCCGAGATCTGCGTAAGTGTCTGCTCGAAGACGGCGATTGCCCAGCTTCAAGATTGTTCTCTAGGTGGGGACTCCCAGATGTTATTGTCGCTGATAATGACACCTGGTTTACATCTGCAGATTTTCAAAACTTCCTGCAACGAAATGGAATTCATCGCAACATGATTGAACCTCGTCTCAGTTGGGAATGGCTGAGCGTTGCTGAGCGTGCAGTGTGTGACGTGAGCTGGCTTTGCAAAGGGGTGACGACGCTGGGGAACCGCACCGTTTCGATGGCTGCTCCGTCAGCTTATGATACCCCCACAATACTACGTCAGTCACGCCCTCAGAGCTCATGTTGGCCGTCTCATCCGAAGCCGGCTGGACCTGCCGCATCTTGACATGCGGAAGAGGGTGGTACTGCAGTAGGTGACTCAGGACAACCACGATTCCAAGGTCAAGGGAGAGCTCAGTTATCCCTGCGACGTCCGGCGTCACCACTGGTACCCCTGGTTCCTGTGTCGTGCGGCGTCGCGGCATGCGGCCTGCGCGCACCTCTCTCAGACGCCCCGAGCTTCGTTATGCCTGCGACGTCCGCGTCACTATTGGTGTCCCCGGTTCCTGTGCTGCGCTCGCTCCCGCCGGAGACGTCTGCGGCTGAGCCGCTGCGAAATACGGCCGTGAAGACCTGTTACAGCTCTAGTCTGCCTGGAGCCGATGAACGGACATCGCTACGCTGGCAGACGGTGGCCGTACTGACTGCGTCATGTCGGGAGGGTGTGAGTGCCCTGGATGTTCGTCGATTTGGCAGATCGAGGAAGCAAACTAGGTTCCTTCGAAGCTGAGCTCACTATTACGAGGGTTGTAGTTTTCTTTGCGGGCCACTTTTGCGTGGGAGGCGGTGTAGTGCACGGGCGTTTTCAACCGTGCTGTGGTGTGTTCAGTATTCCGTGCGCGGCCGGTGACCATGTTGCTGCCGCCATTGCGTGCTAAGGCTCAATGTAACTAAGTCATGTTGTTCTGGCGTTTACAAAAATATTGGGGCAAACACCGGATTGGACGGAAAGGGTCACACATGACTATTGGTATGTTTGTAAATGCAAAATGCCAATTTAAATAACAGCATTTCACCAATGAGAAGATAGTCATCATTAGGTCATTATTTGACAACGTCATAAAGCGTTTTTATGACGTCAGAGTCATTATAACTGTTGCCACGCCAGAGCTGTCAGTGAAGTGGACTGTATTATTCACTTATGGTACTTGCATGCGGCTCGCAATGGCGTTGTTGGTTTACGAGCGAGCTCAACGCGCGGGCGTGTGTGGGCGAGTGGGGGGTGGGGGTGGGGGTGGGTTGACGGTTTTGCCTTTTCTTGTGGTGTTGTCCTGCATTTTTCCGTGAAGGCACCTCCCTGACTTGCATTGGTATTTTGGTCATGTTCTAAGTTTGGTTTGGTTATGGCGCTATTTTGAAAGGCTTAGAAAAGTTTCAGGAAAAGTTTGCAAGAAAGTTTTCAAAGGAAACTTTTATATTTAAACATATTTCGCAAGTACCAGGTGCTATGAAATGATCTCACTTATATTTGCTACCATGCTTTTAACGATAAAAGGCGGTTCCAGACAACACCTATTGCCAGTTAGATAAATATGCTCTTTATTACGTCATTTACACGTCAATAAGCTTGTAGTAAAAATAATGGTTTAATTACGCAAGAAACTTTTAAGTAGATGAAATAGAATAACAATTCGTTACGTCAATATATTAAGTTACGTCATCGTGCCTTGCCTGTCATTGATTAATGGCCAATTGACGGCCGTCATACCCGGAAATTATGTTCGCGAACGCCAGATATAAACGGCTCGACAAATAGTTGTTTTGGCCTTGATCACTGCGTGGCTAATGGAGTGGCAGCATTTGAATAACGTTGTGGTGAAGTCATTGATGCCTGGGTGAACCTTGAAATATTCTCACAGAAGTAGTTTGCACATATTCGCGGGCGTGTTGCTAAGAAACTTGAGGGGTTTGTCTTAAGAAGGGCAGTGCTGTAGTCTGCGCCAAATGATCTTTAAGATGGCTGTTTGCAATGCAAAAGCTCATACAAATTGTGAAACCCTCTTTAAGTTACCCGATTTTCGGTGTAATGTTTCTCATCTCTAAGTAAATGTACAAATGCCCGTGCCAGGTGTGACCAAACGTGGGTCGCGTTCGGGGCCATTCATCCACTTTGTTATCCTCCTTCTGGCTTGATCCTGCGTCCTCGGGGCACCCTGCTTGTCCAGGTAGGCTATGTGCTCTAGCCACAAATGGGCCGAAAGGCCCTCTGCTAGTCGCTCACGTCCAACCGCCAAGTGCGTATTCCGCGAAGGGGTACCTGCGTGTTCCGGAAAGGGGTACCTGCGCGGACTCGTCTCGGTGATTGGGTCCCCAGGCGCATCAAGTCGCGTTCCATCGTTAACAATTATGCTACATCCCATAGCCTTGAAATGAGCAGAACTGGTCGGCACGGTGTTCATCTAAACAACCTCGCGTTCGAGACAGCATTCAGCAGCGAAATTGGACTGTTTAACGATTGCACTATGTTGTTGCGACACTTGGTGCTGCATCGTCGCAAACACCACTTCTAAGTGCCATGCCTTCCTTGACAGCAAGCATAAAACAGCCAATGAGGTGGAATACTCGCGATACGTCTTTGTGGCGACATCATGTTTAGATGGCTTTCCTGCAGGCGACGCGTCATGGAATGCGCATATTCACGCGCATCGGTTCAGAAATCAGCCGATTTAAAGTTCTAAAAAGCGCGTGGCTGTGAACTGCAAGGAATTATCTTTGAAATGGCTAACTCATTTCAAGACCCATACAAATGGGGAAGAGTCAATTGTAAGAGAAGCGTCCCACCAACCGTAGCCTGCCTGTGCCCCACTGCGAATGCAGCGAGCGAAAAAGAGCCAGATTTGCACAGCTGTGCTCAGCTGTTCCTGGTCAGTGAGTGCGAAACCTGGTAACATATGGGGGGTATGTTTCAAGGGAAGTTGCTGCCAGTAGGTAAAAGGGTAACTGACGATTGCTTAAACTTATTAGGCTCTCCAATGTGGACTGTGACACCAGCTTTCTTATTTTTTTTAATAATGGTTTAGGTTAGCTGAACGGAAATAGCTAGTATCGCATGTTTCCTTAACCGGACAATTTGTTGGCCGTTATTTCGGTAAGCATACGCTGCTCATCACATTACAATCCAGCGGTAGGGTTGGGGGCTTAGGCTTTGGCGTTTAGATGCACTCTGTCGGGCGACAGAAGCCCCAAAGCCTCGCCGCCATGCATAGGTCTCGATGGCCGTTCGACCTGGTCGCCTAGCCGCCGGCTGATGCCTGGCCACGGCCATACTTGATGGCTAGCCACCGACTGATGCATGGTTATGGCCACACTTGATGGCTAGTCACCGGCTGATGCATGGTCACTGTCTTACCTGATGACTAGCCACCGGATGATGCATAGTTAATGCCATACTTGATGGCTAGCCACCGGATGATGCCTGGCTACTGCCATACTTGATGGCTAGCCACCAGCTGGTGCTTGGTTACTGCCATTTTGTATGGCTAGCCGTCGGCTGATGCCTGGTTACGGCCATACTTGATGACTATCCGCCAGCCGATACATGGCTACTGCCATACTTGATGGATAGCCGCCAGCCGATACATGGCTACTGCCATACTTGATGGCTGCCCGCCGGCTGACGCGTGACTACTGCCATACTTGATGGATAGCCGCCAGCTGATGCATAGTTACGGCCATACTTGATGTAAAGCTAACCACCTTCATCAGATTTGCTCGCGTTCCATATGTAATCAAAATGAATCACTCACTGCATGCTTTGTGTGAACAAATGCAGCGTCTGGAGTCATGGTCAGTAAGGAATAGTCCCCCGTTTTCAGAACAGATGTGACCGCCTACACAGGTGGTACCTCTCCTTTAAGCACACATCTCCTGGAAACAATTGGCTGGGTTGTGAGCTGTTCTCAGGGCCTAACCCCTGCCCACTTGTAATGGATAAATGCTTAAGTTGGCTTTTATTCACAAGGCAGAACGTCAGCGTCCCATCCGGTCAGAACCGTTATTGTTGCAGTAAATTTTGATAAGGGCGCTTCTGTCAGAACTAGCAATAATTTATTACTTTGTTTTATTCTATTCATTATTTTATTATACATTACCGCGACACCAGGCCGACGAATTTTTCCACTGCATCGTCGAGGCGCCATGACACGCACGGCTTTCATCCCTGTTCCTTCTTCCAGAGGGTTTGTCGCTCTTTCTAAAGAAGCCAAGCTGCTAGGCGTACTAAGGCAGGATGCAAAAACACGAGATGTGGCGCACTACACATGCGAAACCTTTCGTAGTAGAAAGCAACCGCCCTTGACTGTCATCCAATGCGAACAGAATATTAAGACAACATCCATGTCGTACAAAATTATATGAGCACTCACTTCACCGCGATACACGATGAACTTTGCCATAAATATCACGGTATCGCATCATCAACTATACTCTGTGATTATGTTGTCAAACGTGCTCAATATAGCGTGGAGACAAGGTACCCTTTATCATGGTTTCCAATATCGCGAGCAATCCAATTATGGAATTTATATCTCAGCGGCAATATTTGTCCCCTGGCCCTGTAAATCAACACAGCTTCTCTACTTTGACCAGAACGTAGCACTTACCCAGGGCGTGCACGGCCCAGCGGCACGCTGGTATGTCAAGTAGAAGTGAAAGAAGAGGATCAGCTGCAAAACTTCAGCGAAGGATTCATCGTCCTCCCCTGATGTATTCGTCGTCGAAAGCAGACAGGGTGGCGGCCAGCTTCGGGATGCGCAAGCCAGTCTGCCAGCTGACTAAAATATGAGAACTACGAAAAGTGGCGGGTAACTATTTAACTGTTCATTCTTCAGTGTCATGAAAATTTATATCGGTTGTATTATTCGTATCGTATGTAGAAGCCGGGCGAGTGAGCGATGCGAGCCAGTCCGATGGAGCATCATAAAACAGAGGGGTCCAGTGCCTCGTTGAAAGGAAAGGTCCCGGACCTATTGGATCAACATATAGTCGGCAGCTGATAGCAGCCTCTCACCGCTGTACAGGGGCTGGACATCTGTTCAGATGTGGTTATCGATACCGAGGCTATCGATACCGAGGCGTACGCATTTCCGATCGGAAGTGGACTCTTCCGTTCGATTCGATTTACCGCCCTGCATCGGGTGAGCATGCTTCAAGTAGAACTTAGGTGTTAGATTCGATAAGGTCGGTTTCTCGCATCAGCGTCGTAACTTGTGCTGTTAACTTCTGTGAATGGTGCTCACAAACGGATGTTTCATTCGACGTAACTGTGCATGTAGCTACGAATTGCTGCCGACACTGCAATATCACCTGGAATAGCTTCTAGTTCAAGCTGTCGTTTCGAAAGTTCCTTCATGTTCCTGGGCATAAATATCTCGGTGTGACATTCTTAGAGCACATTTTGCTCCCATATTCAGTATTTCTGGGCAGATCTCGTTTAAAGTCTGTCTGTGCATGTTAACTCAGCCTTTCTGTATGCATAAGTTGTTCAGTGCATTTACGAGGAACATTATTCACATAGATAACACAATAGCAATAGCCTGTTCCTGTCTAGTGTATGATACACACTAAACCTCCAATACACTTTCTCTCCATTCTCCTGGTTTTTCTCCGAGGAATCAGGCTATCATCTTATCTCTTTCCGTATCCATGTCTACATATCTCTATACGCGTATTTATATACTCCGTCTCCATGCACGTATTCGTATTTACATGCCCCATTTCCGTCCACACTACAAATCTGTTCCATCACATCCGATGTCCACACGTTCGGCTAGCTCCTTCCGACTTCCTCCTGCTCTCTGCCCGTCCCTCACTCTCTCGCCAGCCGGTGGCGACAGGACCCGCGCTGTATTCTCTCCTGTCCTCCGGGGCGTTATTGCAATGATTGTGCGACCGCGCCACAGCCGGTGTGAATGGCCCGGGGCCGTTCGATGACGGATCAGGAGGCGTCTCTGGGCGCCGCTGCATCGTCAGCAATCCTGGCTCTTCAGCTTGCCGCGCGGGTTTTTGTCGCACGGTGAGGGCAAGGGAGCAGGGTTGCCGAAGAGGAGGGCGGTAACGGATCCAGCACTCCGTATCAGACCTGTTGTCATGACAACCGATCCCTCTGGCAGCCGGGGCTTGGCGCGGGTTGTGGGAGCCAGCAAGCTCGGTTTTCGCGAGAATTGGCAACACTTTTTTGTCTCCCCTGACTCATGCGACTGCCAAGTCCGAGATGTGTTAATGTATGCATTGTCAATCGCTGTTGCCGGCAACTGCACAAGCCGGTATCGAAGCCATACGTGGCGATCACGTCCACCAGTCGTGTAACAAAGCGTGCATACTGTCCTATGGAACAGCCGTTTGCAAGGGAAGCGCTTCTCTTTTATATTGTGGTAATACAAGGCATTTTACGTCACTCACAGCCCTTCCGCGGATTTGACGAAGCAAACTACAGAACCCGTGTTCTGACGCGACTTTGCTTGCCCCAGAATGCTCCACCGTTCAGGGAATCGAGAGAAGGGTGGCTTTTTTCATGACGGCAACCCTTGAAGGCATTCTCTACCCAGAATTGTAGCATGAAATGATTGAACACGAAGGTGTCTGGAAGCCTTCCTGCTGGTTGTTTGAAACGTTTTGTGCTCCCATTACGTGCACCACGTCATATAATTTGGAGCTGAGCGTTTTGTGCTCTGTTTTGCGTGCGCTAAATGATAAAATTTGGAGGTAACCTGTGCAGATGACTCAAAACTCGTGCATGCTTTGTGACGTATGGTATGACGCCGCCAGTTTGACATTCTATTTTATGCGTAAAGTAGTGGGAGCTATGTGAAGGAGCGGCAAGCGCAGGTAATGTATGGAATCCCAACCATCTTTCAGGACAGAAAGCCTTAATTCATCATAAAAAATATTACACCGAGCACAAGAACACCGGCACGAACCAAGTGGCGTATTGCGCGAACGTTCCTTGAAATATTTTAGCAAAAGGCGCCGAATGTAACAACACCAGAACATAGCCACAAGTGCAAATGGTTATATGGTTCACTACCACATAGTACAGAATAAGCCTTTCATTACACTTGTGTCGCATTGTACACACACTCATAGCAAGATCAAGCTCCTGGAGGGCGAGAGGGGAGCAGTAAGCCAACAAAAGGTGGACACTTTGTGTGAGCACGACTCCTTTCTTGATGGCTGCAACCAGCTTAACCAATACTGTTTTGGGAAAATTTAGCAAGCTGGGCCACCTGAGGGGAGGAAATACAAGGTCAAGACAAAAATACCCAAAAAAACCATTGTAAATGCCTTGTCTAACGAATGCTCGCATGGTACATCCAAGACCTAGACATAGCACAGACATTAATGCTGAAACCACAAACAGGCCAAATGATGACGCCTGAAAAATTATCACATAGTTGGTTTTGGAACTGCGCTAGGCGAAATTTTTATGTGTAGGAAAGTTGATTCATGAACAGTAGAGATGCACCCACTTAGCACAAAGTGCTGAATTCATAGTTGGTGATGACTTTTCTTATTTTCCCATTCCCCCTAAAACCCTTGGCACCAACAGCACCAAAATAAACGTTTTTGGCTTCGTGCACTGAGCTCAAATCTCTTTCTTGATGGCTGCAAGACGACGATGGCTGATGACTTTTTATAGGTCTAAAATCGGACGAGTTAACTTGTAGACATGTGAAGACTTCCTGTATGGAATTGCAGGTGCTTCCATAATGTGGAAGAGTTATTCAGCATCTATCTTATATCGACTTTATTGATACTCGCTGGCTAGCTGATCTTCTAGGCCAGATGCCGTGTCAAATATGATATGTCTTCCGAAACGAGGTCTTCATGCGTTTGTATATCAGAAACAATTATGCAGACACTGTTTTCCTTTGTCACTAATTATCCACTCAGTCACTGTGACAGTTATGCGGCTGTTGGCGTCCAAACCTAGCCAGACCTACATTTTTACGTTTGATTAGGTCACGTCACATTAGGTCACATTAGGTCAAGGTCACGTTTGACTAGGCCACGGCAGGACTCGGAACGTTTGCGTTAAGCCTTTCTCTTTTGAACTTGCCATCGGTAGGCATTGATTGCGACGATGTTCTGTCGAGAAGCTTTGCGTCTTCTCATTTCGAGTGGGGTCTGGTGTTGTCTGTATGGTTATTCAGGAATCTTTTTTAATTTAGTAAAAAATAGCTGCGATCCTTGGCGTGTTGTTACGTGTGTTAGGCAAGAAAATTGCAGTGCATGCTTAGCCAGACTAAACGAAGCTCTCTGTTGACACACACACATGGCGAATGAATTATTCGGAAAACAAGCTGATATTTGCAAAAGCTCAAAAATTTATTGCCACCAGAGTAAAGGAGCACACGGGTAAGATTTCCGTAACAACTCCATTCTCTATCCCTGTGTTGTGCCCCTGCTAGAGGCCCTTGCGGGTTTCCTGGCCCAATCTACTCGTTATCCATGAGGCTGCGTCCATGCCCGTCCGGCAACCGACCCCGACCAGTCATGCCCTCCCCCACCCACCGAGGTAGATCGGTAGCATAGCCATTCTGCTTACATCCCCAACCAGCCCAACCAAGGGTTAACGTGTTAGACGCCTGCTGAGCTGTGAACCCAATTCCCTCAGGGCAATGTCGATGAACCCGGCACCAAACACAATTTTGATTAATTGGTGTAAGCGGGTCCATTGACTGATTTTTGTCAAGAAACGTCAAACTCCCACGGCGTGCCGGGTCAAAGTTTTCGTAAACGGTACGCCGTGCATTTTCTGACTTTCGCGACGTTGCCAGTGGCCTTACTACATCAATCGGCAACGTTTCAGATTCACTATCATACTACTGTGTGCTCCAGGCTGGGGCGTTCTAGAATTTGTATACGTGTTCCCTTTCGAATATGCTGAATTGTTTGCTATCAGCCAATACATGCTGTCAGACAAATGTGGCGTTTTACTCTTTGAGAGTTTCTTTCAAAACGTCTGGATACCACATTCAATCAAATTGTAAACACATTCACTTTTACTAACCGGGTGCCAAACGTTTAGTATAAACTAGAAGTTAAGCGTACACTGCACAGCTAGTCTAGTTCTAGTTTCATGCTGCAGTTTTTTTAAACTAAACTTTGTTGTACCCGGTGTCCATTTCCCTGAGCTATGCCCATCCGTTACTTGAATAAAGGGAAAATCTTCGGCACGTGTAGTTCCAAACTTACTCTTTCTCAGACCAAATTTACTTTTTGCTTTTGTAAGCAAAAAAGTGGTGTGGATGGGGCTAGTTATGTTCAGATGGACCGCAAGCAGCAACAATGTGTAGGAGTTCTTGGAGAATCTACGAGATATTTCTTAAGCGTTTTACCTATGCCAATACCCAAAAGGCAAGTGTATGAGACAAGTGATGTTGGACAATGAGACAAATTGGTGAGAGACTATGATGGAACAGGCGCTGACTCAAACGTTTTTCTGTTGCGATTGTTTCAGATCCCAACACAAAAAAAATGGTGTTAACTAACCGCCGCGAAACCCCTATACTTGAAGTGCATGAGTTGCACGAAAAGAGGCCAGAGAGTGCATTGCAGATCCCAGGGAATGCATGAGAACCCAGTTCACCAGTCTGGCTGCGGGCCCGCTTACGCCTGAAACTTTCGACACGCGGCATGGCTAGTTGGATAAATCTCGCTGGCTGATGGCGTGGATAATTAGACCGATAGATTCGCATGATGCACCTTGATGCACATGCTACATGCTGCATATGCTACACAGACCATCAACTAGTCCGCCGCACACACTGTCAGCTCTGCTCTTCTTACCGATGAAAACTCTTTTACCGGGAAATCTCCAGAACGCAAAGAAATAGCAGTTTTGTTTGAAACATTTCGCTCAGGGTTGTTATGAGAGGATCTTTCCTTGATGCTGCGAGCCGCTTTGCAGAAGCAGGGCAGAAATTGACATCGTTGTTGTCGGGCCGATGCAAGACGGAAGAAACGATGCTGTTATTGCACCGCAGGCGCATAAATGTGGCGAAAAACAACAGCAAAAAAACGAGCTGAAACCACATCAAAGACGTGATACAAACAGGGAATAGCAAGCTCGCTAGTTTAGTGGAGCCATTTGATGCTCGGTACCGATATGTGAGGATATGGGGGTGCTGTAGGCTAGTTGCTGCCACTCTTATGTGCGCCTATGTGGACCGTGGACTTTGTGACCTGACCTGTGTTGTTGTCACGTGACCCATTCCGTGTTATCGTCTCATAACAAACCCGTGTTGACGTCTCATGACCTGACCTGTGCTGTCGTCACGTGACCTGACCCACGCTCTTGTCACGTGATCTAGCCTGTGCCTTTATCACGTGACCTGACTTGCGCTGTCGTCACGTGACCTGACCCGTGCTGTGGCCTCATGACCTGACCTGTGCTGTCATCGCGTGGTCTGAACCGTGCTATCGCCTCTGACCTGACCTGTGCTGTCGTCACGCCACCTGACCCGTACTGTCGTGTGATGACCTGACCCGTGCTCTCGCCCAATAACCTGACCCGCGTTGTCGTTGCGTGGCCTGACTTTCTCGGTCGTCACGTGGTCTAGCCTGCTCTATTGTCTCATGACCTGACCCGTGCTGTCTTTTTGCGCCATTACCCTTGCTGTTGTTGCCTGTACCTGAAGACCAAACCCTGTAAATGGCAGGATCTCAGGAGAAATCTCTTGCATTTCAACCACATTGAAAGTGCGGCACGTAAGGCCGATGTATAAGGCGAATGTCCTGGCAGTTAGCTTTACAGAAACACGCCAATGTCTTTCCTTTCCGGAGAGCTGAAAGAGCATGTGGGTCGGTAGGCGTTTTATACGTTGTTTAGTGAAGACATGCCGGACAGGGAACGGCAAACTTATGTAATAAACGGGAAGCTCTTCTGTATGGCCTCTAATAGCTCGAGGGCTGTTGTTGGTAGACCCACGAAACCTCACATGACCTTAATCAGCGTGGCGAAAGGACGGTTTACGTAACACTGGCCCAGATCTTACAGCAGCACGTGGTGTGGCGCTAGGAAACTTGCCCCATGTGATTAGCATAAGTTGAAGCAGTATGCTAGGAGCGACATAGCGGCCTTAAGTCTCCGCATTTTTTAGCGCTGGGGCAGTGCTGATCCGAGATTAGTATCGTTATATGGTTTCATACCGCACAATCAGATTTTTCAGTGTCGCCTATGATGTATGTCGAAGGGTGCAATTTATGCGTGGAATCTACTCAAATAGCTCTTTTTGGACCCAGACGGCCAGCTCGCAGTTATCTGTGGATCATCGAAGGATGTCTTCTCTCGCGTGTCAATCGACTGCAGTCTGCTAAAGGTGGAAAGACGGCTAGAGTTAAAAAACAGAATACAACGGTCAGTGAAACTCACCAGGAATTAGTGATGTTTCCAGAAACAGGCTCCTGAGCCTGCTTTTGTTCTGAGCCAATTATCCGTAGCATTACATAATTTACAGAAAAGGCGCATTGTTCGGAGATCGAACCCGAGCTGTCTGATATATGCAGTCATTCCACAACTGCACCAGGGATGATGTCAACGGCCGGGTGTATGCGTGTGCACGCGAGCCAGGATTATTTTTCCCTGCTCCTCCTGCACACTGCCAAAGGTCCAATGGCATTCGAGGACCTCAGAACCTACGAAATCGAACTGGTCACGTGGTCACGTGTAGTCTCACTACCACGGGGAAGGGGAGGGAGAGGATGGAGAGGGGAGGGGTCCAAGCAGGCGGCCACTGTTGAGAGGCACGTGCCTGCGCTCCGACCAGGTGGGACGCTTCTGGAGTGCGGTGCGCTTGCTCGAAGGTGAACGGATGCGATGACGATCCTGAGGTTGCTCTCGCTTGTTGACTGGCGTCGACACGCTGAGTTCTGGCTACCAGTGGCAGTCGAAGACGTACAAGTGGGACCGGTGCACCTGAATGTGAACGCTACACGAATAGCGGTTTTGTTCAGACCTCCCGCTCTCCGGACTTGCCGAGTCTCTGTTTAATGAACATTTTAACTCAAGCGGAGCGTTCGAGCTAAGAACCAATCTCTCTACCGGCTGCCTTCAGTCCTTTAGATGAGAACTGAACGTTTGAAAGGCTGTGAAATATCGTAAAATATTCTGCTAAGTCGTTTATAAGTACCTTTGCACCAGGTGGTTCAAAGTTTGTCATTAATGTTTCTGACAACTTGATGCGTATGGCTATCGAGATGATGGCTTACCACTCCTTAAAATCGTAATTGCTCTTATACAGGGTCGATACTTTTGTGTCAAGCATTTCTCGCCGTAGGCTTTCTTGAAACCGTTTTAGTTTCACGTTCCATGTTGTGTTCACTCTCCGTGCAAAATCGTCATACCAAAACAAATGTTGCACCTTCCCCCCCCCCCTCTGCCATTCTTCGGCGGACTTGTGCACTCGCATTCACCCAAGTGTCTGATACGATCTTCTCCCCGCCACCTTGGACGTCTGGGGTCTGAGAATCCGAAGCTACAATGGCTTACCCAGACACAGATTCGCACTTAAACCCATTTCTCAGAGAGCTGGTGCGAATTTAACGGTCCCGCTGGTCTGAGGCATTGGACGAGCCACAGCCTTAGCTTTCACCGCGCATAGGAGACGGAGGTTCCGTCTTTGCGTTGAAACATTGCTTCTCTTCGACTGGGGAGGAGCAGTGGAAAAGAACGCAGCTCAAACAAAGTCAGTGCAAACACAATAGCTCACTTGAGTTCGTCATCTCTCAAAACTAATAGATCCGTTTTCAGACCCTTGAAATGAGTAAAATAAATATCGGGCTCGGATGCTGCTGATCCATATCCAAGAGCTTCACGTACATCGTTAACGCAAGCAGACCAGAACGTTACAACTTCCCCGAATCCTATGAATGTTTCAATAGCACGTATGCGCTCTCTCCCTCGGCGACTAGGAGCCCACATCTGACCAAGCAGGACGACCTCCGCCTCGGCCTCAGGGGAGCACGTTGTGCCGCCATCCCACGGGCGGCCGGACGCCTCGGAACGGCGCCCAATCGGCTCTAATTCGAAGCGGGGCGGCATCCCGCCGGGTCAGATCGGCGCCGGCGGCTCGCAGCACCGCCTTACCGGCCGCGACCAGCGACCGCTCCGGTCGTAGAGCCCGCCCGAAGCGCGCTGTCAGCCCACGCCGGCCGGAAGGGGTGTGTGTCAGTGGCTCAGTGCTCCCACTGGGTGACTGCGAGACTTGAGGCACGGGGGTCGCTTCTCGGTGGTGTCCGCCCTCTCTGTCGGGGTTAGCGGCAAACGATGGCGTATTGCCTGAGCAGTTTTGTGCGCTGTAAAACGCCGATAGCCGAATAACAGGTCGCAGCTCCGAGGTGTGTAATGACACCGACCGGGGAGACCGGCTCCAGCCAGGGTGTCGCCCCCCCCCCCCCCTCCCCCATCGGTGGTCCATCGGTCCGACTACCGTCGACGGACCGCCGGATCGCGCGGGGCGTCACAGACCCTGGCGGCACTCACCTAGCTCTGGCCTGTGGCGACAAGTATCTCCTCGGGCGATATAGTGATAAGAGTTTGTGGATGAGGTCTGGCCTGCAGTCACAGATTGTTACATGTCAGCAATAAGCAGCCAATGCCTGGCTTTGGCCTTGGGCAGGCACATTTACCATCAATCGACCTACTGACAGCTGGTCGTGACCTGGTCCCGACCTCGGGCGCCAAGTTCCTGTCAGACGGTGCGGTGATGGATGGTTCCGACCGAACTGTGACGTGGGGCGGCACCCTTGCTCCAGGCGGTGTGGTGATTGAGTGTTCTGACCCGGCTCTGGCTTCGGATGACATATTTCCGTCCGTCGTCGCAGTAATGAATGGTCATGACTTGGCTGTGAGGGTGACACAGTTGTCCTCGGTCTGTTCGATGACGTAAGGGTATAACCTAACTTGCACCTGCAAGGGCATTGCTCCCCCTTCAAGAACGCGTTACAATAAGTGATCGTTGCATTGACCGATGTCAACATTTGAACAACAACGCGTTGACCTCGGAGAGTACGGCAACCTCAGGCGGTGCAGTGATGATTGGTTCAGACCTTGCCCTGACGCTGAGCTTCATGTTAGGCCTACGGCGGTGTCGTACACCCCACAAACCCACCAGAGTGTGTCGCCAGGAGCACCGCGGAACAGTGCTGCGAGTTATGGGTACAAGACAACGGTCCCAAACGGCGCAATGGCTCGTTAACTGTTGACACAAAATGAGGAAATATGTCTGCCCAAAACGTCTGGACTATGTACGGCGGAGAGGAAACGTTGCGGCAGCTGGCAAAACTGGGCGGCTGGTAGCCTGCAGCTGCGATTCTGCGGGGGCAGGACTGTGCCCCGTGTCGCGTTTGTGTGAGTTCGTGGTGCGGATGAGCTGTCCCGCTGGATCACGACATGTACAGGGGGAACTCGCTTCACCTATCGGGGCTTCCCCAGTTTCGACAGTGCAAGATGGCGTTGCCAGTATCTTTCGGCCCTTCGTTCATTGTACGTCGGGCATGCTGATGTAAAAATGATTGGGTAACGACTGTGACGGTGCAGGGAAATAACATGCAGGTTGTGTTATATTATGACATAAGGGGACCCAGCTGCGTGTTCAAACTTTTCACGCATGTGCATAGGTAATACAATGGTCAGTAGCTTGAAATATAAAACTGAACAACGTGTACGTTGAATGTGTGTCACATGATGACGTATTGATGTTGAATACAATGCACGACCACTGGTAGACTTAAGTTTTTAGATCACAGTAAAATTATTCCTGGCAAAACGAAATAACATGATGTGACCTGTCTTCGATATTTAATATCTAACTCTTAAAACGGTGTCGGCAAAGGTTTGGAAAGGTTAAGAGGTCTCCAGATTTCCGTTCTCCCTGTTGCCAGAAGGTTTCACTGAGCCAGGCTTTCCAGAGGCCTGCAAAAGAAGATGCGCATTAAACATTGTGCAGCCACTAAAGCTATATATCCCGTCATCAGTTCATTTAGTCATTTCCAGCTTACTTTTGCCACTAACTAAGCCGTCGAAATGTAAAACCGTCGAATTTTGCATATTTGTTATGCTTCCATCCAACTCCCACACATTTTGTTTCCTTATCCATATTCATTGAGCTCTTTGGTGTGCAAATATGCAGATTTGGAATTAAAAGAGCCCAACTTACTACCAGGAAAGTTGCAGGTATCGCCGTTAAAACCCGTTAATGTTGGCGTGTGAAGGCCCGTGTAAGGGCCGTGTGAGGGCCCGTGTGAGGGCCCGTGTGATAGCCCGTATGAAAGCCGGGCTGGGTGCCATCGTCGATAGTCATATCACCGTGTACATATCGTCTGGCGCTTCATAGTCCCGACTTCCTCGCGTACGACCAGTCTGTTCCTTCATCCCCACGGTGTCCTCGGAGCTGACCGACGCAGGCCGATGGACAGACACATACGAGGGGGTGGTGGGGTGGTGATGGTATGAGTCCAATCGAACGGACATGTTCGGCCGCTGTTTACAGATTAATGGCGTCGTTGTTTTAATATATATATATATATATATATATATATATATATATATATATATATATATATCGGGCTTGACTTGCCGATGTTGAGCCAATGTCCTTACCATAATCCATCACCATGTCTAAAGCTTGTTTGAGTCGCAAAATACATTTATTTAATTACCTTGATTCTGTTTGCGAATGAGTTCGCCAAAGTTTGGCTTGGGCTCCACGACACTTTTCGAGTAAATGCCTATCAAATGAATGTCTGCTGGCCTCAGATTGAGTTCACCATAGCACATGGCTGCTATCGTACAATACCACATATTGGCTCTGGTATTCACCCATACGCGAATCTCGTGGCCGATGTTAATGTCTACTACAAAGGTGAGGAACAAACAGAAGGGTGAAAATGCTTGCTAAGTGCAGACAGTGGGTTCTTCGTTCGGCGCCTCGTTTATCTGACTTTGTACATGGATGGCACCTGTATGTGATTATGTAGCATTCTTTCGGGACATCTGTCCTGTGTACTATGCTGGAAAAGAGCGGTTAAATAGCATGAAACTTGGTGTGACCAGAGTCGCAGCCAGATCAGCGGATTGGAGCTACACAAAGTTGGCTATGTTTTACTGGAACGAACACACAATTTTGGTTCCAAACGCAGGTGTTCAACCCCAACACAACCCAAATAGCTAAAAAAAACGGCACCTTCGTTAGTTGGTTTTCAGCCGTGCGTCGCCATTTAACTGCCACTACCGTGTCCTCCTGTCGAAAGGCACATTCAAATGCTAAAGGTCGCAGAATTACTGCATCGTAACAAAAAAACAGCTAAAAGCGAAAAATTAAAAGGAGCACGTCGCAACTTTGTTCTTACTTGACCAGAAGACAGTTTGTTCAGTCCTGGCAATCCCCTTAATTAAGAAGACGGTGCCAAGCCTGAATCAGAGGAGTTAATCACACACAAACATTCTCTCGTCTCTGATACAAGCGGGGACGAGCCCGTCGCGAGCGCGCCCGCCGCCGGCTTCCTCTCCAACTTCCCATCCGAGATCTGAGTCGAGTTTCGAGCCGGTTTCGGCGGCGGGCTCACCATCCAACCCAGCGTCAAAGGCCGGAGGGCCTAGGTCCTTCGTCGCGTGGGCTGAGCGCTCCCCTGATGCATGGTTCTTCTTCCGACGAGCCGCGCACGAGTGATGGTGGGCCCACAAAAATGCCGCCGGCTTTCAGCTGGCGTTCAGGCTGGTGACAGCGGCTTTGAGAAGGGTGTCCGGGGTGAAAGAACATGTGATCATGGGTCGGTAACGGATGATAGAGCCGTTCTCGACCTTGCGTGGCACCACCATACTTAGGCGTACGTGCTATTACATACCAGACGATCGGAAAAGAACATTAACAATGCTATTTGGGGCTTGGTTTAGCTACCACCGGATTTAGGGGCACCTTTTTTGCGGCGCCTTTTACTACATTTTGATACAAGCTGCGTTAAAACTGAGCGCAACAGCACACATCATTGCATGTGTTTTTTCTGCTCTAATACTAACCGATAATACACCTGTGCGTCATTGTCTGCACAAATTTGCGTGCGTTAGAACGTAAAATCGGGTATCCGGGAAGAAGTTCAAAAAATCAGCGAATGCTTTAATCAGTTATCCAAATAATTTTGGCCCAGCATAAAATGAAAGATAGCTGAGTCGTATGATACTGTGTTTTGATGTTTCATACAGACCCGAATGAACTAAGGTAACGTAAAATAGCTCAACTGTGTGCATCAAATCCTGCACCTCCACCAGGAACATCCATTACTGCCTGCATATCAGTACCCACGCACACATAACGCACACAATACCGCCACAGCAGTCGTGAACACCGCCAGCTGGCTGCATAACTGCTGCGACGGCAGTTAGAATAAACAGGCTTTCCTCTCGCAAGCGGCAACCGTCGCCGTCCGAGAAGGTGCACTTTCACCGTGAGTATCCGGTAGCTGAGTTCGCGTGACAGAGCTGGTAGTTTGCGGCGCGGGCCGCGTCGTCGGCAGCGTCGGGCGATCCTCGACCGGTGGGCCCGCGACGTCAGTTTCCAGTTCCGATCGATGAAAATCACCGACGCGGCATGCGCGGCGATCGGTCGTTCCGGGCAGATGACGATGAAGTGGACGGCTGCGAGCCTGACGCCAAAGTAGAGATGCAGGGCGCGTCGGCAGTTGCTGCCAAAATCGGGTCGCATGTCCTGTGCTAGTGCGATGCCTGTGACTGCGAAATTGGCCGTTCTCGTGGCGTTGCTTGTCATACCCCATGTAGATGTTCATATGATTCGCGACCAGTGGTCCTCACCCACCACTCGCAAATCTCAGCCGTCGATCGTCTTGCCTAGAGTGACTAATGTTAAGTCAAGTTAAATGAATTCGACCACGACCAAGACGCATCAAAGCAAATAGTGCTGACCGGTGACGTCTTCCGCACAACCCTGTCGCACTAGATTCGGAGGATGTTTGGATGCTGGGGACGTCCCGCCGTTGTCCCGGGAGTCAGACCACCACTGCCGCCCTTCCCACCAAGAAAATTGACTAATGACCACCACTCCGTGCCCGGAAGCTGAAGGACGTAACTTTGACGTCACGTGAGGCCGGCTTTTCTGTCTGGTGGTCAGACGCGTGGAAAATGGACGCGCTGCGTTCTGTCGCTGACGGTTCGCCTGCAGTAGAGTCGTTTATCGGGAAGCTGCAGGGGATAGTGTGTCCAAGATTCGACTTTAAGGTTCATAAACTTTTCCGAAGAAACGTCTCAGTTGCAACTGTCGCACGCGAATATTCCAACAACGCTCCCTGATCAGCGGTGTATAATAGAGAATCTGAATGGCAAGTTCAAGTAGAAAAGGAATAACTTCCCGTTTTCGTAATTGCACGTAGCTACTGATTTCATTGGAAATGCCCGCCCCGGATCTAAACAGAGTTTATCAAATATTTTTGCAGTCCGAAAGCTGAACTAATACACCTTGGTATGGAGTCCGGCGGCCTTTTTGCCCAGCTACAAACACGACTCAGCGACGCAAAAAAATATTTGGGGCCGTCCATAAATTACCTTAGGCACGCATGGGCGATGGGGCGTGACGAAAACGTAACAAAGGCGAGAGCAGCAATTTTGGACAGCGTATCGTTTTGTTAAGGTGAGACTGCAAGTCATGCTAGATCATTAAAAACAGATGAAACCCGCGGCACTGAGTGCATAGGCTCCCTCCCATAAGGAGAAGCGTATTGGTTATTCATTTCGCATATTAGGCCCGAGTAGGGACTGAACAAACGCTTGACAGCGGGGGTCGTCCAGGTGGAAACAAGAGTTAACCAGGTGAAGAGGGATCAAAATGGCAAAAATAATCACGCAATCTATGAACGGCCCTTTACAACTAATATTCAGTTCACATGTAACATCCCGCTTTACAAAGGAAAAGATGGGAGATATAATCTATGGAAGATATACGTCAACGAAGCGATAAAATGCCTTACAAGTTAGTTCTTCTTACTATGTTTGATCATTTATCATTAAGCATAAGGAGGTACGTTCCTGGCGTTCGCGGAGTTTTAGAACGATTACTGAAACTATGGGTATCCACAGTTATGAGCTACCTTCAAAATAACGGAGGATGTCGGTGGTCAATATGTCAAGGAATAATTATATGACGACTAGCGACGCTTACACCGGCAAACATGATTGACAGCGCGGATTCCCCGATATGGCCACCGATCTAGCCAATGTTATGTCAATTTTACAACGATTCGTTTTCGAAATTTCGAGCCTCCTGCAAGCATCTTCACGCCTGCTGAAGGTCATGCATTGATATCGCGTGCCTGTACTCAGATACATTCCCAGATGATGCATACACTGTTCGCGGTTACTTCTTACCTGTCCCTCAGGATGACTAGCAGAGCACAGTGCCACTATAAACACGCGAAACACTCCGCAAATACTTCTGATGTTTACTTTCACGAATGTTAAATCACGTAATCGCTCCGCTTAGAGAAGTTCCCAGTGAAGGCGCTCTCGGCGGGCCGGTGTTTCCCCTGACCCCACGCAGGGTCACCGGTGGGAGTGTGGGACACCAACAGCCAATCAGCCGGGCCGACTCTGCTCTGTGGTCCAATCAAACATGCAATCGCTCGGGAGCAAACGAAGCCCACGCCCGCGTTAGAACCATCGCCAACATACGACTTCTAGTTGAAGTGGCAGGCTTAAGGTGTATACATATATGTATATATATATATATATATATATATATATATATATATATATATATATATATATACCAATGCATAGTTTGTTTGATTGCTCAATTAAATCGACTGTTTAAACAGTCCCTTTAAACGGTATGTTCTACATTTGAAAATAATGAAGCAAACATGAGGTGGGATGGAATACGCTCACTTTTAATTATCAGTGTGCTTTTTAGTGGAAAAGACTGTCGTTTACATCGAAATTTCCCTGTTGAGTAAATATCCTCAATGCCTTATTCTTTACTTACGACGTTGTATCTTGCATAACATTGATAGAGAGCCAGTTGGAGGTTGTTATATCTGGAGATGGTGCTCACCAACGCCAGATATCAACGGTTTGACAATTGTACTTCTTTGGCCTTTATCGCCGTGTAGCTGATAGAATGGCAGGATTTGAATCCGTTATTATGGCGTCATGGATGCCTGGGCGACCTTTAAATAGTCTCCACGAAATAGTCGGCTATCTACCCAAACGTGTAGCTCAGAAACTAAGGCGGCTATATCTTTGGAAGGGCGGAGTTGTGGGCTACACCGAATGATTTTCAAGATGCTATTCCAGTTTAAAACCCCATACAAATGTGGAGCAATCCCTTTAACGAGCCATTGCTTGCATCGTTCAAGTTCGTGGTGCGTGCTGGACCAGCTGGAGCAACGTGAGCTTGACCAGCTAGAAAAAGTTCCCTATCATCGGAGTTTAATAACAGTATTATCGGAGTAAGACAACTCCCATTATCGGAGTTTGAAAGCAAGTTATCAGAATAAGGCATCTCTCATCATCAGAGTTTTATAAGAGTATCATCGGCGTACGACAACTCCTATTATCGGAGTTGCATAAAACAACCGTCGTAGAAAGCACCGACCCCCGCCGACTGTTACACCGCGGTGGAGCCGTACGCCCAGCCCCCTGCATGATGCACTGCCAGGCCCAGCACCATGGCCTGCTGAGCCTCCTCACGTCGTCACGGACCACATCGACGGCCGGTGGCGCAGTTTAGGGACATCGTCACGCTGCCCGTCCGCTCGTCACTCAGCCCGGCTCGCCGGAGGCCGACTCCGACGTCACATTCCGGAGCGGCGTCTGCTGGGTTACGAGCGGCCACGGCCGGGTATGAGCTTCTCCGAGGACGTGCGGGAGCTGGCCGCAGGTGCCGTCCGCCGACAGACGCGCGCGGTCACGCTGGCTTGGTGCGGACGGCCAGAGTACCGGTCAAACGAGCTTTGAAATGGTGTTCATCCGCCATGCTCTGTGCGCAAAGTGCGCCGTGGTGTGTTGATTGGTCCGCAAGAGAACATGTGTTAAGGGGAGCCTGTCATCTTCGAGGCCAAGGTTCAACAGCACACGTGTTTCTAGCTTAGGTGCTCTCGCTTCACTCTGCACGTTCAGCTTTCCACAACGCTTTTTGTTTACAACGTTTACAACGCTCTGGGCATTCTTTTTTCGAGATAACGGTAAAGTTCATTCAGCCACGACCTGACGCATAGTATTTTGAACGGCATGTGTACGGATCATGATGTGATCCAAATGCTGATTTATTCGCTATAAATAAACACGATTTCATAATTCTCCTCGACAAGTTACACGTGGCTATCAATCAGATCGGTGCCAATTGGATGGAGCGCTGCAGCGAAAAGTGGATCATTCCATCAGTTGCTCAATCATACATTCATAACGCTGATTTAGAAGCAGTAGGTCTGCATTGAGCATCACGCGGTTGGAGCGAAGTTTGGCGATGAGGCTGGCAGGACGAAAATTATTTTACCCGCGGGAACTAATATGGTGCGTTATTGTATTTTTTATTTCAACATAGTACCAATATGGAATATATTATGACATTGAATTCAATGCATTAAGTAATATCTTGAAATATGTTCGTCGAGTATGGCACCGTGTACGACTTCAAGTTTTTTTCAGATAGAGTTCCGCGGAATAACTTTGTCCGATAGCATGAGTTTTTAAATGTTTTCTGCGCGACTCTGTGGTTTGATGACATGTTTGTGTACCAGGATGGTGCCGCCAGCATAAATAAAAACAATTCCTGGTCAGCTTATGTTTGGCTTTTCATTCCGTGGTAACTTTCGAAGCAACCGCAGAATAAATGACAACAAAGCGTCAGCAGACAACGTCAAGTGACATAGCTGACATAATTCCAACAACTTCCAAGACAATTCCATATGTCTCGAAATTATTGCCCACGGCATCTTTTACATTCTCAACACCTGTCTCACGTCCTGTACAGTTATTGATTCCGGGAAACATTCCATATTACCCAAGCCCGGGGAAGATCATTAAGTTCTTAGACCTTAAGGTCTATTCTATCGTTCCTACTTTACCAAAGCTTGTCGACAGGTTAGTGCAGCAACAGCTTAACGCCTGCATGTACGACAGAAGGCTTTCCCTCACTCCAGCACGGTATTCGCTCCCGTCTCTCTACAGAAACAGCACTCCTTACCGCCTCCGAACCCGCCACAGACGGCCAGGAACTTACCCTGCTTTGTTTTCTTGACCTTTCCAGATGCTGTGGTGTGATCGACCACACAAAGTTTCTTCTCAAACTGTAATCAAACCTATGCTATTTATTCTGCCTGGTTTTCTGCTTACCTCGGCGATCATGCCCAGTCTCTTTGTACCGCTGGCGGATGTGGTAATTGACACCATTCAAGCCTCTACCCAATCCTGTCGGTGTATTCCAAGGATCCCTTCTGGGCCCACTCCCCTTTTATATCTTTGTCATCGACATGTCCCTGCTCACCTCCGACGCGCACGTGGTCCAGTGCGCCGATGATACCCAAACTTGACACCTGGAAAAGGCTCCCATTCGCATCTCATTTCTAAAATAGAACGTTTGCTACCCATCGGACGTCTGTGTCCACTCCCACAGGCTGAAAGTGGTCACTGGTTGAACGGAGCTTAAAGTCCGTGGTTTTCATAAAAGTTATCGTGGCATGGCTCCCATTTCTCCCTTTTTTGGTCCCGTGATGACGCAGTGCGTTGGGAACGCACCGTGAGGAACCTTGGCGCAGTGTTCCTCACTCGCTCTCTCCTCACATAGAACTCCCACCTATCCTCCCTCGCCCCCCCCCCCCCAAAAAAAATGAAGCGGTATATCGGACTGTCCCGCGTGCGATCAGATCCCGCCTGACCTCGTATGTACCCGGGCCAATGACTTGCTTCACTCACGCGTCCGATATTGCCTTCCCGTCCGTGGCAACGCATCGCAGAAAAACACATAACGACTCCAACAGAAATTGAGCTCTGTCCTGCGTGTCGTCTCCAGCCGTCGCAAATTTGATCACATCTCGGACGCGCGAGGGGAATTGGGTTGACCCACTGCTAGTCATCTGTACGAACAGCACTCCATCAACTTGCTTCTCAAAACGGGTGTTACCGGCAAACCACAAAGTATTTCCTCTCAGGTGCAGGCAGCTCTCCCGCGCGTGAGGACGGGGGCGGGTATGCTGCGCCTCCTGTATGTAATCGCACAACTTAGCAAGACTTATTCCGGAACTCCTTTCTTTGTTACTCGCGTCTTTTTAACGAACTGCGCAATCATTCAACACACACACACACACACACACACACACACACACACACACACACACACACACACACACACACACACACACACACACACCACACACACACACACACACACACACACACACACACACACACACACACACACACACACACACACACACACACACACACACACACACACACACACACACACACACACACACACACACACACACACACACACACACACACACACACACACACACACACACACACACACACACACACACACACACACACACACACACACACACACACACACACACACACACACACACACACACACACACACACACACACACACACACACACACACACACACACACACACACACACACACACACACACACACACATATATATACATATATATATATATATATATATATATATATATATATATATATATATATGTGTGTGTGTGTATATATATATGTTAATGCTTTAACCCACCTGGAGAAAAGGTACGGAAAAAACTTTCCTGGATTCTGCCATATGCACTCTTGATAAAATGGCGCTGCGACAAAGTGATGTCGTCAGATCTGTTCGAAGCACAAAAACCCAGTCTCCTCCAGCGATCGCCCAGTGGCTGAGGTGATAACGCCGCTGCCATCCGTGTCAACGTTGGCCCCAGGTTTTCCACCCGGGAAATTACCTCAAGGGCTTCCCGGAGATCGACAGAGGTGACAAACCAATTCTGCTGAGACGCATGGGTGCTCTTAAGCGAGCAATGCAAAACCGCGTCGCGAGAGTAGCTTTTGAAGAGATTCTCTGCACCGTCCCGTCGATACGTGCTGAAGAAAACGCGCCAGTTGGAAACCTGGCAGAGCCATTGTTAAAGTGGCGCTCCAAAAAGGATCTTTCAAAACGAGGATGCGCAAGTGGTGCTCCAGAACGAGAATGCATGCGCGGTGTTCTAAAAAGAGTATATGAATGGCGTTCCAAAACGAGTGTATGAGTGGTGTTCTAAAACAAGTGTATGAGTGGTGTTCCAAAACAAGTGTATGAGTGGTGCTCCAAAACCAGTGTATGAGTGGCGCTCCAAAACGAGTACATGAGCGGTGCTCCAAAACGAGTATATGAGTGGTGTTCCAAAACGAGTGTATCAGCGGTGTTCCAAAACGAGCGTATGAGTGGTGTTCCAAAACGAGTGTATGAGCGGTGCTCCAAAACAAGGGCATGAGCGGTGCTCCAAAACGAGTGTATGAGGGGTACTCCTAAAGGAAAGTATCCGGCCGCTCCGTCGTTCACTTTGCTGTTACACGGCACATGGGTGACCATGAATGTAGCAGCCACGTGCAACAGCTGACACCATAACTTAGCTTAGGAGCGATTTTGCGCGAATTGCGCCAATGTCAACGAGACCACTTTCGTTTCATTCTGGTGGCAAGGACGGCAGTTCTCAAACACTCAGGCAGCAATACCCTGGCAATCAAAAGTTGGGAGATCTATCTTGGGGAAGCTCGTTAAAAGTGAACTGCTGGTAAAGACTGTAGTTCATCACGACATACGCTAACAACATGTTCAATCCCTCACATTTCCAATGCCCATCGTATGTATCGTAACATTTGCATGATGCATTCCGCCCAAAAAATTCCCCTGCATAGAGTTCTTAACAAAACCAAACAAAAACATCCTGAAAAGAGGTTACAGGAGACCACAAACTAGGGAAAATTGTGTCATAGCTTAAGATATGTGTTAATGGATGCGCCTGTCCCTATTCGACGGCAAACTTTTCTCAGCGTTTCGAGCCATATTTCTGGTGACCTCAGTCAATATACTCCTTGACGCAGACAGTCACTGCACAGGGCGGTGTCCCCAGGCTTTCGACGGCACGAAAGCGTTGTTGACACTTAGAAGCCGGTCATACTCTCTCGGACCGTTCGCCCCGCATGCAGGCAGCTATGCTAACCGTATGCTAGTCAAAATGTATGTGAAAATATGGGAACAAAACAACCGAATAGAAAAAGATGTGAATGATGTTTTTTTTAATTCGAACGTGAATTTTGCATTGACATCTGGTGTGAACGTGCCTTGTTCGAATAAGTCAGGACACGGCAGAGGCTTGCGATTTTCCTAAATTAACATGAGCTAATTAATGATCCTCCAACGATATTGGAAGCCGTCTTGTACGTAATGACGCTTCGACGGAGTTGGTTCTGGCTCGCACTCGTATCGCAGGGGATTAATTTTGACTCTGAATAGTGTAGCAAGATACAAATGTGACTAGACTCCAGTTTATAGAGATACAGTTTACTTTTGGATCGAATCAGATGAAATCAACTGGTGACAGAAAAAAGGTGAAAGCATTAAAACCCATGACAAAGCAACAAAAGCTGTGACAAGACAACAGCGTAGTAGATTTCCCGTTCCTTGGGCTAAAATAATCTACATAATTATATAAAAGGTATCTTGAGGCCATGCTGTTGTACGTGACCAATTCTAAGTTTGTTATAAATATATCAAAAGGCCAGACTGTGAATAATAAATGCAGACCGTTTCTTGCATTTTCATTTGCGTCGACTCACTTGTGAGTTAGTTGATTAAACAGCAATTTCAAATCGCGGCAAATGTTCAAAGCGATGTATTGTATCCCAATCCAACAGAGATTTGGTCGTCAAACACGCGTCTGAGTACATCAAGCGCAAAGCATACAAATATGCTATAAATTGCGTTCGGTCAAACAAAGCGTAAAGCCAACCGTGCATGGCGGCAAAGCAGGCCTCCTACAGATTATGTAGTGCAAGCAGGAAAATACACAGGCAGGCACGACGCACATGAAGACGTAAATGGCGGTACCGGAATATGCAAGCAATGGATTGCATGGGCTTCCAATGCAATAAAGTCACAGACTAACAACTTGCCAGCCTGCACAAGGCTTTCGCATTCTATAGGCAGTGCTCCACTTTCTGGGAGCGCAAGCCCACGCCGACTCAAGCATAAGGGAAAGCATAAGGGCCTTAAGCAACCAAATTACAAGGCAGAGGTCGTTAGCAGGAGGAGCAGCCCGGCAAAATCCAACCAGCATCCACTGTCTATACATGGGCTAACATTGTAACAGGGTGATACCAGGTAAATCCAGCGCTTAACGTACAAGACTCTAACAGAAACGGATTGTTGGAATGCGACGTGTTCCTCGCCAATATGGCGAAGAAACGATTCGATTCTTTACCGGGCAAACGACAAACATAAAGTGTGGCATTTTGATACAACATCATGCAGCACAGCAGCATGGGCATGCCTCGTGCTTGTCATTTGTCCTCTGTGAATTCTGGCCGGCCAGTCGACCCGTGCCAGCTGATCTTTGTCAGTGCGATCCGGGCCTGCTTGACCCGGCTTCGAGCAGGTTTTGTGGGCACGTCCCTCGCCTCAGGCCGCTCGCAGAGGTGTGGCGACCGGGAGCGGTGCAGGGGTGCAGCTGGCGTGGGACCCAGTACAACATACCAGGTGCTGAAAAATCCTGTTACGCCTTGTATGTTGGTGAACGTTCTCAAAATATCATGCTACCATGCCCTTCTTCAAGCATAGTTCTCCTAAAAGGAGGTAATTATTAGTTATGAAGGAAAAAGCCGCAGCGCTGAGCCGAGCGTGCCAATGGTTAGCATCAGACCTCCGATGAGAGGCGAGGCCTCTCTCAGCTTCTTTTGAGCCAAGTGGGGTCCATGCCAGCCGGCGGTCAGATTAGCCACGTCCTAGCAACGGTGGGGCCTGGCCGTCCCAGCAGCAGCGGGGCCCGGCTGCCCGAAACCCTGCCCGTCACGTGATCTGCCGTCCCAGCAGCGGCGGGGCCCGCCTACCCGAAACCGGCTGTCTGTCACGTGGTCTGCGTCCACCGCCGGCCACCGCCGAAGAGGCCGACGGGGTGTCCGGCGGTGGGTGGACGCGTGTCGCACCGGAACCGGTTGACATCCGGCATGCAAGATGTTGCATGACGCCCGGGACGTGTCACGAGTCACAGTCACGCAGCGTGTTATATGTTGCAAGGGACTTGTCGTTTCCAGTTGAGTACCTGCCGGTAAGAATGCAGCCGCTGCTCGGCATACGCGGAAGTTTCGACTGTACCGAGGACGAACGGCTGCGTTTCTGCGGACGCCTGTATGTTTCCAGTATTGCAGCTGTAGGACCTCCAGGTCATTAGATTTCTTCCGTAGGCGTACTACCAAGAACACAGGATTTGAGCATACTTGCATGGATCCTGCAGAGCCAAGGTTTTCACGTTATGCATTGTTGTTGCCTGCCACCCTGCTACCACAGATTGCCTGCAACGTGGCGATTAAAATCAGTTACAATGGCCAGGATTCAAAGTTTGTGGAGAGGTAGAGAGTTGAACATTATCGTGTTACGACACAGCTTTTTAGGTCGCTCAATATACGTGTACATCATCCCTCTTCACGTTAATATCATGTGTGTGTGTGTGTGTGTGTGTGTGTGTGTGTGTGTGTGTGTGTGTGTGTGTGTGTGTGTGTGTGTGTGTGTGTGTGTGCGTGCGTGTGTGTGTGTGTGTGTGTGTGTGTGTGTGTGTGTGTGTGTGTGTGTGTGTGTGTGTGTGTGTGTGTGTGTGTGTGTGTGTGTGTGTGTGTGTGTGTGTGTGTGTGTGTGTGTGTGTGTATGTGAGTCATTGGGGCTTAACGACGCGCTCAGCTGCTGAAGCGTCGCCTGTCTCTCATCCTGGCAGGAAGGGCGGGCACCGCGGGGGAATCAAACCCCGCACCTCTGGTTTCCCAGACGCGCCGTGATTGACGCAGATGCCGTTAACCACTACACCACCGGCACCCCACGTTGATATCATAAAGCAGCGACCTGATTTGGTGGCGAACCTGAAACGCACGAAAAGCAATAATCAGCGAATCCAAGAGCTCTTCGTTAGGTCTATCAAAATAGCTGCGAGTATCTGCTCCGGATCCGTAGCTGCTCCGTCGTCATAGGTGTACCGATGAATAATTTTGCGTTTAGGTTACTTTACGATTCAGTCCCATGGAAGAAATCTGTAAACACATCAGGTGATGGATTTACGTTGTTGATTGTTGATACCCATTGTTGACAAACATAAACATTGTTGATACCCACAACGCACATGCACACGCAACGCACAACGATTTCGCTCATGTTTATCCTGTATGCCGTGCAATTCAAAATTGGTACCTGGAATGATTCCTGTCTAACAGTGGTAGCGTTGGAAGTGCTGCTGCTGGATTAAACGTGTAACCAACATGACTCTTTTGAGGCATGGTGCTGGCAAGTGATAACAGGAGGGGTGTGAGTATGGTCACCTTTTAGAAGATGCCACAACGTAAAGAGACGAAGCCAGCCGCCTGTGAAAGGCATGCGGAATGCGTCTTATCGATGCAATGAAGTAGTCCTCTTTCAAGAACTTGGCATGCAAAGAGGTTCGCTGGTGCATGACGTTAGCACCCAAGTTTCTGGTGAAAGTGCCTCAAAATTGGCTGGCTCTGGGTATGGCGATGCCTCGGCATTTCAGTTGGCGGAAACCACCAAATTGGAATGCTTAGGTTTTCAGCGGCAGTGATCAAAGTATCACGAAAACGCGTACCTTTGTGTAGATATTGGGCACAGCAAACTGAGCAATACATCCGTGTATTTTTAGGACCAATCCCTCTCGCTGCGGGATACGTTGTGTGCTATTCGAATCCTAACCACATTTACAAGGACGATATTGATCATTCAGTGGTCGAACATTTGCGTTTACGTGAGTCGAGGAGTGCTGCTTCACGCTTTTTGCATGGGACATTAGCTTACACGATGCAACTGGTTGCTCGTCTGTGTCTTCACTGGTTACCTAGACCCGACATAAATCCTTGTAGCGCTTCAACAGCGACGGATCTTTGGCTTACGCCTGAGTACGCGCGACCGGCTGCACAAGTCGACTCACATATCTGCCAGCCGATTGTCTGCTCTTTCCTTCGACATAACAGTAGTGGTCTCGACACTAGTTGTGATCCGAGACTAGGATCTGTTTTTCACTCGTGGTCTTCAGCTTTTTGGCGATACGCAACCCTGATGCTCCCCGGCTAAGTCGAATGGAAAGATAAACTATTCTTCATCCTGCAATGTTCGTAAAAACACCGCCTTGTCTTCTGGCGGGGGGAGGTTGGATGTCACTTGGATGTCAGCGGCTTGGATTTCAATAAGTTGATCATATTGCAACACAACCTTACACAAACTTTCATGCATTTTTTCGGACAAAAACATCATATTGGACACAAAAGAATGACTTCACCCCATCGTACAAGAATGGTCCATGAGTTCTTACGAAGATTACGAGCACGACTCCATGGTACTTCGTCCTGGTGGGATATGATGCAGTCCAACTGAAACTGCACGTCGCTGATACTCTTTGCATCAGCGACGTCAGATCGCTGCAACATCAGCGCAAAGTACACGAACTGCACTCCGTAAGTCCTCAAACTTACAAATACACCTAAAAGTCCTCACAAATACGCCTAAAAGTCCGCACAAATACACCTAAACGAGTCAAAAGCGTGACTAACCGTGCTGAGCAAGCCCAACGAATCTACAAAAGGTTGCATCAAAGGACATCAAGACGAGCTCAGTTGAGCCCCGTTGCCAGTAACTACACATGAGGTAATCGCCTTGGAGTGAGTCGATGACCGTTGTCCAACGCCACGGCCCGACGAGCGCGGCCACCAGGGGTTTCGATCCAGGCTACCGAAAACGCGCGCCGACACCACACCGTGTTGTTTTGATCCATGCTACCAAGACGAGGCTAAGTTCCCCATAATATTATATATATATATATATATATATATATTATATTAATATATAGCTATATATATAATATATATAGATATTATTATATATATAAAGATCATATATATAGATATATATATATATATATATATATATATATATATATATATATATATATATATATATATATATATACACGACTCTCTCAAAATGGATGCTACTTTCGTTCGTAAAGACGCCTTGTTTTCTTCCCACCTGTTTTTACCCTTCTGGTCTGTTTACTGCCGGTGGGCTCGGCCCCTTCGCTGCACCTATTTTGGACGGTTTAGCAGCTCGTTAGCGCTGGCAGACACCGTGAAGCCCGTCCGTGGGGATGCTGACCTTTCAAAACCCTGAGGGCATTTCCGGCTGACGTGTCTCAAGTCGATAACTTGGGAAGAGAAAGTGTGGCGGGAAGAGAGAGGATGTGTGGTAATTGCCAGATCAATGAAGTTGCGGCAGTCCCTCGCCTTCGCGACACTTAATGCAAAACTGAAATTGGCATTGTGCTGGGGTCTTTGGAAACTCATCACGGTAGGGCTGGCGGGAGCAACGCCTATTGTGACCACATTATTTCGTGCTGTTTCTCTGGAAAATAGCGTAATAATGAGCGTTCCGTCTTTGAATTTTTGTCCAAGTTGCGTGCACAAGTCTTTAGCACATCTTCCTCGTGTCTTGTTGAAATATGCTCGCAGCCAATGTTCCCTGAAAGGCGTTGGCGCTTATGTAAATTTGCCACAAGACGCCTACTGATTAGAGAATTCCCAGTCGTGTCCTAATCCGACGCACCAGTACGCATTATGTGTCGAATATTAGGTAACGCTAGGGGCAGCATACTATGTATCTAGTCGAGATAGAAATAAACTAATTCTGCCACCAAATTCCGCTGTCGGCCTGGAATTCCGTGATCCGATGACAGAAGTCAGGGTGTGTACAACAAGCACTGCTTAGCGTGGGCTCTGGTCCCATAAACCCATCATTCAAAAGGCCTGGATAATTTGTTTACAAAACCTGTTGCTCCAATGGAGGTAGATAAGTCCGTTGACCAGGTGGGTTAAAGCATTAACATATATATATATATATTATATATATATATATATATGCGTGTGTGTGTGTTGTGTGTGTTGTGTGTGTCCTGGTTGTGTGTGTGTGTGTGTGTGTGTGTGTGTGTGTGTGTGTGTGTGTGTGTGTGTGTGTGTGTGTGTGTGTGTGTGGTGTGTGTGAGGACCGGATCATGAAGTGACTAAATATTTCCATTTGGAACATTTTTTACTTGGTACATTTGAACGGAAATATGCACGGCAAAACCTGTTCTTAGTAGATTTTGTTAGAGTTCCATCGTTATTTAAAATGACAACGATACAGAAATCAAAAAGGTCTTTTTACAACGCTATGTTTTCAGCTGTATATATATTCACGGACCCCTGTAAACGAAGTGCGACCGACAATATCGACAATCCAAAACAAAATCGACAAACCAGTCAAAATCGGTTGTCTTCGAGCGCAGGGCTCTGAAATTGCATTGGTATAAAATACTCCAAAATACATTTACTAATACTTGCATGCACATACAATTAACATCATGTGTTTAGTGTCAAAAAGTAAGTTTCAGAATTTGAGGGATCCTGCGACTCTACCTCCGATAACGATTTCAACTTACTTTTCTTTACGTGCACGCATGGACAAACACCAAAAGTGCAAGTTCCGTTACGCGTGCGTCCAAATGCCGTCATCCCAAGCTGTGTGTCCATGCTGCCGTCTGCGTCTGCCCATGCATCCCAATCATGCCAAACCGCGTCAAGTTCGGCATGATTGTGCGTTATGTGCCGGCCACGTATGCTTGCGAATTACTGTTCCGGCACACTGTGGCGCGTGCGTGCGGGTGTCTGAGCCGTGCGGACGTCTAAGCGGTGCGTGTGTGCGAGCCGTGCAGACGTCTAAGCCGTGCGGGCGTCTAGGTCGTGCATGTGTCTAAGCCGTGCGGGCGTCTAGGCCGTGCAGGTGTCTAAGCCGCGCGTGTGTGTAAGCCGCGCGTGTGTGTGAGCCGTGTGTGCGTGTAAGCCGCGCGTGTGTGTAAGCCGCGAGTGTGTGTGAGCCGTGTGTGTGTGTAAACCGTGTGTGTGTGTAAGCCGTCGTGTGTGTAAGCAGTGTGTGTGTGTAAGCCGTGCGTGCGTCATGTCGCCCGCGCTCTGTGCGACAAGCAACGTGCGTGACAGAAGTCATCTCCTCTCGCGTGGAGGAAGCTATTGTTCTGGTGACCTCGTTGCGGCAATGGTCGGCTGTCATTGGCCGCTAAATGCAGGACTATGGGCCGTAAGAATCCAGTAAACCGGAGCTGGGCTCTCAGTCGCAAATTTACTGTTCAGCTATTCCTAACCAGCAAGCAATTTTTCCTTTGCGACCACCCAACTGGTACTACAAAGTTTGTTATGAATCAGCGCGTGAATGAATAGGAGGCCATGATGGTATCACACCATATGGTTAGCGCACCTATGTCCATAAAGGAAGAAACTCAAAATACGTATGCGTAATACTAGTGAAACTCTGCTTTTTAGGCCCTATTCACTGACTTTTCACCACACTTGTGACGTTTTTTTAAACACAACATAACTTAAACACAGATCTGGTTCAAGCTATGTTCCCGACCTCTTCTTGTCATGATGCTGTCGGCTAATTGTGCGCACTTGCACGAAGTGACTTCTGCGACTTGCAAGTGTGGCGCACATTCCAAATACGCCCAACTTACAGCAAAAATGGCGTGTGATAACACTGTATTTTACCAAATTAGTGGTCGAACATCGTGTGGGCTTCAGCCAACTGCGCAAGTCTCCTTTGGCCTTTTCGTCGCCTAAGCCCATTTACCAACGAACACACAGGCCTCCTCCGAACTGCTCTGAAATCAGCAGCCACGTACAAACAGTCTGCGGTGCTCGACGAGTGGTCCACCGCCAAAACTCCACGGCGCTCCGACGAGTGGGCCACCGCCAAACTCCACGGCGCTCGCATTCCCCAGTAATGAGTCCCCGCCCAAAGTTAGTGCCGTGACCATCAGTCATTAATGCGGTATGCAAGAGTCGGGCCTTCGTAATCAGTTCATGACTGCGGTGGGATGCAGGGCTCTGGCATGGCTGACTGCGTTGGGATGCAGGGCTCTGGCATGGCTGACTGCGGTGGGACTGCAGTGCTCTGGCATGGCTGACTGCGGTGGGATGCAGGGCTCTGGCATGGCTGACTGTGGTCTTTCTTCGGGTTTAGGTGACCATTGCCAGGGGTTGCGCTGTGCTGGGAAATGAAACGAATGAATTAAAACTAAAATATCTGCCACTCTGGTAAAATGCACGACCTTTCACTATTGGAAAGGCGCGATATTTCTTGGGAATGGATTTTATTTCGCCTGTCGCCTGCGGTCGATCCGGCGTTTGGAAACTTGACATCACATTTGCTCCCTCGCTGCTGTGAGTGCTTTTGCAGTGCCATGGACTAACTTTATGTTAAGCTTTATGCTTGAGCCTTAATATCTAGGACGTCGGTCATCTAATCTCATCGGTTGTTAATCTCAGTTGTATGCAGTCAAGCAGACATGTTTTCTGTCCTTACGCAATCTGACAGAAAATGCACGATTTTTGAAAGCCACAGTGTTCTTTTCCCTGACCCATAATTATATGCTGCTGGTAATTAGCCAAGGTCAACCAATTGTCAAGCCAGTTGTTCGTCAATATCAAGGTAGGTCATGGCTTATTAATGTCCTGGTTCGTGGCAAAAGTCACATGCCTGATGGGGGAGCGACACTATTCGAGTCCAAAGATGACTGCAAAAAATCCGCATGGCACGTGTCGTAAAATATGATTACCGCTTAGCCTTAGATAGTGAGGTATGGAAGTCTTCCTGGGGCAAGTTGTCACATGGTCTTGGAGATCGGCGATGCTTACGCAAAAAAAAGCGATTTAAATCTACAGGTTGTATAAGTGAATAAACCATAAAAAGCGGAAAGAAGGTTTCAACGTAGGTCAGCAATCTATTGCAACATCAGAGTGCGAAAAGTCAGTCAGACAGGAGCATATCCACATTATAACGCTTTGGTAATGATTGCCACATTTAAGAACGTTTGGATCTAACATTAGCCAGCACAAAAAAAACATCCAGATTATTGGTCTGCTATGAACCGAACCAAAAATACCGCGCCTCCGAAATTGACTTGGGATAGATACTGGGAGGGTGAGAGGAGGATAGCACCAACAGTTCCGGCTTTATTTATGTAAATATCCCGTGGGAGTACGTCCCCCGCCCATTCGCGCTTGGTTAATCCGAAAATTATTACATTGGGAAATGTAAAGGGTAAACAAGCAAACAAATAAAGCAACAACACAAACCGATGTAATCGTCACTGCAGGTGCAAAGCTCTAAGCTACGTCGAGGTCCCTCACTGCAGGCTAGCCCCAGCCAGTGGGTATATTTTAATATTATATCAGCTTGCTATCGGATAACCAAGTATCGTCAAGTTTTGACCTACGAATACATTCATCACGATTGTACGAAGATCGCTCATCTAGGCTACCTGGTCATCATGCGGCGATGCCTTCACTAAGGTTTTGGGGGTGCTGTGATTGTAGACTGCTTCCGACTGATTGATTCCACGATATGCTGTCCCGGTTGAACATACTTTTGTTTACCTATGAGACATCCTAGCGTGCTCTCTGAAGAGTAGCGCTTAGTGGCCTAGATGACTCAATACAGAATCGTCGGCCTCATCCGAACCAGTTCTTGACATATCACTACCTCAAATTGCGCCGAAGACGCTGCCCATGCCTCCGAGTTTGAAACATGGGCAGTTCGATGCGTAGATCAGCTTATTCGTTTCGCTATTTCATACATTTCATACATTTCATTATTGCAGACGTTCAAGGAAATGTTCCAACAATAGTGTGGGGTTTGAACCGGAATAGCCATCTTGAAGGACTTTTCGGTGCAGATCACTTTTTCTTGGGACCTAAGCTTATCTAGTTTCTTAGCTACACGCCTGCGAAGATGAGGAGAGTATCTCGGAGAGAGTATTTCAAGTCAGCTTGGCATTCATGACGTCATAATAATGTCATTCAAATTCTGTCATTTTATATTCTATGCGACAGTCAAGGCCGAGCAAAATGCAATGGTTCAGTTTTTCATATCTGGCATTCGTGAGCAAAATTTCCAGATAAAACGACCGTCGGTTGGCTCTCGATCAATGTAGTGCATGGTACGATGGCGTGATCAACAATGATGTATTGATGGGCAATATTTACTTACAGAGAAATTGTGATGTCTAGAGAATCTTTTCTATTTAAAATCATGTCATTAGCTATAAGTGAGCTTACTTCATCGTATCTGGTGCTTGCTCTAATATTTTCAAACGTGAAAAATGTCTTTTAACAGACCTACCTGCTTTTCTTGCTGGTTTTGCCATTTTGACAACTAAGCAAAAACGGGAACTGTATCAATTAGCGGTTTAACTTCTAACAAATGCGCTGAAAGGTTATGTCATCCACTTTGACCTCAAAACCATTAAAACCAATTTTTGATCAGTCTGACGCGCATGGTTGTCATGTCACAATATTCGCCAGCTCCGAATGCTCGCCACTTCTCTTCTGGCGCTTTGTGGCTTTCCCTGCATGCCCAAAACTGTGCTGTCATCGCGCACGAGAAAGGGAGAATAGATGGGGATGAATGGTCGGCACGGGACCCATCGTGACCCGCCATTGTACGACCTCGGGCCATCCACCCCAATCGCGGCCTGCTGCGGCCAATTATCGCAGATGGCTTGGCAACATCTACAGAGAGACAACTGACAAAGGATTCCGGACAGGTCACGCTGGCGAGTGGGACTTAAGTGAGGAAGATGTACTTAGATTCATAGACTAGACCAAAGCACAGTGGAAACTTTTGTAATGTGGGGAGTAGATCACCCAAATGTATGGCTAAAATTTGTGATGACTTTTCTCTATGAGGCAGATGACCTATGCGTTTGGCATCGAGTGATACTTATATTAAGCCGGAACTTTTCTCCATTGAAATGTGAATGACACACGTGCTACAACGTGATGTCAGGTGGTCGTGGTGAAACATTGCATATTACTTCTTATGCAACATAATAATATAGCATTGAATTACTTCCATGAATTTTGTTGATATTTCACGCAAGACATATATGAAGCTACAAGCTTTTCCGCTTGGTCCGAGGACGTCACGTGGATTTTGCACAGAACCGTCAGATAAAATATACATGCCTACTTTCATTGCAGCATGCCAGCTGACTGACCAGGCTTCCATTGACATGCATCTTTGGAGTACGTGTCCACCGAGGAATAATAGACTTGTGCGGCCCGGCATCATTGTACGGCACGATGTAGCACAAAAGGCGTTCTCTGCACACCAGTTTGACATCCAACTCAGATATCATTTTTTTCTTTTAGATACACGCTGCACGATCCTTACGTCTCCCAGCACCATCATCCATCTATTTTAGTTTAATTGAAAAAATGTCGCGCTACTTTATCTCCATTTTATGCTTGGCGTGTCGTTAAAACCAAATTAACGGGCAGCACACTGCTTTCGCAGATCATTAGGCGTCGCCGAATGACGCCATTTCCATTCCGGAAAAACAAAGGAGAGACATGAAGTTCCACTTGAAGAGAAGTTTCCAGAAAGATTTATATCACAGGCATTAGGAAACGGCCGCTTTTTCAAGATGTTGACGATCTGTCATGGAACGATGGTGCATTCATTTGTCATCCGTTCTACATCACACATGTGACTTGATACTTCAGTCAGTGTTTTATCTGTTGTATAATTGCATGTTTCAGCCTGTTTGAACTTGTGAGGCAAACAGTTTTTTTTCCGTTGGTTTGGCTCACGTGGCCGGAATGCTCGACATGTCTGGGGTGTGCGCCGGGTCCCAGTGCGCAGTTGATTACCATGAAGTGGTGATAAATGGTAATAAAAAACTGACTGCGTAATCCACGAACGCACGCACGCACGCACGTACGTACGCACACGAGGTGTACCGTGAAACACGTTGCGCTGTTGCAACGGTCCTTGTAACATTTTTCAGTCTTCTGGCTTGTAACTTGTCAATGAAGTACAAGGTAACAACTTTGTAACTGTCAATGAACGAACCCGTTTTCAAATTTTCAATGCTCGTGGTAAGCGGTTACTTGAGATAGCTTTGGTGATGCAAAACTCACTCCAGTCAAGTGGCATGACAACTGACAATGAAAAATGTCATTCATAAGCACCGTCGGCGGTCATCTGCCACTACCGCCAACCGTGACGGTCGGCGTTGTGTGACACGTGACGTGACACGTGACACGTGACGGTCAATGGTCAGCCCCGTTTTCAGCTCAAGCTGCCCGTGTTTTGAAGCTTTAGTGGAAAAATGCATGAATTGATCGATTCTACCGCAATTGCGTTCCAACCAACCAACCAACCAACGCTTTAATTAACATGTTTTTGCTTTTAAATGTCCAGAGCAGCCACCACGAACCCAAGCCTCGTTCCTCGTATGAGGCAGAGTTTTTTGTACTTGGAACTTGCTCTTATATTAGACCTGTACGATTTGATCAGTAATACCAGTTTTTTTCGAAATCCTCCTGAATAGCTCACAATTTCTATTTGAAGAAGCCGACCCTGCGGAGAAACCCCATTTGACTCCCTGCTCATCACCATGAAAGCAATACAGTTTATTCGCCTTGCTTTTTCAACGTGCGTGCACTGCAATGTTTGTTAACATGTGTTAACATGTTAGTGTAATAAATGCTACGAAAGCTTGAGGCACACTTTTCGGAGAAAACATATGAACACATGAAGCTACCATCCCGCGAATTCAACGAAACGTCGTCCTATGACTTTGATTTCTTCCCTATGGCGTTCACCACGGAGGCTCTTTTCGGGGGGCACTTTGGCGTTGGGAATGAGAGTGTCATTTGATCTGTGACGCACTGGTTCAAACTTAAACCCTATGCACTTTTCAGTAAAAGCCCTTTGCACCCTGGACCAACCAGAAACACGCTTTGTTCGCACCTGTGAAGGTGCGCCGGGCGGTTTTCATGACGACGGCGGGTCACGACTGCGGGGAAGAAGCGCAAAGCGATGTAAGTGCATTTTGGATTCAAAAATAATTGAAAATCTTACCCTTATTATGTCTTGGCAGTACTGCAGTGGCCCCTGCCCGGTGTAATTGTTAGGTGTAAACTAGTCCCTGAGGCTTCACTAAAGTATGTTGTTTTCAAAATGCCCCAAAGGTGGGACGCTCCCTTTAAGCTGTGTTCGGCGGCAACAGCTACCTAATCGGCGTGAGGCGTCACACTGGCACTTACCGTATCATTTCCTGGCATCCAATGACCATATTGCGATTATTTACGACGCATACGGATGTAGCGCATGGGAAGACGATTTGCTGATTAGACAGGAAACGTGGAATAGGTTCGTCTCTGGCCGTTCTACTGTATATGACGATGTATCTATATAGTATATATATATATATATATATATATATATATATTATATATATATATATAATAGAGTGCAAGAAAAAGTACAAAACAGTGTAAATACGAGGTTGAAAAGAGAGAACGGCGCATACCCGCAGTTAGGGAAGAAAATCGGACATCGAAGAAGGGAGAGAGAGAGAGGAGAGAGAGAGAGAGAGATAGAGGAAGAGAGAGACGTGGGAGAGAGAGAGAGAGAGAGACGAGAGAGAGAGAGAGAGAGAGAGAGAGAGGAGAGACGAGAGAGAGAGAGAGAGAGAGAGAGAGAGAGAGAGAGAAAGAGAGAGAGACTAGAGCTCAAGTCTTAGTTTGAGTGTTAGTGTGATCCAATTACTGATACTGGGTCATATATTTTCTTTTGCTCTCGATGACAGGAAAGTAATAAGAGGTTGGCAGCCTGCTCAATATTTGGACAACAGCCGCACAATCTGCACCGGTCCGTCGCCCGAGAAATGGATCACCTCCTGCATAGTGCATATACCCCACTGCGCCCGGCAAAACAGACCTAGCACAAAGTCCACGGAGACCAGCATGTTTTTGGAGCATAAGTTGTTCTGTTTGGTGTGAGTTCCGTGTTAAAACGTAGCACGAACGGGCAGTGTCGGTGATCGTGCCAAATTTGTGGGCTTTGCAAAATGAGTCTCTGGAAGTTCAAATTTAAGGAGGTTCTTGTCGCGTGGCTGATTCAAATGCACTATTCTTCTAATGCTGTGAGTAGTTGTGGAAACAATAGCACGTCGAAGAGAGCGTTTAAGACGACGCTGAGCCGATTCAGGCACCGAGGCAAAATAGGCGTAGGAGCCATCAAACGTCTGCTGTGGCTGCTCTCTTCCGCTTGAGACAAGTCGACCGGTGCCCAGCAGATTGTCAGACGGCACCGGATGCGTCTGACTGCTCCCCAGCAGATTGTCAGACGGCACCGGACGCGTCTAACCGCCTCCCAGCAGATTGTCAGACAGCGCCGGATGTGTCTGACCGCTCCTCAGCAGATTGCCAGACGGCGGCGGACGCGTTCGACCGCTCTCCAGCAGACTGTCAGACGGCGGCGGACGCGTTCGACCGCTCTCCAACAGACTGTCAGACGGCGGCGGACGCGTCTGACCGCTCTCCAGCAGATTGTCAGACGGCGGTGGACGCGTCTGACCTCTCTCCAGCAGATTGTCAGACGGCACCGGACGCGTCTAACCGCCCCCCAGCAGATTGTCAGACAGCGCCCGGATGTGTCTGACCGCCCCTCAGCAGATTGTCAGACGGCACCGGACGCGTCTAACCGCCCCCCCAGCAGATTGTCAGACAGCGCCGGATGTGTCTGACCGCTCTCCAGCAGATTGTCAGACGGCGGTGGACGCGTCTGACCGCCCCTCAGCAGACTGTCAGACGGCGGTGGACGCGTCTGACCGCCCCTCAGCAGATTGCCAGACGGCACCGGACGCGTCTAACCGCCCCCCAGCAGATTGTCAGACAGCGCCGGATGTGTCTGACCGCTCTCCAGCAGATTGCCAGACGGCACCGGACGTGTCCTGACCGCCCCTCAGCAGATTGTCAGACGGCGGTGGACGCGTCTGACCGCCCCTCAGCAGATTGTCAGACGGCGCCGGATGTGTCTGACCGCTCTCCAGCAGATTGCCAGACGGCGCCGGACGCCGGACGTGTCTGGCCGCTCCTCAGTGCGATCCTCTTGCTGTAGGTCAAGCTCTAAGTCTGCTCTGTCTTGATCACTAAACTGGAGTGAGGTCCCATGATGCTTCTTTAACGCTAACGTTTTGGGTGTGTGGGGATTGGAAGGGATAAACGTGTGATAACTGATGAAGATGTGTTTTTACGGATGGCGGCTCACTCGATATTGGGGCTCGTGAAGAAGGGTACGCGCCTGCTCTTCGATAAGGCAGAACGAATTTGGTACCGTAGACGCGGCAGCCAAGCTGGTGGTGGAAGGCTGATTATTTATTACGTAATCTGCAGTATTTTGGGACCAAAGTGGGGGACGTGAAATAAAGGCTACGAAAGCGATCGACAGGGCGTGTTTGTAGGCCCCGAGGCCATTATAACATGTCCAGCAAAGAAGATGTCAAGCGTAACGCGGTTAGCAGCTTTTGCTACGTCACTTGCGTCACTTTAAATAGCTGACGTTATATCAGGCGCGATCTCCATCAAAAGCCTCCGACGGGAATGAATACAAAGGGCATGGATATGAATGATGTGGTTGTGATGTGATATAGCTTCTGGCATAATCTCACTGCCAATTAGACGTCCATCGACTTCATTTGATTTCATATCCCGTCTCCATGGGCATGGTTTTGAATAAATTAAGATGCGGTGTAGCCAGGCACACGTTTATAAGATGCGACCAAAAAGCTCCAGAGCTGTGCCTTTAAAAATGTGTAGACGTGTCTCATTTAAATTTGGCAGGCATCCACTTTAAAAAAAATCGCCTTATGCAGGGCCGCGTTGCTCCCAATGCACGAACGCCCCTGGAAAAGCCTGTGTTTAAGCAAGTCAAACGTGCATCCTTCCGTGACATGCATCCGTCTCATCCCTGGCGATTTCAACGATGGTATCAAAACAGGGATGTTGCCATTTTTTTAATTTTACAAGCATTACATATCATGCAACGAGACCACCAAATGACCGTGATGTATGTATATCGTCCAGGTTGTATGCTGTAATCTATACGTGTAGTTCATCGCCACAGACGTGCATTTGTGTGCCTAACGCATCTAGTTCCACTCGAAGGCAAATAATATAGCAGAATACGAAAAACCAGAAAGCACTCGAACATATCTGCATGCATTGCATTACCTGCATGGCATTACAGGAATGTAAGACCATCCCTTAAAAGATGATCCGTTGTTCGTTACAAGATTACAGTGTATGTGTGCGTGCATTATTTGTCGTGCCGTTGTACACAACCTCTACAGAAACCTCGCGGTATACACAGTTTACATATTATGGTGTACAACGGCACAGCGCGCATTAAGCTCACACTCCTGCCATCTAGGCATTGGGAAAGATAACTCAATGTATGGATAAGAATGATTATAATGAAAGAGTCGTGCGCTATGCCATATGCGATTATTCGTGGACAAAGATGTGTTTATCTCTTACGATAATGCCACGTGAGGTGTTTTCTGTGTTCTAAAAGAACTGTCTTGATTCTCACTCTGAGTGCCAATAAGCGCTGAGGCAATGGCGATACGCGTGAGCAGTGTCCGATGAAGTGCAGTTGTATTTAAAAGGATATCTGCCGAGTAATATGCATATGTATATGCCGTTTTCCAAAATGCATAGCGTCAGTGTTGTTTCTTGGAATTGTATAGTAGCATATGTACTTAACATATAACTTATAGCAAAAAAGCGCTCGCCATGGATTGTAGCGCACTGGGGTAGTGGGGTGGGTTCCGTCAATGTGGTTGGTCTTGAGGATTCGGTAGTGAAAGAAACGATATAGTTGTTTCCGAATTTTGTCGCTGACTCTTCTTACGACACCACATGCCTCCGCCTTTGTCTTTCCTCTTTACATTGGAATGACACCTTTTCACTCCCCACCGCGACGAAGGATATCTGCTGGCATCCATTGCTGGGGCGTTTTAACGCACCCTCTTCGCGAAAAAGCGTCATTCCATGCACCCCTCCGACCAGACACTGCAGAAGATTGATGGTAAGCCGATGGGCTCGTTCGCCTCAAGAGAAAATGCCCGAACCAAGCGCCATGTAATCGAATTCCTTGAAGAGTTATCGGGCAACAGCTGTGGTTGGTAGCTGTGGCGTATGCTTAAACATCATGGGCAAACATAGAACACTATTGCTAATACCGTTCACCGAGAACACAATGAGGAAATTCAACTTGTACTACAAGAGCCATGTGCTGGAAATCTTTCTACCCTGGCATGAAGGAGTAGCATTTGCTTCGGCCCTAACGTTTGGTTAGGAGTTGTGTGAGAAAAAATGTGACAACAGACAGTCGGTAAACGCAATTATTGACCTATGCGAGAATTGCCGAATGATTCTCCAGCGCCCTGGCATCTCCTTGTCACCAATGTTCATGACTATCAAATGCTCGGGTTGTTGTTTCGCGCAGTCCGTTTCCAAATTCACAAAGTATCGTCAGAAGAAAGATACTGCTTCAAAGTGCCGGTAAATTTCTAACTTTCCAGCCACGTGTGAGCCGATTGTGGGCTCTAATACCCGTCAACAGTGTTACAATTCATCACGGAACTTGTCAGAAATACCCGGACACCAGCAGGAACGGCCTGCCGCTGCAAATGACTTCCAGAGTCTAAAATGAAATGCGGTGGCTGCTGTGTGTTTCCTAAAGATAACGGGACTGGACAGTATATTTTAATGCCTGTGCTCAATAACCCTTGCCAGGGTACTGACGGGTGATGCGTGGCTGAATGGTGGGAAGCACTCAATTTTAACCTTCCATTTGTTCGAGATAGTACTCAATTTATCCTGTCATTCGGTCGTTTTACACGCTTTCCTCATTTGTTGAGATACTTTACTCGGTGTTTTCTTACATGCCCTGCAACGGGTTCGCGTACCTGGCACCTAGTGCATTACAAAGATATCGCCCTGAGCTTTAATTGTCAGCACCGTGATTGATCATGACCTCTGGTCGCGTAAAATGTCGGCCACGAAATCTCATCAAACGAAAGACAAATAACGTAATTGGTGATTCGGTTTGAAACAGCCTACGATATCCGTTATTCGGCAGCCGGTCCCGTTGGTCATGGTTTTGTGCAGGGAGCGGCCGGAGACTTACTGTGATCTCATTCCCTGTGGGTGCGAGCTGACTTTTCGCCTGCGTTTCAAACCACTTGAGACATCTGCCCTGCTTTCCCCGTCTCCCCAGCAGTGCCGTATCGTTGGTCTCTTGAGATCGGAGTTCCGACGTCTTGACGGAGTTCCGAGAACTTCGATGGGCTGAGAACGTGTTCAGGCTCGGCGTTTTGTCCCGCAGCCTTAGTTAACACAGTCTGTTCGCATTATGTTCCGCACATCACGGTAACGCATTCCGAAACATTCATCACATTTGAAATGCGAATCGAGCCAGTGCAATGCAAATGACGAAAGGAAGATATGCCCTTGCTTTTGATCCCCGGTTGCGCTTTAAGATAGCAGTATGGCCTTGGTCGTTGTACTGTCTTGGTTACTTGGCCCGACCGCCGGCTACGTAAACAGAGTTCCCTTCTTCACAGCACGCCTGTCATAAAAAGGCGATCAGATAATGCGAAGATGGAAAAGCCTGATGGGGATCTAGCGGAGAAGGTGACACTCTTAGGAAATTGGAATGGAAGATCTTGAACGAAAGTAACGAAAGGGGAGGGGAGGACGGACATGGCGGAAGACGAAAGGAGGAGGCAAAATATGCGACGGAGAGGGAAAACACGGAGGTTGGGCGAAGAAAGAAAATAGGAGGACGCGGTGGAAAAGAGAAAGGAGATGAGGACGAAGTGGGAAATGGGGAAGAGGAGAGGAGGCGGAGGAGGATTTGAGGAAGGGAAGAAGATGGAGGTGGAGGGGGAGGAGCATGAGCATGAAGAGGGACGAGGAGCAGGCGCAGGAGCAGGAGGATCAGGAGAGGAAGAAGCGGAAAAGGAAGAGGCGCCCTCCGGTGCCGTACTCTGACCGTCGGATTGATTGCCTGGGGCCATCTTGGCATGGGCCTACCCCTGCAGGGCCTGCGCCGTGCTCGACGTCTCTCGTGCGTCCAGTCATCCATGGAAGCCGATCATCGCGCTAGACTGACTCCCCCTCCATTGCTTTCTCGTCCCCAAGTACGCGTATCAGATAAGAGGTTATTGGTTTCCGGCATCGCCGTTCCGAAAAACGTCGATTTTTCAGTTCCCGCGGTATGTAATGTGCCATAAGAATTTTGTGTACGCTAGTGGTAGCGCACGTTGGGTAGATGACTGCAGATTGCCTGTAACACATACGATCTGTGTGTATGTACCCGGCCAGCAGCTTTAGAATGTCCTGTCGGAGCTGACCGGCGCTGGACGGGCCGCGTGGTCTTCGGCCGCAGACCGGCCACCGCTTGAAGGGGCTGGGAGTCAGACGGGCCGGGTGGTCTTCGGCCCACAGACCGGCACCGCTCAAGGGGCTGGGGGTTAGGACGGACCGCGTGGTCTTCGGCCACAGACAGACCGGCACCGCTCGAAGGGCTTCGTCCGCAGACCAGCACGCTCGAACGGGCTGCTTACACCTACATAGTCGTCTTGCGTGTTAAACCCCGTGATGAAATTGTGCCATCTCCTCGTTAATGACTTTGTTTGTTGTTTTTAAGAGGAATTACTGTTATTCTGAAATAGTTCTGCAAAGTTTTGACGCGGACGAAAAGTTTTTACACATAACACGGATGTTATGGAAAAGGGACATCACTTGGCTAGGCCAGTTGTGGTTATGTTTAGCAGATGCATATGCCATGACGCTTCCCCCGTGACTTCTTGGCATTTGTGCTTAACTATCGCCGCACGCTGTAATGAAGGTCGCTTTGTCAGCCAAACAACAGCTTATTTTTAGAAGCAGTCTCAAAGGATGTCTGTAGCCACACAGATAAGACAACAGTATTAACCTCATTCCTCGGAAAAATCGGGAGAATGGAGATATAGTTAGGTTGATATTTCGGCAACATGCCTATCCCGAAACAATAGCAGAAGTGTGTGTACTTTTGCAGAAGTGTGCTCCGCCATTGTTTCGAGAAAGGCAGGTTGCCGAAATATCAACCTAACATATTTCCATTCTCCTGTTTTTTTTTTCGAGGAATAAGGCTAATACTATTGTCTTATCTTTGTGGCTAATGCTTCTCGCTAATGCACTGAACAACTAACATGTCTGTACCTATATGATCATTTATAGATGCATCACGTCAGCTACAATAGCAGCTTCTCACAACACCAGACGAATTGCGGTATAATAGGTTTAATGTTGGTACGTATCTCATCAATACCGAAACTAGCATTTCCACTCGACATGTTGTTTATACCGATGCCTTTCAATGTTCACTGATCCCATATACTCAGCTTCACCGAATGGATGAATATCTTTTATGATATTTTGAATGATATGATGATACTATGCATTACGATATAATGCTATATTTTATTATGAATGATCTTTCGCTACGTCGGATGCTTGCGCTGTACTTAAATGTACGAAGATAACATTTCCTTCGAGAGTTTTGAAAACAAGTTTCGATTTCTAAGAGCGTCTTTAACTTATGCCAACACATCGACCATCACCCAGGGTTTGGCTTGCATGCCTAATCGAAAGCCGTCTTCTCTCCAACGGCGTCAACCCTTCTCTGCGTGACCTGGCTCCCAAAAATCTGCTAACAGCCTCGTTGGGTTGTCACACGCACCGGGTACCATCCTGGTATTGCTAGCCAGCGTTCGGTCTCCGGGGCACTACCGGCAGCAAACATATTGTATCAGCTGGAAATTGTCGTAGTCAAGGTGCTTCGCACTGCCAGGGTGCTTCAGTTTTTCTGTGCAGGAGCCGGCAGGAATCTGTGAGGTTCCGGGACAGCGCCGGCACCTGACCTTATCAATGTGTGACGAAATGTCAAAGGGGTGACGAATGTATGGGATCGGCGCGAAATTGAGGGATTGATACGCAGTCGGCGCGGATATTGAGGGATTGATACGCAATCGGCGCGGATATTGAGGGACTGATACGCAGTCGGCGCGGATATTGAGGGATTGATACGCAGTCGGCACGGATATTGAGGGATTGATACGCAGTCGGCGCGATATGAGGGAGGTCCACGACCCTCCTTGCATAGTACTCATCTCGGCACACTTCGCTGAAATCAGGCAGACCGTCAAACACACCCAGCATATTAGCAAGGGAAGCACTCTATTAAACAGGCATTATTGTGCACGGAAACCCCTCTTTCGTCTGTCACGTCAAGTAGAGAAGCGGACTCCGCGGACTCGGCGAGAAGCGGACTCTGCCCTCACCGCGCTTCCGTCATCCAGTGTTGACCGCTCTGTTTCATGCAGACCTTAGATTGTCTTGTGCCTGCCAACCCTGCCTCATCATTACACTTTGGACAATGCACCAAGAGCTGTAACTCACGGCACGCATGCACCTAGGACTGCCTCCACTCGGTCAGTCTGCCTTCTCTACAGTCGTCTATCGGGCTCTGCCTTCCACGGATTGTCCTAATTTCACCTTCCCAATATGCTTAACCATCACTTTTCAGCCATTCCCAGCCCACAAGAACCCCCCCAAGGCCCCTAAGCGGCATAACCCTTAACCCCCTCTCCCTGGCCGGTCTTTCCACAGCCAGTCTCGCCGACTCTGTCCCTGACCGGTCTTTCCACAGCCAGCCTCCCCGATTCCGTCCCTGCCCCACTGTGCTCCCCGACTCTGTCCCTGCCTACGGTCCTCCCTGCCTCCTCCCCCCCCCCCCTCGCCGCCGCTCCACAGATCCGCCGCCGACGTGACGGTCCCCGTGTGTATGTGTGGCTGCAGCTGACACCAGCGCCGCGGGCCAGCCCGGCTGTCGGTCGGGCCCGTATGGAGACCACGTGACCGGGCTGGCGTCAGCTGGCGGCGACATCAAGGCCCCCGCGGGCGATCTGTGGACACGCGGTCAGCCCGGCGGCCGTTTGGCGGCCCCGAGTGTGCCGCTGCGTTGCGGCTGAGGTATATGAATTTGAGTGGGGCTGGGAAGAGCAAGAAAGGGGGGCGATGCGGCCAGTGATGTGAGCGGGGACGGAGAAGCAGAGGGGACCAACAAAGCACGGCATGCGCGGTGTCGAACGCCACTAGCGGAGGTGTGCGCATATTGTAACCCCTGCGCACGTGTCCCCCTTTCCGTGACAAGTGATTTCATGGTTTAAGGTGTATGCAACAAAATACCTGATTGTTACAAGCTCCAAGAAGGCACCCCGTAAAATAAGGATGTCAAAACGTTTCATGTGTTTTACGAAGCAAAGAAATTGTGCGAGACTGGATCGAGCTAAACTCGGTTTTCAGTTAAATATTTGATAGTTGTGCCCATGCCCTACTGTGAAACCTTGTGTACGCTCTTGGTTCTTTGTAACGAACGACAAGCAAGTCACGCACATGATGATCAAGGACATATGTGTATCACCGTTAGACAATCCTACGTAGTAGATATGTAGAACAAAAAACAATGGCCTGCACCAGGGCATTAACTTTTCGTCGTGTCACGGGTTCTGACAACGCCATAAATCCTGCCCCATTGGATGTCCCGGTATCTATCGCAACAGCCCTCCAATCACTTATTTTCACGGAATTACGCAATGTCGCACAATGGCTCGGTACTCATCACTACCTCAGTCGGTCTTCGCTCTCCAACCCTAGCCGACCTTCAGCCGACCTCTGGCCAAACTTCGTCCTTCTTCTGGCCGACCGCCAGCCGACCTCTGGCCGACCTTCAGCTGACCTCTTGCCGACCTTCAGCTTGGGAGCTCCGTCCGCGGCTTGCTCCCTGTTCTTGACAGAAGACGCGGTGTGAGAGGGAACACAATGGACAGGCGTTCCGAAGGCAGATTATTTAGGAGCCCACGTCGCTCCAGTTCGTTGTAGACTAATTTGGGCTGCCAAGCGCTGGAATGTGCGGCATAGCATCCCCCGAAACGGTGGGCGGTAACATCCACAACCGACACCTGTGACGCTGCAAACAACATCACACGAAAGGGGCATTGAATGAGGACAGCAACAGGACAGCAAAGCTTGTATAGAAACTGCAGCCGATGACAACATGATGTGCCTGGCACTGTATTTGCTTGGACTACTATCACTGGCCAACTCTCCCTAAACGTCTGCATTAACACCGTGTGTGTGGCCCCACTTTTTGCAAGATTTAAGATTCACACACAGTTTCCGGGGTTGTTTCAGTTCAGTCAAAGTCGCGACATTGACCGATGATGTATTGATTTTCAATGCACATATATCCAATGCGATATGAATATGACGATGTACGGGTGGACGGTTGAATGCCTTGCAAGAACGGCTTATTTCCGTTATGAGCTCAATACCATTTGATTTCCTCACCTTGGAAGTCTCCGTTCAGTTTATTATAGGGGCACGTATTCGCATGGCCTTGACAGTGTATAGCCAGCTTAACATCGTTCCTAATTGCCCTGATGAGATATTGGCCGTGGCGGATATTTTGATTCTCATGCGCAAAAATTAAGTTCACCGTGGTGCTCCCAGCTCCTCAGGTACACCAATTCGTTATGAGTTGGCGTATTGATAAATGTATGGAGCACCATGTACCTACTAGCGATCTGAGACAGCAAAATGCTAAGGAATGCTTGGGAATGCTAAGCTAAGTGTTTTCAATATCATCGTTTTGAGGGAGTGGCTGATGACTTGTACAGCTGAAGGTGTAGCGACTAGCACAGTGTTGGAAATTTGAATATAATGGGGAGTGTATGTAGATTCTTCAACGCACGTTTCCCTCAACCAAAGCGTGAGACTGATGCTACTGCAAAGCTCGCTACGCGCGCTGAGCTCCGCAAGGAGACATGGAATTTCAAAATGTCTTTTCCTCTATGCATTCCATGAGACTCTGTTCCAATTTGTTAGCACGAAAACTAGAGCGCTGCAAATAGTTCAGAATTTTTGTATGTTGTGCTATTCTGTAAATCGTTGTGCTGCTGCCCTACTTTCCTGAATGCTTTAAAGCCTCGCGTGAAATAATGTTAGGGACGGTGGATAATTAATACCCTTTGTATTATATGCACCAAATCTTTCATCCACCAACGCCATCTGTGCGAGCATGTGCTGTTAAGGATGAAAACCTATTTTACGAAGAGGGGTTACGACAGTTTTCATGACCTATACACCCATCTGAAACGCTACCGTCTTTGTTCGTATACTGCTGAGCGGTAATCATTAAAAGGAGTCGAAGGACAAAACTTCAAACGTAAAAATTTCAAATGGCCTCAGGTAAAAGGGATAGAATCGGATGTCTGCGGACCCC
>NW_023596448.1:7095144-7110009 GCF_011947565.3 Pollicipes pollicipes | reverse complement strand
GGACAGAGAGAGACAAAGAGGTCGTGGGTCGTCACCCAGAATGATTATATCTAAGTATACCAACTACGAAATGCTTAACATCATCTGATTAGGTTGAGTGACAGTCCAAGATTTGCCTTCCGCTAATCTTGTTCTGCATACCAGACACGTGCATTAAAATATAAATGAACGAACACGGCATGTTTGACCAGCATAACCAGGCAAAGTTGGGTGGCTGGTGGGTGAGCCTGTCGCCGAGTTGGCTAGCCAGGCGCAGGTGTATCGCTGGCCGACATTGACCTGTGTAGGGCACGGCCGCGTGGCAAGGTGGCGAACGCTGTGCGCCTGACCGTCCAACGAACACGCTCCCTGTGCGCTTGGCCGTCCTACGAACACACCCGCTGTGTGCTTGCCCGTCCGACGAACACACTCGCAGTGCGCCTGACCGTCCGACGAACGCACTCGCAGTGCGCCTGACCGTCCAACGAACACGCTTGCAGTGCGCCTGACCGTCCGACGAACGCACTCGCAGTGCGCCTGACCGTCCGACGAACACGCTTGCGGAGGCGTCAGGCATGCAGACCCTGGGGAGTCAGCTGTCCCAAGTTCACACGGTCGATGGCTCCGTTAGGCGCGGGTGACGGGCCTGGGGATGCATCTTTGCTGGCTGAAGAATTAGATTGCATGGGATAGAAGAAGGCGTGGTATTTTGGGAGCTTGTATCGGGGGCAGGGGGGGGGGGGGGCAGTAGATTTGAATCAGAACTCATCTGAAAAGTGTTGGCATGGCAGGGCTCCTCCTTCAGAAACACGATAAGTTTCGCCTAAAATCAGACGCTTCATGTACAGTGCCTGATGCGGTCGCTGTCGCTCCTGTCTTTCTAACTACTAGCCTATCAGAGAGAAACACTTATTCAGCTTCATATCCAGTCTTCAGTGATGTGTCGTGCCCACCCATCATCAACAAACCAGCCTTCCGAAGCCGAGAACGGAACTAATTTCGCCGGACGGGGACGAATGACGCATGCGAATGGGCGCTGCGCAACCGGTGGGTTCCTCTGTGGTCCGCTATTCAGAATGAGCCGGCATGAATGGCATCCAATTAGCCAAACAGAAGACGTATTATGACGCCATCACTTCAGGTAACAGACTCAACCCACATTTCCTGGGCAGTAGTTGTTGGGGGTCACGGACTCGGGCCACTGGGCCACCGTTCGTTTTACACTGGGTTGGCATCGGTAAATTTGCAGGAGCCCGATTTAACGTCATCGTAAATATGAAACTTTACAAATGTCCCTGCTCCGCTGCACTGTGTGGTGCGCGTATCCGTCGTGCAGGTGATGTTAAAGGCACCGATGAGCGTGGGCACGCGATGTGTCGGCCTGACATCCAGCGGCACTATAAGATCCCCACCATCCTGAGCATTTCATCTTCTTTGATCGCGTGGAGAGGAAGGCTACTAGGATCCGTTTTCCCATATCTTCACCGTGCGTACCTTTGAAAATGGTGTTATCAAATGGACGTGCCAATGATATCACAGATCAGCGATCTCAGCTCGTAGGGAGTCAAATCTTAGAGACACGTTCCGCGGCTCAAAACAGCACTGAACCATGTCCTCGAATCGGTCTGATTCTCTGGTGGGCGGTTCAAGAGATACATTCGATATGCTGTGGGCCTCGTACACCAACCTTGAAATACATCGACGAAAGCTAGCGCGTTAAATGATCTGACATGCGTCGTGGGCGTAGTTATTGAAGCAAGACATACTGGGGCCTTGACGCGGAGAACATTCCGTGACACTAAGCGCGCTTAATGGCAACTGCATGGAGAAATAAAAACAAGGCAAATGTGTTGTCAAGTTCCCTGCCGTCAGTGCTCCCTCTCTCACGTTCAACATGCTTGGCTAGCGTTCTTGAAACACCGCGTCATGTACGTTGGGCGCATCGAGCGAACGCTGCCTGCTCTCCGGTTGGCCGAGCCGCCACCGGTCACGTGGCGTGAAGCAGAACCACCGGCGGCGGTCATGTCTGCACCACGTGTCGTTTCCGTCTGGAGGTTTGAGTTTGAATGGTCCGTGAATAGTCGACAAACTTGCACCAGATTCAGATGTCCTGGAATTTCGCCACATTTAACTCGGCTTGACTGGCGGAATTTTTGTTGAGTTGTTCATCAAATGCCTCGTGCTTTTACATTCCAGAAAATGCAACGTATCTTGTGCTTGTTTCAGTGGTTGCGAATAAACAGAACATGGACGGAAAACATAACAGCCAGTCGATGTTGCAAATATTGCATATGATTGTGGACGCCAGCCACGATGCATCAGGGGGCAGCCCAGCCCAAATAAACAAAATTTACGCATACAGGTTATTCATAGAAGCATCCAAACATGGATTTACGCATACAAGCACGGACTTAAACCAAAATAAATAAATTTACAACCTAGTCCTATGTGACTTGATGGTTTGATTAACTTGTCGAACGGTAAACATAAGCCGCAGTTGGTAACTGTAATGATGGTTACCTGCCGATGGTGCAATCTCTTTTCTGAAAGGAAGCCTGTTACTTTAGATTGCTTATGCGCATATTATATCTCACAATCAGTAATGGTGCAATGAACCAATCACTATGTACACTTTCCTAAAAAATCCCTGATTGCAATGTATTCCAACCGAAATGTTCTTTGATAATGATCTGATTCGCACAAGTATATTCCGTCCAATTGAAATCAAATGAAACCTAACTGGGCGGCTGGTTTCACTTGCCCTGCGAGTCATGTCATCCAAGATGTGTGTGAATTGAAACCGTTCTCTCGATTCAGCGTTAATTTAATTATGTGCGAAAATCGAGCATTTTTTGCAAGAAAATGATAGCTGGTAACGAAATAGATGGTGATCAATGCATCAATTTACTAAAAACAATCCGAAATTTGTCATGAAAGAACAGTTACCTTGAACTATATCACGTACTGGTAATTGCACTCTGTTACCGTTCAATTTGAATTTACCCCACAAGCCTTATTTCAAACGTGTGAACCGTCCGTGTGAACCGTCCGTGTGAACCGTCCGTGTGAACCGTCCGTGTGAACCGTCCGTGTGAACCGTCCGTTATCTTCTGCTGTCGGAAGCGGACTAAGCGAGACAGGAAAGAACTGCTGCCTTATGAGAGCACAGAAGCATCCTTTTTGTAACGCATTGCAAGCCTTTGTCATATCCTGAATCTAGCTACAAGCTTGCTAGCACATCATTTGCAAAGGTGAGTTTTGGATGCTGGAAACTTGTTTGCGTGTGCCGCTCATCATTCATCACTGCACTCAATGTCATTGCATGCCTGTTTTGTTGTGGCTGAATTTACGTTTCACACGGTGGAGTAAGCTACTGGGTGAATGTCTGGGTAATGTTGTACCGCCGCACAGTTAGCATCGATAAACATCCCTAAAGCCCGTGACTTACTTTACTCTTTGCCCTGGCATGTCGCTCACAAAGAGCAGAAGAACCATTTGCGCTGTGGGGACGTTTCAAGGAACTTTGACCATTTGGCGCTTCACACAGCTGAAGCCGATCCGTTTCCCTCAATGTAACCGCTAGGCTGCGGTTGCCGTGTGAAGATTCCATCAGGCATAGCGGAGATCATCCATCACAAGACGACATCTTTTGTACGAGTCGGATAGGATCGGTTTCAGCAGAACCGCGGCTTTCCCGAGAACTATCAGCCGACACGGTGTTTGGCGGTGGCCGTGTTAGCATCGCAGCGGCACGAAGTCCGGAATATAGATCCCCCGCAGGCTGGAACAAGAACGGAACCACGACCGAAGTGTCCTACCTGATCTAGGGATTCACGATCGAACTGAAGCTGTTTGCGTCACTCCGCTCTCCGCGCATGACGGAGTCATAGTCAACTTCCTTCATGGGTATGCTGTGCCGCCGTGCATGGCGTTCTTGCGGCTCAAACTACAATTCCCAGTCCTGCCGGCTCTCCGTAGGTATGGAGCAATGACAAAGACATGCCTACTATTGAACACGCGCCCAGGCGGCCGATTGGAGACGCCTCTCTCGGTTGGAATCAGTTTGGCCTCTCTGGGATCTCAGGAGCTAAGAGACTTAGAAACATAAAAATTCACAACGTGTGTTGACCTGTACGTGAGCTCACTTACGTCGAAGTTTGAGGTTCCTAGTTCATGACCTTCGGGTTAGATAGGGTCAAGCAAGGTCAAACCCCAGGTTTATTTCCAAAGGGCCCCTCAGACCTAGATAGCTGTTCTGGGCAAAATGCCACATACTCATATAAGGTCAATGACCTTGTTTGATCCTTTGAAGGTTATGGCCAACAAAATCATAGAGAACGGCTTTGAATTTTAAGTTCGGATAAGCGATAAAGATTACGCTAGGCGGCATGTTCCTAAAAACAAAATGTCGACCTGGGGCATTCTAGATCAGTGACCTATTCTGACCTTTAGGAAGTCTATGAGAGGTGTATAATGCGGTTCCTGTTATCAATAAGTTCAAAATGAGCACCAGAAACTACCCCACGCAACAGGCCCTAAACTAATAAACAGGTTGATTTTGACCTTGGTCTGACCGTCATACCTGACCTTGTATGTAATGTGTCCACTCAATTGTTGTGTTACTTAAAAAGTATCTCAGAGATTGTGGCTTCGTCTTACACTCCGTTGTTGGACCAGATCGAACTGGTCCCTAGAAATTGCCTTAGCTGAAACCATGGCCCAACTTTGACGTGCCTTAGATGAGTGATCAGAATGGCCCACTTTAATTTTTTTAATTTTTAACGTCCATTCACTCAATACGATGTGTGTAACCGACTGATAAGGGGACACATGTCCTCAGTGCCCATCCCCCCTGAGTACTACACTGCCCCTGAGGCACCACTGTGAGGAAATCTCCCTGAAAATCCTGCCCCAAACCCAAAATCCGTGACGCCGCTCCTTCTGAGAAGTACGCCACGGTTGCCTTCACAGTGGAACTCTCCCACAGCATGTCGCGAAACGGAGTGGAGCCGAGGCCATGCCGTGCGAATCTTGGAGGAAGCGAAACATAAGGGGCTCCGTTTTGCTCGTGTAGACCTTCAGTCTCTGGTACTACAACTTGGCGGCTGATGGGATCAAAGCCTTTCCCACGATAGAAATGAGTTGAGGAAGGAAATCTTTCTCGGTAGCGACCAAAGCTTTGGTATCATCAGCACCATGTACTAATGCGCTTCATGAACGTGAAGGGTTAAGTCATAAACATGTGTATGGAACGTAAAATAGACAAGTGGGGAACATTGGAGCACACCGATGAGATTGAACAGGAGCCTCAGCAGAATAAATATTGGTTACCACGCCCGTCAGCCGTACCAACAGACCAAGTTCATTGTCAACTGCAGACAGCGGAAATTACTGTCCGCTGTCTACTGACCTTTCTGGAAGGTCGGCGGGAGGAAAGACGGCGACAAATTACACAGTGCGCTATGACGCTGACCCATCAACCTCAGCCGTCTGGCCACTCAGAGGCGACCTCTTCTGTCTACTTGAGGAAATCAGATGACCGGCTAGACTTATAATGAAGCCTTCTTTGTTCTTTTGTGCTTTAAAGTATTCTGTGCTTACTGTGCAAGCTGGAGTTGAATTGAGCCAACGATAGTCATGTCCGGTATTATATCTACTGAACACGAATATTTGCATGGCGTAATCAAGCCTTAAGATGATTACGATCAGGAGAAGTCATGAGAGGTCCTCCCATGACGTTTGGGCCTGAAATGGCCGACGGCTATTGATTGCTACCTCAGATAGAGCCTAACCGTCAGAAGATGTTTAATTAAAGCGATGAATAGCTCAAACGACATCTGCCCTTTTCATGAGATGCCGTCTGATCGGTGGGCAGCTAAGTGGGTTTGGCCACCAGCTGAGTTCGCAACATACGGATGATATCAGATGAGCTCGTTTAACATCACATGTATATAGCGTTTGGTGAGTACGTGGTAGAAGTTGCTTTAAAGCAGAGAACGTATTCGCTTGGATCTGAAAAGGCTTGGGTGGTGTTCGGTCCGAACACAAGCCACATGAATTGAAGTTAAGACGACTTTGTGAGCAAAAATCTCTTTCAATTAAGCAGCGTCGTATGAGTCTCCTCCATTCCTCCTGTGAACGCTTAAACGGACGACGATTGCGATGTCGTCATCGGTGGTTTTGCAATGATCGCCAATTTTGTACCGACAAACACACGAGTGCGGTATGTAAGCGCTTTGGAAAGGCATAACCGCGGGAGATGTCCGTCTGGGAAGACCGCAATATAAGTCATGTCCTGGTCCAGCTGACGCGCTGACGACGCAATCAGCGGTTAAGCAAAACTTGTCTATTTGCGCGACATTCGGCGGTGATAATATCTATATTGAATATACAGTTCCCGACAACTGCCTGACAGACGACTACACCCACAGCGAAAAGCACGCGTCTACATTAGTTCGTGTCGTCCGACCTTTCACTTGCGACATTTTTCTCAGCTTATTCAATCAGCATCATGCCTGCCGGGCACGCTACCAGACAACGTAAACTTACCTGGCGGTCATTTATCTCCATTGACCGTATGCTGCCGTCTCTTCCCCGAACGAACAAGCCGCTTCGATGCCGGTCGCCGTGGGGAATGTCCACGAGTGCCATTGGCGTGTTACGGATGGACATCGGCCACGCCTGTCGATATCCGCCCGCCGATGATTAATCTGCTTGGCATGCGACGGGCGTTTATTGTGGACGGCGGCGAGGCGGGTAATTATTCAAATTTCCGACGCCGACCGCCGGCGGTCCAGTCCTGCCTGTCGGCCGGTCCTCACGGCCCAGCGGGCGAGCGTGGGGCGGGATAAGCCGGCCAGGCTGCTAAACTCAGCGGCAGAGGCTCGGCGGACCGTCCAGCTATCACTCGGGATCATTTCATATGCTCAGCTCAGTGATTGGGTGTGTTGCGTTTCCTTCTTCACCAGGCAGAGCCGATGGTGCAGTTCCAGTCACGTTCAAACATGCAATTATGCGTTTGAAGACGCTTAGAAAAGCCTATACGTGGTGCCAAGGTACATGCCATTTTCGAATGCGTTTGCCCTGCCAAAAGTGTCTGGTGCTTTGCTCTTGCATGCCCCGGTAGTGCATGTTACACGCCAGAGGCATCAGTTTGCACAGTGTGGTCTGGCTGGGTGCACTGCACACTGCACAGTCGTGCACTGTGCGGCGTGCTTGGGGGCACTGCACGCTGTACAGTCGTGCACTGTGTGGTGTGTTTGGGCGCACTGCACACTGCACAGTCGTTCACTGTGCGGCGTGGCTGGGCGCACTGCACGCTGCACATCCGTGCACTGTGCGGCGCGCGACTGGTGTGTGGAACTAGTACGTTTTTCAGCGGGTCGATAGTCCACCCCTGGATAGCCTCGCCAGTATGAGCGAGTTAGGGCAGCCTCTGCCCCGTTGGCCTCTCAGACACCCAGACGATGGAGCCGTCTCTGCCAGGGTTCGCGGTACTGCTTGCAGACGGTGGGGTGCCGTGCTCGACGACCGGGGTCATCGAGGTCAGGATTCTGCCGCGGCAGCGAGCCGTGGAGCGCCTGCCACATCTAAGATAAAGTGTAGTGGCAGATAGGCTACGGATAAATCTTAGCAAGCCTCAATCATTCAATCAATGACATGATTGATTTTTGCGCATTAAAAAGTCAAACACATGGTTAAGTTTGGCGACCAAGTCCTGCCGTTGAGGCTCGTCGCACACGTCACAAGACCGCGTGCGTCAGGGCTCCTCGAGGGCGTGGTGACCGCGTGGTTGGCGCCTTCAGCTCTCATGTGGGGGCCCGGGTTCAAGCCTCGGTTGCGCCATGGCCACTGAGCGTTGACATAACCTCCGCAGCGGCGTTCCATAAAAGACTGCGCGGCGATGCGCATCGAGTTCGTTTTTTAAAAGACAAAAAATCACACGCTTTCAACTTTCGCCGCACCTTTAAAGCTTCTCGTTATGTTCTCGGCATCACTTTTAAAAATTCTCCATGCCTCCCGTCTTGACCTAAAGGCACTCTTGTGGCCACGGCCGCGCGGGACAGCCGAACTCAGCGGCCTGTGTTTGCGCCAGCCGTGAGGCGGCTGATCGATGCCCCTGCCTCATGCCCGCAGGATACTAGGAGAGCCACTAGGAGACGCCTTCAGGCGACGTTGCAGTGGCTAAAGGAGAGCTGGGTTGCAGGTTGAGGTTAAGGTCCGTGTAGGGATGCATTTTCCCATTCAGTTGACGGGAGCTCTGCACTTTGAGAAGAAAGTGTGCCAAATGCGGGGAAAACTGCTTGTTGTCGTATTTTGGGGGAATATTGGATCACTTTTCACTGCTCAGCCCCCCCCCCCACGCCGATCCCGTTATGCGAAACTGCGTCCTGAATCCGTCACATCTGGATATACTTTTCTGTAGGGGTGTTGCTCTCGCGTCGTAAGGCGGGCGTGGAAGCTGAGTGAAATTCCCTACACCCGCCCGTTGAAACAAGCGCCATCAACTTCAGCAGGCTTTCTCTCAGGACCAGCTCTAAACCAGGAAATGGTAGCACTCATTTTACTGCAGCGCGGTGTCTGCGGATATGATTTGTTTTAAATGCGCGCCTCGGTCCAGTGATCCTCCCGGAGGGCATGGTCTCTCTTTAGGTCACAAAGGCAGCCCTCCGTTCACCGGGTCAGAGAGCTGAGATAGCACTGCCGTGCGTTTATGTCCTGCGATAGGGACTATGGCAGCGAGCAAACGACCGAGACTGTCCTAAAATGAAAGCGAGCTTGCGTGCGTGCGTGCGTACGTGCGCACGCGCGTGTGTGCGTGGGATTGTGTGTGGTGTGTGGTGTGTGTTGTGTGTGTGTGTGTGTTGTGGTGTGTGGTGTGTTGAGGGGTTGGTGTGTGTGTTGTGTGGGTGTGTGTGGTGTGTGTGTGTGTGGTGTGTGTGTGTGTGGGTGTGGTGTGTGTGTGTGTGTGTGTGTTGTGTGTGTGTGTGTGTTGTGTGTGTGTGTGTGTGTGTGTGTGTGTGTGTGTGTGTGTGTGTGTGTGTGTGTGTGTGTGTGTGTGTGTGTTGTGTGTTTGTGTGTGTGGTGTGTGTTGTGTGGGTGTGTGTGTTGTGTGTGTGTGTGTGTGTGCTGTGTGTGTGTGTGTGGTGTGTGTTGTGGGTGTGTGTGTGTGTGGTGTGTGTGTGTGTGTGTGTTGGGTGTGTGTGTGTGTGTGTGGTGTGTGTGTGTGTGTGTGGTGTTTGTGTGTGTGGTGTGTGTGTGTGTGTGTGGTGTGTGTGTGTGGTGCTGTGTGTGTGTGTGTGTGTGTGTGTGTTGTGTGTGTGTGTGTGGGTGTGTGTGTGTGGGGGTGTGTGGTGTGTGTGTGTGTGTGTGGTGTGTGGTGTGTGTGTGTGTGTGTGTGTGTGTGTGTGTGTGTGTGTGTGTGTGTGTGTGTGTGTGTGTTGTGTGTGTGTGTGTGTGTGTGTGTGTGTGGTATGTGTGTGTGGTATGTGTGTGTGTGTGTGTGTGTGCGTCATTGACGGGTCTAACTTGAAAGATCCTTATAACGAAACAGTCAAATACATTTTTGGATGTACAGTAAGCAGAGTTCACGACCTAACGCGTTAAAACGAGATCGACATCCGGGTCACGGCGTTGTTTGAAACCGCACAAAAGATAGCCAACTACGTCGCTGGCAATCGCTTGGGAATTAAACGCATCGCTTTCAGGTTTCTTGAATAGCTTCTGAGCCGTTCTAGGTAAACCCCATCACGTCTTCAGCACCGGTTGCCGTGTTCAATTTGACACGTTCTCTGGAACCAATTTTTCCGTTGCTGGGTCAGGTCACGGGTATGCGGCCTCACTGGTTAAGGCTGCCACGGCTGGCTTTATCCAGAGGCAGCAAGTCCAAGACTTCTTTATGGGTTCCTATTGATTCGATGTCATAATTCGCTGGTTTCTCTACGCGTCAATCAAGGACCTTGGCCACTATGTTTCGTCACATCCGGTCACCATCTAAGGCACTGTCGGGTCGTCTCATAACTGTCGAAGCCATATTATTTCTTTTCCATTGCGAAAGAGATGTCTGCACACCTGACGCATTTTTGAAACCGGTGGCAACCTTCCCGGTCACCTTAGGTAGCAATACAATCCCGTGACTCGAAGGGTGTAGATTGGTGTAATGGCCGTATCTAACCTTGAACACGTGGGACCTCGAAATAATGTGACATTCGTCATGATCTTTGCCAATGTCGCGACGTTTCTGACTCGAAGTAACAACAACCTATAGGTAGGCGTTTTGCCTCTATGATAGATTCTCATGACAGTTGCAACAAACTCTGGAAGGCGTTACGCGATTGTCAGGCTGTATGTAGTGTCAGACGCTGTGAGGATTTAAAAGCATTACCGACGATTCCCAGGATATGCATCACGCCTTGCCTTTTTAGTTCTACTTTTCCAGTTTTGTTATCTCTGCCTTACAAGATGAGGGCTTTCGATGTTTGATTTATACTTTCTAGATACGAAAGGCTAGGGTCGCCGATTTCCGTTCAAATTTCTCCGATCCTACCATGAGACTCGGAGAAAGAAAGCAGTGCCGAGGTAGTGACACGCAACACGGCCGGTCACTGTTGATAAGATGCACTAGGCAGGAGCGCAGCAAGGGGGCCGCCTACCCCTTCTAGCCTTGCTTTTTGTTGCCATAGATGGCTCCTAACAAAAGTTAAAAACCGGCCGTGATGCGCTTTCCACTGAGCTCCGCCTCGCCCCTCCCGTTAAGAAAATGTTTGACTGTTCCCCGGACCCCAGGCGTGCCACGTTTTGGCACATCAAATCATACCTTAAAAAACTGCAAAACCCCCGAACCTCTGCGCAGGCAGGCCGGTTTGCCACACACTGTGTGCCGCCTCCTGACAGTAATAAAAGCGCTAAATGCACAGGCATTCTGACTCGGAAAGTGGAGATGTGCTGAAATGCTGCTTCTGACAAGCCTACTGAACATCGTCATATTAGTGGTGTTTATTATGAAATTAATATACTAGAGGTTGACTGACAGCCTTAATCACGATACCCTGTGGTGCAAAGCATAAAACCAAATTACTCTCTACTTTGGATTGTGCGACGACATGTCCGTCGAAGGGTTTTATTGGTTTATTAAAGGTTTATTTTATTATATTAAAGGTTGAATGTTATTCTGCAATATTTGGCGGCAATTAATCAATACCGGAAACCCACGCTGGCTCCTACTCACATTTCACACGGTACACTATAATAATCTGCACCGGACACGTCACGTAGTGACCGACACGCGCTCTCATCGGAACGGCGAGTCAGGATGGCAGAATGCACACAATCCCGCAAAAAATGGCGATCGTTCCGCGTAACTACGCGGGGGCTGCACAGATGCCCTGTAAGTAAGCCCACGAGGATAATGTATCAAACGCGAAATAGGTTTTTCACGCACTTTCGAATCGGACCGTTGTACTAAGAGCGTCGTCGTGGTAGGCTACAGAGCATTTTCTAACTGAGAAACTGTCCATATGACGCGTCGCTATATTGTGCTGAAAACAACACTTGCGTGAAAAACAAGATAACCTATCGACTGATATTGTTGGCATATCAAAACGACGTATGAATATCACAATTAAATAGCGCGGCACCGATATCACGACTTGTCATATGACGCATCCGTTACCACTTTCCTGCAACCGAAGCGACAGAGGACGAAGGGAGTGTCCGTCCACGCCGTGGGTTGCACCATCCCAATCGGCAGAGCCTCCACTTAGACGATGGTGGAGACGTTCGCGCCGTACTTGCAAAATGAATGTAGGGTGTCGTAACACACACATACGTCACTTTTTTCGGAGGTGCAGGTTTTACAGCCTAACTTGGCACGCTAACGTGGAGATCGTTGGCCACGCATCTAGACTTGATTGGCCAAGGTCACCGGGGGGTCCGGACAGGAGTTCAGCGGTGATATCAATATCCCTAAAATATCCAATGACACCCATATCCATAAGATATCCAGCGATGTACAAATCCCTTAGATATACAGTGATATTCATATTCCTCAGATATCCAGTGATATTCATATTCCTCAGATGTCCCGTGATATTCATATCCCTCAGATATTCAGTTATATCCATATCCCTCAGATATTCGGTGATATCCACATCTCCTACATATCCAGTGATATTCATATCCCCTATATGTCCAGTTATATCCATATCCCTCAGATATCCAGTGGTATCCATATTCATCGGATATCCAGCGCATTGCCTTACTTGAGCCCCTTGCCACCCTACTACTCAATTCCTGCCGCTGCCCTCGTCAGAAAGGCGAGATTATTCCACACAATACTTCGCCGGAAGAACGTGCCGCGACAACAGATGCCTCACGCAAAATGTTATTGGATATCGGTTGTCCGGAAAATAACAGCACGCAGCGGCGAACGAGGGCGACACACGATAAGGTCTGAGACGTATATTACGGCGTGCAGCAATTTTTGCACCGACTTCACGCTTGAAAATATTCCTGCACCATTAAATTGCAACCCCCGCGCTTTATTATGTCGCAGCCAGGCGCCGAGCGATTTTCATGGAACAGTATCTCTCTTGCCCAGGCTCTCGATCGTGGTGCACAAGTTTGACAGGCATACAACTGGACTCCGACAGGGCCGTTCCAGCTGGGGCTGAATACCGTGTTCACCTGTTCACGAAACCCAATGCCTGGAACATAGAATTTCACGTCTATCCATTATTTTCATGTCGCGCATGGAAGGTGGTCGTCGCGTACATCGCACTGGTTTAGAATGCTTTTCCTTGAAACCCCGCCGTGGCCAATCCCCGTTTATAGTTGACGCCAGTTGAGCAGCGACTGCCTGGTCCATGCCCTCCACCAGTGAACCGTACAGTTCCCACCTTTATCGCACCCCCTTTACCGGGTGAGTGTCGCGTAGTCACTCTGCACGGCTGCTCTAATATGGTAAACACGTTGGTTGTTAGAATGTGTTTGTATTTGCGAATTCGCTGTGGCCAGAGCCAAATATTATTTCACTGCTGGCACATACCTGAGCACGTTTTATACAGATTTAGCTCAGCTGATGAATTCAAGCGTAATAATATGTTTTGCCAGTACGTACTACTCAGTCGTCGCTTTGACGGATGGTACTGATGGCGCCAGTAATGCGATTGCACTTGAGGCGCAGCTCACGACGGATATCTTACCATGGATCCTGAAAGCTTTTCGACGTTGCGAGCGTGTCGTCAAAATGAAAGAATAGCGGTAAGAATGCGCAAACGTTTTTTTCCAAACAAGGGCGGCACGATAGATGATATGAACTCGCAGTATTTCAGACGTTTTGACACAGGAAAGGCCCGCTCTCGCTACTGTCGCTTATTTCTCAATCGAGCTCCAATCCAAGGCATCACGGCCGGGCTGCAATGTCAGCGCGACCAGCGATCCTCAAGCCGATATCTGTTTGCTCTGCTGCTTTATTCCCTAGAGTGTTTCGCTCCACTGCCTCTGTCAGGTGAACACCAAGGGAGTCGTTCGCACTATCCTCCGAAATTGAGACTGAAACCCAGTCGCCTATCGTTGAAGAAAAACGACCTGAAGAAGCTGCGCCGGAACGAAATCATTTTGAAGTTAAGGCCACCGAGGTCAAACAGTGTCTCAAACAGTAACTCATATATACCGTTCAAATGGTCACCATCAACTGTTATTAAAACTTAAACGCAATTTGACACATATTGCTTTGGGGGGGAAATACATGCAAATTTTATCTAAAATATTCAATAATTTACACTGGAGACCACATCAGATTGACGAAGTGTTAGATGCTACTTATTCCCTCCGTTGTCAGCCCGGTCGAAACAGAGCCGAAGAAAGAAAGAATTAAACATTTGTTAGTCCACTTCGGTACCCAATGATGATCATCAACCAAACTCAATGATCCTTTCGCAAGCCTCTTGGTTTTCAAATGCAAGGTATGCCAGTGACAGTGCCACCCAACATACGATGACCTCCTGGAGTTACGAGGCGACTCACAGACCGGCATGAAAGCGACACGGTCAGGCGAAAGGCTGCTAAAGCTAATACATTACTCTACTGCGAAGCCTGGTAAATAAACTCAAATGCAAGTGGAAGGGGGCCAGTGATACAACATGTTGGGCTACAACAACAAAAGAAAGCGAGGGACACGGTTAGGTCTTAGACCAGGTACATTTCAAGGGCAAATGGACTGATGGTCATGGTCCCCATAGGTCCACACGCAAGCTCAGTTAACACGCGCTCGGGTGGGGGGGGGGCAAATTGAGCCCCCCGAAGGTTTTTCCAGAATGGTTTCCGAATGGTGCGGCTACGCCGCGCCAGATTTTGCCTAGCTGTAGACAATTAAATAGCGGATCGTTGACATAAAAAATTGAGATGTATCTTGTAAGGTCGCGGAACTATGGCAGATCAAGTTAGGCCATGGTTTTAGAGAAGGCAATTTCTAGGTAATTGTCCAATCTGACAACAACAGAGTGTTTTATGAAGCCATACATCTCTGAGATGCTTTCTTAGGCACCGTAAATATTGAATGAGGAAGTTACGTTGACCTAAGGTCAGGTATGAAGATCAGAACAAGGTCACAACCAACCCAATTTATTACTCTTGGGCTTGCTGTATGGGATAGTTCGTGGTGTTCATTTCGAATTTAATGACAGCAGAAACCGCATCATGCATCTTCCATTGACCTCAAAGAGATCAGAGAAGGTCATTGATCTAAGATGACCGGGGTCGACAATTTGTTTTAGGAATATACTGCCTAGGGTAATCTTTGTCGCTTATTCAAATGCAAAACTCAGGGCAGTCTTGTATGATTTTGGTCACCATGACCTTCGAAAGGTCAAACAAGGTCACTAACCT
>NW_023596448.1:7083082-7094144 GCF_011947565.3 Pollicipes pollicipes | reverse complement strand
CGACCCTGATACTGACAGTGAGAGACAGCTGCGATTGCCCGTGCAGAGCCCATACGTCGTCATGGAAAGTCTGGCTGGTAGCATACATGTCGGCTGGATGGCACCTCCGCCATGTCAGGACCGGCGTGGAGGCGTAAGTAGGCCGCAGGCAATATAACACTTCACTGCATGCGTACCTTGTGAGGCAGAAGAAAGCTGATAGAGGTGCAAGCAAAAAATGGGGCATAACTGTTTCCAACGAGTTAAGAAAATATGTTCACCTGTTTTCGTTCTACAAAGAGCTTGACAAAGTATAAGCATAAGCTTCAGAGCATATGTTGCGGAGCTCTCCGGGAATCAAGAGCAGAAGCAAGGCCTCCACACCTCGCTCACACCAAGAAAGATTGTCAAGGCATTGCTGTGGACTGTTGCACCGTCAGGCCGAGCACTGAGCATGAAACGCAGACTATGACAATGTAAACCTGCGTTGTGTGACGTAGCTGCAATGTGAACAACGGTGCTTAATCAATCCCACCCGTCAATCTATCAACCAACGACGTTAATGCGTTTCATATTTGATTATCTGGGACGAGCGTGTGAGGCATTAATAGCCCGCAGCGATTTCCACATACTTCACCCATGCATGTGAATGATCCTACTGAAATAGACGTTGATAGGGCTTTTAGCTCGATTAAATCTGACAGCGATTTGTGCGTTGCTCACGACGCATGCTAAAACTGGAGGTTTTCATGTAACGGAACTGGCCGCGAAATATCGCAAATTGCCGATCACATTTGACATATTCCAACTTTTACATCTCTTGTGCAGATGGATATATCTCTTGTATTATGCCATACGTATGCACTTGACTGAATCGATACTTTTACCTTCTTTAGGTTGTTTCACGCGGTTATAACTAGACTGATTGACTTGTAACTTCTACTTAGCACAACTAAGTTAATTAACGCTAGCGGACGATATGTACATTTTCTTAGACATTCAGGTAACTTTGTCCATTTTTTGGTTGTGATCCATGTGACAAGCGTGAAGTGCCAAAATCAATTGGTTAAGCCATGGCGTGTGATTTGAGGGCGCAGGGGGGAAAACACGTGTTCGCATTGGTCACACGCAGCGGCCTATGATGGTACTGACAACCCAAGCAGAAGTGACGATGATTTAGGCGTTTAGGCCCCCCCCCCCCCCCCGACATGGTGGCGCTTCAGCAGCGCGTTTACCCGGCAGAAACATGGTAGCGTAGTACGTCATGTCAAGCTATTAAATGTAGTACCGACGCCGCTTATTCATTCGTGCGTGCAATGGTGGTTTCCCGTTTTCGGATCAAGATTGCTTCAGATGCCAACTACGTCGCACTCGTCGAAAAAAGTTAATGGGGAGGCAGCCGCCAGTTGTTGATGTGTAAGCAATAGCCAGGTTCCAGCACGCTCATCCGATGTTTACTGGATCATTGTGTCATGAGGCAGCTCCTGGCAGCACCGAAGCGAAGCGAAGCACCGAAGCGATAGCTGGCAGAAGGCGAGCAGATCCTGCCATTACGCATGGGCTGCTTATCCATCTTCCTCTAGATTGCTGCACGGCATTGGCCCTCCAAAATATACAGCTTACAAAGTAATGGAAGGTTGGAGGCTTAGCTGCAATCGGCCACTTCCAGGGATTAACGTGCCGATATTTATTATTATAGGCATTGAAACTCGAATAGGACTCAGCGTTCTTCATATAGCTATTTACCGTGCTATGTATTCTGAGATCTGGATATGTGTATATATGTATATGTATATATAACATGTGTGCGTGCTTGCACGCGTGCGTGCGTGTATACGTGTGTCGTGCGTGCGTGCTTAGTGTGGTGTGTGTGTGTGTGTGTGTGTTGTGTGTGTGGTGTGTGTGTGTGTGTGTGTGGTGTGTGTGTGTGTGTGTGTGTGTGCGTGTGTGTGCGTGCATGCGTGCGTGTGTTGTGTGCAGATCGCTTCGTCAAACTCATCTACTCACTACAGGTATTTGTGTTGGTAGGTACAGGACCAGGTTTTTGGCCGAAGGAATTCGGCCAGCAATCGCCACACAAACGGAGAAAACCCTATGGATTCAGATGAAGACTCCGTTTCACGCGCTCTTTAAACGACGCAAGGCCTAGCCCCTGCTCAGAGTGTCAAAACAAACTGAGGTACGCTCTAAGGTGGGGATGGCGACGGCTAGCTCTGATACTGCCTCTCAAACAGCTGGAGAACTGCGTGAGACAAGCCCGTCCAGCTCTGGCCGGCTGCACCTTCAGCACAGTCTCCGTCTCCGTCTTCAGTACAACTTTGGTCTCTTTGTTGAGCAAGGATTCCAGTAATCCGCCGCTATCGGAAGCGTGGTGCTGACGGGAGATTGAGCCAGTTACATTCACAAAGGCGGAGTCGTCAGCCCCTTTTTGTGTGTTTTCGTTGTGTCATTGTTTCTATGTGTCAGTTCCCGAGGTAGGAAATAAACAGTTTTCATGGTCATAGGAATGTCACGGAATTGGGAAGGGGTATGGAGTCACACGATATTCCGCCACGATATGGACAAACGGCGCACTGTTCCTGCATCTCTTGTACCGTTGTTCGTTCATTCTTTATCGTTAGGTCGGCCCTCACCAATCAAAGAATAATCGTGGATCCATTTTTCCGTCATCACGATTGCAATAACCTATAATTTGATCGCATACGAGCGTCAAGGTTATTGGCGGTATGGGCGAGAAGAATGAGTGACGATCGATTTTGTTTTTGCGCCGTTCCACTTCTGTTTTTGTGTGACAGATCTTGGACACTTGGTGGCTGGCAAAGGGCATACCGGGCGACGGGCGACTTCGCTAAAACATGGAACATGGCAACGGGATATCTGGCTTTGGTGGCGGCGCGTCCGTAGAAATATATACAATATGACAAAAATGTAATAAAGATAAAAATGTGTCTAAAATATTTGAAGCATTCGATAACTCGTTGGCGAATGCGGCCATCCGGTGCCCGGTGGATACCAAAATCAGCATTCCAATATTCGTAGACATTAGAATATTGGCAAAACTAACCACACGAGTAGTTCAAGATACACCAAATATCAATTACAAGCAATTAACAGCTGAAGAGGGTGTTCACACTTGTGTAGGGCTTTGAACTGAAATGCCACCTTGAAGATCATTCAGTGCAGTCTACAGGCCTGTCCAGCTTCAAACCTAAACCCCTCTAACTTCTGAGCTACCCGCCCGCGAAAATGCGCAGACCATTTCGGAGATGCTAATTCAAGGTTATCCAGGGCATTAATAACGTCATAATGACGTCATTCAAATCCTGTCATTCCATTGCCCATGCGACATTCAAGGTCAAGACAAGCATAATTGTCGAGTCGTTCATATCTGGTGTTCGCGAGCGTGATTTATAGACAGAACGATCGTCAATTGAATCTCAATCAGCGCTGTGCACAGCACGGCGATGCCATCAGACCGGAGCGCATTGATGAGCATATTTACTTGATAGAGAAACTGCGTTCTCTAGAGCAGTCTTCTCAACTTAGAAGTATATCAATAGTTATAAGAGAGTTGTTTCGTCATATCTGATGCTTGTTTGATGTTTGCTTTGATGCTATCTTTAAACGAGGAGCATTCCCCTTGAAATGCACGTAATAAACTACATCCGATTCTTAATATTTTATTCATCATCAGGATTCATCCGATTCTTAAGTTCTTTAAGTAATTCATTCATGCAAACATACGTGCCATTTAACGCAGAAGTTCACCAACTGTTTTGTGGGTCATTTAAAGCAGAAGTCTGCGGGGGTCGTACGGAAGCTGGAAGTAAATGTACAAAGGAAGAAAATAATAGCTTCGTTGTGTTTACAGCGTAGATAAGTTTTGTACGTTATCACATAATTTAAGAACTGCTACATCCTACGATCCTGTCACACTGTCGTTCGATACAGCGTGTATAGCATGCACCGAGCTGAGAATAAAAAGTGCAGAAGAACACTGCATTTGAAACGACGAAATTCTTAAAAAATGGAGCCACACTACGCCACATTTATAGAATGGTATATTTTCACTCATGCATCATATCCAGCAGAAGGTGATCGAGACTTACGACAGAAGTTAGGCGAGAGAGAATTTGCGCGTCCGTGGGTCCTTTCAGTCCAAAACTTGCCGAATATCTCATCCTCTCTCCGTCCTAAATATACCACATTACTCATCATAACCTGTTTTGTTGATGACATCGCTTAACCAGCAGCTTCGGCACATTAAGGCGGGATATTTTCAAGATGGGAGCTCATAGAGCCTGATCAACATACCCGGAAGCTTACACAAGCGCACACGAGCGGTTGGATGCCTTCAGCCTCGGAGCGATGTCATCGATCACCTGTCTGCAGTAAGGCAGTGAATGCGGCGGGAATTGGCACAGGCCAGTGCCTGTCACAGTGCCTGTGCCTGCCATGTCACAGGGATGCCAGGTCAAGCCCGTCATAACGCACGGTCACCGCACCGCGAACAGTTCGCGCGCTGTGAATGCCGCACTTTGCGCAACCAGCGCCTGAAGGCTCATCCACAACAGCATCCGCGAAAAGCGCAACTAACGAATACAGCGGGCGTGCTGAAAAACCTCTGATCATGCCGACTCCGACACGCGCCGTTGTTGTTTTGCGCCGGGACGCCCGAAACCGTAACGCAAGCCTGCTCATTTGTCAGGATTCCCTCGCTCGTGGCCTGCAGCCGCAGAAGCATTTCAGCGAGCGGGATAACCGCATCTCTTTCTGCCCAGGAGATATCATTAGCCGAGGTTATTAGTTGGGGTCACCAGCGTGACCTTGGGGTCACTTGGCGAGGTGCCAGCGCTGTTTGGCGCTGCCCGAGCGGGAGTGCCAGCGCCGGCCAGTTTCTGTGACGAACGAGGCAGTTCCGCCGTTACAATGGTAGCAAATTTGCACGTTAGCCATTGTTCATGGTCACTGGTGCATGATCTAATGTGTTATAAAGGAGCAGCGAACGTTTAGGTACAATTGCAGGGCTTTCGGTTGCAATTATGACTCTATTAATTAACTACTACTGTGTCGCTCAGGCCTGGCTATGTTCCAGATCGGGCTTTACGCGCCATTTGATAGCCGAGGTTGTAATTAACTGGCGCCTGTTATCGCCGAGCCTTAACGCAGGTATAGCTTGTTGCTGAAATTCGCAACCTTCCGGCCATTCTAGTGGCCAGCATTGATAATGTGCACTGTACGAAGCACTACACTAATCATAACGAGCTATGCTATGCTTGCGAGGACTGACGAAATTCAACAACTGAACTGAATTGAGCAGAGAGTAGCATTTCGGTGTGTGTAAAACTACACAATCTTACTAGCACTCACTGATCGAGTCAGGTAGATTGGTTGGTAGCTGTTTGTATACCTGTACTGCGATCGTCGTCGGTGGACGTACCCATCCTATTTTCCACAGACACGGCTTATTAGTGCACAGCGTCGCCCTTTGATGTATTGGTGCTCGCTCTGCTTTTTCAGTGCGAAATACACTGGCGTGCTCTGATGCTGGAATCCGCGCTTATGGTTTCCTACCTGAGTGCAGCTTTAGTCTTGTCTGCATCGCCAATTACAGCGAGAAAAACAGCTGGAAATTATGACTGCGTTCAACCAATAAACGATTCTGGAATGTTTTGTAATTTTGCGGCGACATTTTTCCATACTTCTGCGTAATTTGGGCAGCGAACTGAGCTCGCTGGCCGCGTGATGAGGAATTTCCATGGCTGAAAGTGTACGGTTGACGAGAAAGCACATTCGGTGCCTGCGCCGAACGTCATACTTATAGAGCTTATTGTAGCCGTGTTTCGCCATACCCGGGCGACGGTTCCAACGCAGTCGGCAAATTGGCGTTCGCAAACCGTGGAGAAGCTAATTACTTCCGAAGTTTGGACCGTAACTACGATAGTCTATGAACATTATTTAACTTACGAGGCGTCGCGAGATCGAAACGGAGGCATGGGGTTTGGCTGAACCTTAGATTATCATATTTGAGGCAGTGTCCCCAAGGCAAAGCCATCATTATGGCTTCGTCGCGTCACCTCAAAGCGCCAGAATTATTATCTCCAGAACTACCAAAGGAAACCCCATTTCATCCATGCAATGAAAGTATGCGCTGTGGGTCTATTGTGTGTGCTTCATCATGATGGGTCCACACAAAATGCGATGGTTGCTGTCGTATGTCCACATTAGTTTAATAGAACGGCGGCGTCCGACAAAAAACACAGTAGTTGGTACTACAAGGGATCTTGTAAACAATCTGAAACAACGTTGCTATCTTTTTAACTTGATTGGAATGAAAATGCTTCTTCGGATTTTTGTTGGGCGATAAGGCATGAGGTCCTGACCTTTTGCTATATCGGGTTATGAAAAGACATGGTATGCATTCGATAGCCTTACACAAGCATTGGCGTTGATCTTTTGCAGAGCGTGAAGCAGTTCCATAAGTTCAGCTAAGCAATACCTATCATAGCCAGCGCAAAACGAATATTTCCCTGGATTTCACACACACATGCAGCTTCATAAATTACCTTAGCATCGTTGGTTCGCAACGACATTTGATGATCGTGCGTCTTTCTAACTTTTTGCTTGAAGCCAGTGTGCTTATTTTTAGCTTCCACCTCCGACGAAAAGGTAATTGCACAGTAAGTGAAAAACATATTCATGAAATATATTTTGAATATCACTTTTGGATCAAGTACACGAGCTGGAGACTTGGCGTCATTCGTTGCTTCAAAATTGCGCTAGGGGAAACCAGCAAAAGATATGCACTGGCAAAGCGATAGTGTTATACCTCTACCGTTGTGGCCAATTGATAACAGCTGTTGATGGGATACGCCACCTATTGGCTTCCTAGCTGCGCCAAAGGACTTATCAGACATGCCCAATCTGCTGTCCAGCCGTCGGCCGTCCCGTCCTCCTTCTGCACCCGGCACAGCAGCGCTGACCTTACCTGACCTCTTGTGACCTCCGGTCCATCTAACAGCCGCCCCATCCTCTCCCTGAACCCCGCCAAAACAGCGCTGACCTTACCTGACCCTCTTGTGACCCCGGGTCCAGCTAACAGCCGCCCGTCCTCCCTCTGCACCTGCCACAACAACACTGACCTTACCTGACCTCTTGTGACCCCGGGTCCAGCTAACAGCCGCCCCGTCCTCCCTCTGCACCCTTCGCGGCACCACTGAACGGGCCGGCCGGCCGCCGTTCCCGGGTATCGATTGCGACCGACACCCAGCCGCACCGTCGTGCCGTCCGACACCCAGCCGCACCGTCGTGCCGTCTGACACCCAGCCGCACCGTCGTGCCGTCCGACACCCACCCGCACCGTCGTGCCGTCCGACACCCAGCCACACCGTCGTGCCGTCCGACACCCAGCCGCACCGTCGTGCCGTCCGACACCCAGCCACACCGTCGTGCCGTCCGACACCCAGCCACACCGTCGTGCCGTCCGACACCCAGCCGCACCGTCGTGCCGTCCGACACCCAGCCGCACCGCCGTGCCGTCCGACACCCAGCCGCACCGTCGTGCCGTCTGACACCCAGCCGCACCGTCGTGCCGTCTGACACCCAGCCGCACCGTCGTGCCGTCCGGTACCCCCGCGGGGTGCTCAGTTCCAGATATTTGCGTGCAGGCGCTAGCGCACGGCAGATTGCTCTCGACCCTCCGGAGTTTCGGGATTCTTTAAAATCGCAAGGGTGTTGAAATTCCTCGGCCCGGAGCTCCCCTTCCCTGGGACGATGCGTAATGTCGGGAATTAAAATTGGCTAAAACAACTTTACCTTCTCTGTGCAGGTTACCAAACGGGTGCAAGAGTTACTGTGTTTTATGTTGAACCTGTTGTAAACGCTAAAGAATCAAAGCAAGATTTCAGTATATTCGTTTGATGATCTCAAGCTCTTCAAAGTATCACAAAGGGATGAGGCCGATACGACAAATTGGTTGTCAAACCATGTGATTACTAGATGGCCAAATTAGCGATGTATTCCGGTTGGACCACCGCGCACAGTGCTATGTCATGTACGCAAATAGCAGAACTCACAGGCCTTGAAGCAAGAAAACGATTTGGATCCATGCGCAGAAAAATCACGCTACTAAAACGTGTCACCTAGTTGATGTAACTTCTTTTGCATAGCGCACATACACGCGAACGTGCATACACTCCAACAATCGTAAAAGCCAGAGTGTTTAACGTCTTGCGCCCTCCGTACATCATTCACACAGTGTTTCCACAGACGGCTCCGCCGGCCGGGCCTGGCTTCGGCCGCGGTCGTTAACAATAGTTGATGACAGCAATGAGACGACCTTGGAACACGCCACCACAGCCCAATAGCATTCCTCGCCTCGAGCCACGTCACATCACTTGGTAGCCCAAGGCTACTAAAATGACCCGCCGATCTACCGACCCTTGAGAAACAAGATGATATTCCACATTTTTCTGCATTCTTTTGCCTTCCTGCGCTGCGTGAGAATCGCGCCCGGCAAAATCGTGCTACATCCAGGTGAGCCTCCCATTAATTGCACGACGGCTAGTATCACCTCCGCGGAAAGTGCTCACAATCCTTGTGATGATGCAGCGAGGGGCTACCATCACAACCCTTGTGATGATGGGCATCGACTCACCATCATATTTTCAAACAGCCACAGAAACGCTGAAACCCAGCCTTGATGAATTTGAAGTAACGGAGCAGACGTCAGTTTTCATGGCGCCCTTAATGAAAGTTTATCCGAGTCATGTCAGGTGGGTATTTACGAAAATTTTTGCTCGAGCATACCGGACCAAAAGCTGCTCCGATGAAGCCGCTGCTAGAAATGTGTTATATTGCGACTTTTGCTAGCGCATGTTTATTCTTATGGTCAGGCATGTTACTCGCTGGCTGGCAAGCAACACTGTGATATTCGCGTAAAGCAATTAATACGTGGCTGGGTGGCCGGCTAGATACCCTTCGCTCGGGTGGGGGGTCAATTTGACCCCCCCCCCCCTGAGATCTTGGGAACTAAGGAAACTAGGGACACCAAATTTACAGGGTGTCTCAACCTATACGTGAACTCACTTAGGTCCAGGTTTGAGCTTCCAAGGTCATGAAATTCACGTCAAATAAGGTCAAACCAGGTAAAATTTCAGGTTGGTTTCCAAAGTGCGCCTAGGACCTAGGCAACAGCTTCTAATTAAAAGGTCAAAAGCCCATTCGAGGTAAGTGACCTTGTTTGACCTTTCGAAGGTCATGGTGACCAAAATCATACAAGACTGCCCTGAGTTTTGCATTTGAATAAGCGACAAAGATTACCCCAGGCAGTATATTCCTAAAACAAATTGTCGACCCCGGTCATCTTAGATCAATGACCTTCTCTGATCTCTTTGAGGTCAATGGAAGATGCATGATGCGGTTTCTGCTGTCATTAAATTCGAAATGAACACCACGAACTATCCCATACAGCAAGCCCAAGAGTAATAAATTGGGTTGGTTGTGACCTTGTTCTGATCTTCATACCTGACCTTAGGTCAACGTAACTTCCTCATTCAATATTTACGGTGCCTAAGAAAGCATCTCAGAGATGTATGGCTTCATAAAACACTCTGTTGTTGTATCAGATTGGACAATTACCTAGAAATTGCCTTCTCTAAAACCATGGCCTAACTTTGATCTGCCATAGTTCCGCGACCTTACAAGATACATCTCAATTTTTTATGTCAACGATCCGCTATTTAATTGTCTACAGCTAGGCAAAATCTGGCGCGGCGTAGCCGCACCATTCGGAAACCATTCTGGAAAAACCTTCGGGGGGCTCAATTTGCCCCCCCCCCACCCGAGCGCGTGTTAACTGAGCTTGCGTGTGGACCTATGGGGACCATGACCATCAGTCCATTTGCCCTTGAAATGTACCTGGTCTAAGACCTAACCGTGTCCCTCGCTTTCTTTTGTTGTTGTAGCCCAACATGTTGTATCACTGGCCCCCTTCCACTTGCATTTGAGTTTATTTACCAGGCTTCGCAGTAGAGTAATGTATTAGCTTTAGCAGCCTTTCGCCTGGCCGTGTCGCTTTCATGCCGGTCTGTGAGTCGCCTCGTAACTCCAGGAGGTCATCGTATGTTGGGTGGCAGTGTGCATATGCATACCTTGCATTTGAAAACCAAGAGGCTTGCGAAAGGATCATTGAGTTTGGTTGATGATCATCATTGGGTACCGAAGTGGACTAACAAATGTTTAATTCTTTCTTTCTTCGGCTCTCTTTCGACCGGGCTGACAACGGAGGGAATAAGTAGCATCTAACACTTCGTCAATCTGATGTGGTCTCCAGTGTAAATTATTGAGTATTTTAGATAAAATTTGCATGTATTTCCTCCCCAAAGCAATATGTGTCAAATTGCGTTTAAGTTTTAATAACAGTTGATGGTGACCATTTGAACGGTATATATGAGTTACTGTTTGAGACACTGTTTGACCTCGGTGGCCTTAACTTCAAAATGATTTCGTTCCGGCGCAGCTTCTTCAGGTCGTTTTTCTTCAACGATAGGCGACTGGGTTTCAGTCTCAATTTCGGAGGATAGTGCGAACGACTCCCTTGGTGTTCACCTGACAGAGGCAGTGGAGCGAAACACTCTAGGGAATAAAGCAGCAGAGCAAACAGATATCGGCTTGAGGATCGCTGGTCGCGCTGACATTGCAGCCCGGCCGTGATGCCTTGGATTGGAGTTCGATTGAGAAATAAGCGACAGTAGCGAGAGCGGGCCTTTCCTGTGTCAAAACGTCTGAAATACTGCGAGTTCATATCATCTATCGTGTCGCCCTTGTTTGGAAAAAAACGTTTGCGCATTCTTACCGCTATTCTTTCATTTTGACGACACGCTCGCAACGTCGAAAAGCTTTCAGGATCCATGGTAAGATATCCGTCGTGAGCTGCGCCTCAAGTGCAATCGCATTACTGGCGCCATCAGTACCATCCGTCATTAAGCGACGACTGAGTAGTACGTACTGGCAAAACATATTATTACGCTCGAATTCATCAGCTGAGCTAAATCTGTATAAAACGTGCTCAGGTATGTGCCAG
>NW_023596448.1:7046334-7082082 GCF_011947565.3 Pollicipes pollicipes | reverse complement strand
AACACACTCGCAGTGGCACCTGACCGTCCGACGACACCCTGCAGTGCGCCTGACCGTCCGACGAACGCACTCCCCGCAGTGCGCCTGACCGTCCGACGAACACGCTTGCGGAGGCGTCAGGCATGCAGACCCTGGGGAGTCAGCTGTCCCAAGTTCACCACGGTCGATGGCTCCGTTAGGCGCGGGTGACGGGCCTGGGGATGCATCTTTGCTGGCTGAAGAATTAGATTGCATGGGATAGAAGAAGGCGTGGTATTTTGGGAGCTTGTATCGGGGGTAGGGGGGGGGGGCAGTAGATTTGAATCAGAACTCATCTGAAAAGTGTTGGCATGGCAGGGCTCCTCCTTCAGAAACACGATGAGTTTCGCCTAAAATCAGACGCTTCATGTACAGTGCCTGATGCGGTCGCTGTCGCTCCTGTCTTTCTAACTACTAGCCTATCAGAGAGAAACACTTATTCAACTTCATATCCAGTCTTCAGTGATGTGTCGTGCCCACCCATCATCAACAAACCAGCCTTCCGAAGCCGAGAACGGAACTAATTTCGCCGGACGGGGACGAATGACGCATGCGAATGGGCACTACGCAACCGGTGGGTTCCTCTGTGGTCCGCTATTCAGAATGAGCCGGCATGAATGACATCCAATTAGCCAAACAGAAGACGTATTATGACGCCATCACTTCAGGTAACAGACTCAACCCACATTTCCTGGGCAGTAGTTGTTGGGGGTCACGGACTCGGGCCACTGGGCCACCGTTCGTTTTACACTGGGTTGGCATCGGTAAATTTGCAGGAGCTCGATTTAACGTCATCGTAAATAGGAAACTTTACAAATGTCCCTACTCCGCTGCACTGTGTGGTGCGCGTATCCGTCGTGCAGGTGATGTTAAAGGCACCGATGAGCGTGGGCACGCGATGTGTCGGCCTGACATTCAGCGGCACTATAAGATCCCCACCATCCTGAGCATTTCATCTTCTTTGATCGCGTGGAGAGGAAGGCTACTAGGATCCGTTTTCCCATATCTTCACCGTGCGTACCTTTGAAAATGGTGTTATCAAATGGACGTGCCAATGATATCACAGATCAGCGATCTCAGCTCGTAGGGAGTCAAATCTTAGAGACACGTTCCGCGGCTCAAAACAGCACTGAACCATGTCCTCGAATCGGTCTGATTCTCTGGTGGGCGGTTCAAGAGATACATTCGATATGCTGTGGGCCTCGTACACCAACCTTGAAATACATCGACGAAAGCTAGCGCGTTAAATGATCTGACATGCGTCGTGGGCGTAGTTATTGAAGCAAGACATACTGGGGCCTTGACGCGGAGAACATTCCGTGACACTAAGCGCGCTTAAGGGCAACTGCATGGAGAAATAAAAACAAGGCAAATATGTTGTCAAGTTCCCTGCCGTCAGTGCTCCCTCTCTCACGCTCACATGCTTTGATAGCGTTCTTGAAACACCGCGTCATGTACGTTGGGCGCATCGAGCGAACGCTGCCTGCTCTCCGGTTGGCCGAGCCGCCACCGGTCACGTGACGTGAAGCAGAACCGCCGGCGGCGGTCATGTCTGCACCACGTGTCGTTTCCGTCTGGAGGTTTGAGTTTGAATGGTCCGCGAATAGTCGACAAACTTGCACCAGATTCAGATGTCCTGGAATTTTGCCACATTGAACTCGGCTTGACTGGCGGAATTTTCGCTGAGTTGTTCATCAAATGCGTCGTGCTTTTACATTCCAGAAAATGCAACGCATCTTGTGCTTGTTTCAGTGGTTGCGAATAAACAGAAAATGGACGGAAAACATAACAGCCAGTCGATGTTGCAAATATTGCATATGATCGTGGGCGCTAGCCACGATGCGGAGCAAACTATTACCATCATCAGAGGACAGCCCAGCCCAAATAAACAAAATTTACGCATACAGGTTATTCATAGAAGCATCCAAGCATGGATTTACGCATACAAGCACGGACTTAAACCAAAATAAATAAATTTACAACCTAGTCCTATATGACTTGATGGTTTGATTAACTTGTCGAACGGTAAACATAAGCCACAGTTGGTAACTGTAATGATGGTTACCTGCTGATGGTGCAATCCCTTTTTTGAAAGGAAGCCTATTACTTAAGATTGCTTATGCGCATATTATATCTCACAATCAGTAATGGTGCAATGAACCAATCACTATGTGCACTTTCCTACAAAATCCCTGATTACAGTGTATTCCAATCAAAATGTCCTCTGATAATGATCTGATTCGCATAAGTATATTCCGTCTAATTGAAATCAAATGAAATCTAACTGGGCGGCTGGTTTCACTTGCCCTGCGAGTCATGTCATCCAAGATGTGTGTGAATTGAAACCGTTCTCTCGATTCAGCGTTGATTTAATTATGTGCGAAAATCGAGCATTTTTTGCAAGAAAATGATAGCTGGTAACGTAATAGATGGTGATCAATGCATTAATTTATGAAAAATAATCCGAAAGTTGTCATGAAAAAACACTTACCTTGAACTATATCACGTACTGGTAATTGCACTCTGTTACCGTTCAATTTGAATTTACCCCACAAGCCTTATTTCAAACGTGTGAACCGTCCGTGTGAACCGTCCGTGTGAACCGTCCGTGTGAACCGTCCGTGTGAACCGTCCGTGTGAACCGTCCGTGTGAACCGTCCGTGTGAACCGTCCGTGTGAACCGTCCGTTATCTTCTGCTGTCGGAAGCGGACTAAGCGAGACAGGAAAGAACTGCTGCCTTATGAGAGCACAGAAGCATCCTTTTTGTAACGCATTGCAAGCCTTTGTCATATCCTGAATCTAGCTACAAGTTTGCTAGCACATCATTTGCAAAGGTGAGTTTTGGATGCTGGTAACTTGTTTGCGTGTGCCGCTCATCATTCATCACTGCACTCAATGTCATTGCATGCCTGTTTTGTTGTGGCTGAATTTACGTTTCACACGGTGGAGTAAGCTACTGGGTGAATGTCTGGGTAATGTTGTACCGCCGCACAGCTAGCATCGATAAGCATCCCTAAAGCCCGTGACTTACTTTACTCTTTGCCCTGGCATGTCGCTCACAAAGAGCAGAAGAACCATTTGCGCTGTGGGGACGTTTCAAGGAACTTTGACCATTTGGCGCTTCACACAGCTGAAGCCGATCCGTTTCCCTCAATGTAACCGCTAGGCTGCGGTTGCCGTGTGAAGATTCCATCAGGCATAGCGGAGATCATCCATCACAAGACATCTTTTGTACGAGTCGGATAGGATCGGTTTCAGCAGAACCGCGGCTTTCCCGAGAACTATCAGCCGACACGGTGTTTGGCGGTGGCCGTGTTAGCATCGCAGCGGCACGAAGTCCGGAATATAGATCCCCCGCAGGCTGGAACAAGAACGGAACCACGACCGAAGTGTCCTACCTGATCTAGGGATTCACGATCGAACTGAAGCTGTTTGCGTCACTCCGCTCTCCGCGCATGACGGAGTCATAGTCAACTTCCTTCATGGGTATGCTGTGCCGCCGTGCATGGCGTTCTTGCGGCTCAAACTACAATTCCCAGTCCTGCCGGCTCTCCGTAGGTATGGAGCAATGACAAAGACATGCCTACTATTGAACACGCGCCCAGGCGGCCGATTGGAGACGCCTCTCTCGGTTGGAATCAGTTTGGCCTCTCTGGGATCTCAGGAGCTAAGAGACTTAGAAACATAAAAATTCACGTGTGTTGACCTGTACGTGAACTCACTTACGTCGAAGTTTGAGGTTCCTAGTTCATGACCTTCGGGTTAGATAGGGTCAAGCAGGGTCAAACCCCAGGTTTATTTCCAAAGGGCCCCTCAGACCTAGATAGCTGTTCTGGGCAAAATGCCACATACTCATATAAGGTCAATGACCTTGTTTGATCCTTTGAAGGTTATGGCCAACAAAATCATAGAGAACGGCTTTGAATTTTGAGTTCGGATAAGCGATAAAGATTACGCTAGGCGGCATGTTCCTAAAAACAAAATGTCGACCTGGGGCATTCTAGATCAGTGACCTATTCTGACCTTTAGGAAGTCTATGAGAGGTGTATAATGCGGTTCCTGTTATCAATAAGTTCAAAATGAGCACCAGAAACTACCCCACGCAACAGGCCCTAAACTAATAAACAGGTTGATTTTGACCTTGGTCTGACCGTCATACCTGACCTTGTATGTAATGTGTCCACTCAATTGTTGTGTTACTTAAAAAGTACCTCAGAGATTGTGGCTTCGTCTTACACTCCGTTGTTGGACCAGATCGAACTGGTCCCTAGAAATTGCCTTAGCTGAAACCATGGCCCAACTTTGACGTGCCTTAGATGAGTGATCAGAATGGCCCACTTTAATTTTTTTTAATTTTTAACGTCCATTCACTCAATACGATGTGTGTAACAGACTGATAAGGGGACACATGTCCTCAGTGCCCATCCCCCCTGAGTACTACACTGCCCCTGAGGCACCACTGTGAGGAAATCTCCCCGAAAATCCTGCCCCAAACCCAAAATCCGTGACGCCGCTCCTTCTGAGAAGTACGCCACGGTTGCCTTCACAGTGGAACTCTCCCACAGCATGTCGCGAAACGGAGTGGAGCCGAGGCCATGCCGTGCGAATCTTGGAGGAAGCGAAACATAAGGGGCTCCGTTTTGCTCGTGTAGACCTTCAGTCTCTGGTACTACAACTTGGCGGCTGATGGGATCAAAGCCTTTCCCACGATAGAAATGAGTTGAGGAAGGAAATCTTTCTCGGTAGCGACCAAAGCTTTGGTATCATCAGCACCATGTACTAAATGCGCTTCATGAACGTGAAGGGTTAAGTCATAAACATGTGTATGGAACGTAAAATAGACAAGTGGGGAACATTGGAGCACACCGATGAGATTGAACAGGAGCCTCAGCAGAATAAATATTGGTTACCACGCCCGTCAGCCGTACCAACAGACCAAGTTCATTGTCAACTGCAGACAGCGGAAATTACTGTCCGCTGTCTACTGACCTTTCTGGAAGGTCGGCGGGAGGAAAGACGGCGACAAATTACACAGTGCGCTATGACGCTGACCCATCAACCTCAGCCGTCTGGCCACTCAGAGGCGACCTCTTCTGTCTACTTGAGGAAATCAGATGACCGGCTAGACTTATAATGAAGCCTTCTTTGTTCTTTTGTGCTTTAAAGTATTCTGTGCTTACTGTGCAAGCTGGAGTTGAATTGAGCCAACGATAGTCATGTCCGGTATTATATCTACTGAACACGAATATTTGCATGGCGTAATCAAGCCTTAAGATGATTACGATCAGGAGAAGTCATGAGAGGTCCTCCCATGACGTTTGGGCCTGAAATGGCCGACGGCTATTGATTGCTACCTCAGATAGAGCCTAACCGTCAGAAGATGTTTAATTAAAGCGATGAATAGCTCAAACGACATCTGCCCTTTTCATGAGATGCCGTCTGATCGGTGGGCAGCTAAGTGGGTTTGGCCACCAGCTGAGTTCGCAACATACGGATGATATCAGATGAGCTCGTTTAACATCATATGTATATAGCGTTTGGTGAGTACGTGGTAGAAGTTGCTTTAAAGCAGAGAACGTATTCGCTTGGATCTGTAAAGGCTTGGGTGGTGTTCGGTCCGAACACAAGCCACATGAATTGAAGTTAAGACGACTTTGTGAGCAAAAATCTCTTTCAATTAAGCAGCGTCGTATGAGTCTCCTCCATTCCTCCTGTGAACGCTTAAACGGACGACGATTGCGATGTCGTCATCGGTGGTTTTGCAATGATCGCCAATTTTGTACCGACAAACACACGAGTGCGGTATGTAAGCGCTTTGGAAAGGCATAACCGCGGGAGATGTCCGTCTGAGAAGACCGCAATATAAGTCATGTCCTGGTCCAGCTGACGCGCTGACGACGCAATCAGCGGTTAAGCAAAACTTGTCTATTTGCGCGACATTCGGCGGTGATAATATCTATATTGAATATACAGTTCCCGACAACTGCCTGACAGACGACTACACCCACAGCGAAAAGCACGCGTCTACATTAGTTCGTGTCGTCCGACCTTTCACTTGCGACATTTTTCTCAGCTTATTCAATCAGCATCATGCCTGCCGGGCACGCTACCAGATAACGTAAACTTACCTGGCGGTCATTTATCTCCATTGACCGTATGCTGCCGTCTCTTCCCCGAACGAACAAGCCGCTTCGATGCCGGTCGCCGTGGGGAATGTCCACGAGTGCCATTGGCGTGTTACGGATGGACATCGGCCACGCCTGTCGATATCCGCCCGCCGATGATTAATCTGCTTGGCATGCGACGGGCGTTTATTGTGGTCGGCGGCGCGGCGGGTAATTATTCAAATTTCCGACGCCGACCGCCGGCGGTCCAGTCCTGCCTGTCGGCCGGTCCTCACGGCCCAGCGGGCGAGCGTGGGGCGGGATGAGCCGGCCAGGCTGCTAAACTCAGCGGCAGAGGCTCGGCGGACCGTCCAGCTATCACTCGGGATTATTTCAAATGCTCAGCTCAGTGATTGGGTGTGTTGCGTTTCCTTCTTCACCAGGCAGAGCCGATGGTGCAGTTCCAGTCACGTTCAAACATGCAATTATGCGTTTGAAGACGCTTAGAAAAGCCTATACGTGGTGCCAAGGTACATGCCATTTTCGAATGCGTTTGCCCTGCCAAAAGTGTCTGGTGCTTTGCTCTTGCGTGCCCCGGTAGTGCATGTTACACGCCAGAGGCATCAGTTTGCACATTGTGGTCTGGCTGGGTGCACTGCACACTGCACAGTCGTGCACTGTGCGGCGTGCTTGGGGGCACTGCACTCTGCACAGTCGTGCACTGTGCGGCGTGGCTGGGCGCACTGCACGCTGCACATCCGTGCACTGTGCGGCGTGGCTGGGCGCACTGCACGCTGCACATCCGTGCACTGTGCGGCGCTGACCGGTGTCGTGTGGAACTAGCGCGTTTTTCAGCGGGTCGATAGTCCACCCCTGGATAGCCTCGCCAGTATGAGCGAGTTAGGGCAGCCTCTGCCCCGTTGGCCTCTCAGACACCCAGACGATGGAGCCGTCTCTGCCAGGGTTCGCGGTACTGCTTGCAGACGGTGGGGTGCCGTGCTCGACGACCGGGGTCATCGAGGTCAGGGTTCTGCCGCGGCAGCGAGCCGTGGAGAGCCTGCCACATCTAAGATAAAGTGTAGTGGCAGATAGGCTACGGATAAATCTTAGCAAGCCTCAATCATTCAATCAATGACATGATTGATTTTTGCGCATTAAAAAGTCAAACACATGGTTAAGTTTAACGACCAAGTCCTGCCGTTGAGGCTCGTCGCACACGTCACAAGACTGCGTGCGTCAGAGCTCCTCGAGGGCGTGGTGACCGCGTGGTTGGCGCCTTCAGCTCTCATGTGGGGGCCCGGGTTCAAGCCTCGGTTGCGCGGTGGCCACTGAGCGTTGACGTAACCTCCGCAGCGGCGTTCCATAAAAGGCTGCGCGGCGATGCACATCGCGTTAGTTCTTTAAAAGACAAACAATCACACGCTTTCACCTTTCGCCGCACCTTTAAAGCTTCTCGTTATGTTCTCGGCATCACTTTTAAAAATTCTCCATGCCTCCCGTCTTGACCTAAAGGCACTCTTGTGGCCACGGCCGCGCGGGACAGCCGAACTCAGCGGCCTGTGTTTGCGCCAGCCGTGGGGCGGCTGATCGATGCCCCCGCCTCATGCCCGCAGGATACCCGATGCCCACTAGGAGACGCCTTCAGGCGACGTTGCAGTGGCTAAAGGAGAGCTGGGTTGCAGGTTGAGGTTAAGGTCCGTGTGGGGGTGCACTTTCCTTTTCAGTTGACGGGAGCTCTGCACTTTAAGAAGGAAGTGTGCCAAATGCGGGGAAAACTGTTTGTTGTCATATTTTGGGGGACTATTGGATCACTTTTCACTGCTCAGCCCCCCCCCCCCCACGCCGATCCCGTTATGCGAAACTGCGTCCTGAATCCGTCACATCTGGATATACTTTCTCGTAGGGCTGTTGCTCTCGCCGTCGTAAGGCGGGCGTGGAAGCTGAGTGAAATTCCTTACACCCGCCCGTTGAACAAGCGCCATCAACTTCAGCAGGCTTTCTCTCAGGACCAGCTCTAAACCAGAAAATGGTAGCACTCATTTTACTGCAGCGCGGTGTCTGCGGATATGATTTGTTTTAAATGCGCACCTCGGTCTAGTGATCCTCCCGGAGGGCATGGTCTCTCTCTAGGTCACAAAGGCAGCCCTCCGTTCACCGGGTCAGAGAGCTGAGATAGCACCGCCGTGCGTTTATGTCCTGCGATAGGGACTATGGCAGCGAGCAAACGACCGAGACTGTCCTAAAATGAAAGCGAGCTTGCGTGCGTGCGTGCGTACGTGCGCACGCGCGTGTGTGCGTGGGTATGTGTGTGTGTGTGTGTGTGTGTGTGTGTGTGTGGTGTGTGTGTGTGTGTGTGGTGTGGTTGTGTGTGTGTGTGTGTGTGTGTGTTGTGTGTGGTGTGTGTGTGTTGTGTGTGTGTGTGTGGTGTGTGTGTGTGTGTGTGTTGGTGTGCGTGTGGGTGTGTGTGTGTGTGTGTGTGTGTGTGTGTGTGTGTGTTGTGTGGTGTGTGTGTTGTGTGTGTGTGTGTGTGTGTGTGTGTGCGTCATTGACCGGTCTAACTTGAAAGATCCTTATAACGAAACATCAAATACATTTTTGGATGTACAGTAAGCAGAGTTCACGACCTAACGCGTAAAACGAGATCGACATCCGGGTCACGCTGTTGTTTGAACCGCACAAAAGATAGCCAACTACGTCGCTGGCAATCGCTTGGGGAATTAAACGCATCGCTTTCAGGTTTCTTGAATAGCTTCTGAGCCGTTCTAGGTAAACCCATCACGTCTTCAGCACCGGTGCCGTGTTCAATTTGACACGTTCTCTGGAACCAATTTTTCCGTTGCTGGGTCAGGTCACGGGTATGCGGCCTCACTGGTTAAGGCTGCCACGGCTGGCTTTATCCAGAGGCAGCAAGTCCAAGACTTCTTTATGGGTTCCTATTGATTCGATGTCATAATTCGCTGGTTTCTCTACGCGTCAATCAAGGACCTTGGCACTATGTTTCGTCACATCCGGTCACCATCTAAGGCACTGTCGGGTCGTCTCATAACTGTCGAAGCCATATTATTTCTTTTCCATTGCGAAAGAGATGTCTGCACACCTGACGCATTTTTGAAACCGGTGGCAGCCTTCCCGGTCACCTTAGGTAGCAATACAATCCCGTGACTCGAAGGTGTAGATTGGTGTAAATGGCCGTATCTAACCTTGAACACGTGGGACCTCGAAATAATGTGACATTCGTCATGATCTTTGCCAATGTCGCGACGTTTCTGACTCGAAGTAACAACAACCTATAGGTAGGCGTTTGCCTCTATGATAGATTCTCATGACAGTTGCAACAAACTCTGGAAGGCGTCACGCGATTGTCAGGCTGTATGTAGTGTCAGACGCTGTGAGGATTTAAAAGCATTCCGACGATTCCCAGGATATGCATCACGCCTTGCCTTTTTAGTTCTACTTTTCCAGTTTTGTTATCTCTGCATTACAAAGATGAGGGCTTTCGATGTTGATTTATACTTTCTAGATACGAAAGGCTAGGGTCGCCGATTTCCGTTCAAATTTCTCCGATCCTACCATGAGACTCGGAGAAAGCAGTGCCGAGGTAGTGACACGCAACACGGCCGGTCACTGTTGATAAGATGCACTAGGCAGGAGCGCAGCCAAGGGGGCCGCCTACCCCTTCAGCCTTGCTTTTTGTTGCCATAGATGGCTCCTAACAAAAAGTTAAAAACCGGCGTGATGCGCTTTCACTGAGCTCCGCCTCGCCCCTCCCGTTAAGAAAATGTTGACTGTTCCCCGGACCCCAGGCGTGCCACGTTTTGGCACATCAAATCATACCTTAAAAAACTGCAAAACCCCGAACCTCTGCGCAGGCAGGCCGGTGCCACAACTGTGTGCCGCCTGACAGTAATAAAAGCGCTAAATGCACAGCATTCTGGCTCGGAAAGTGGAGATGTTGCTGAAATGCTGCTTCTGACAAGCCTACTGACATCGCCATATTAGTGGTGTTTATTATGAAATTAATATACTAGAGGTTGACTGACAGCCTTAATCACGATACCCTGTGGTGCAAAAGCATAAAAACAAATTACTCTCTACTTTGGATTGTGCGACGACATGTCCGTCGAAAGGTTTATTGGTTTATTAAAGGTTTATTTTATTATATTAAAGGTTGAATGTTTATTCTCCAAATTTGGCGGCAATTAATCAATACCGGAACCCCACGCTGGCTCCTACTCACATTTCACCACGGTACACTAAATCATCTGCACCGGACACGTCACGTAGTGACCGACACGCGCTCTCATCGGAACGCGACAGGATGGCAGAATGCACACATCCCGCAAAAATGGCGTAACTACGCGGGGGCTGCACAGATGCCCTGTAAGTAAGCCCACGAGGATAATGTATCAAACGCGAAATAGGTTTTTCACGCACTTTCGAATCGGACCGTTGTACTAAGAGCGTCGTAGTGGCTACAGAGCATTTTCTAACTGAGAAACTGTCCATATGACGCGTCGCTATATTGTGCTGAAAACAACACTTGCGTGAAAACAAGATAACCTATCGACTGATATTGTTGGCATATCAAAACGACGTATGAATATCACAATTAAATAGCGCGGCACCGATATCACGACTTGTCATATGACGCATCCGTTACCACTTTCCTGCAACCGAAGCGACAGAGGACGAAGGGAGTGTCCGTCCACGCCGTGGGTTGCACCATCCAATCGGCAGAGCCTCCACTTAGACGATGGTGGAGACGTTCGCCGTACTTGCAAAATGAATGTAGGGTGTCGTAACACACACATACGTCACTTTTTTCGGAGGTGCAGGTTTTACAGCCTAACTTGGCACGCTAACGTGGAGATCGTTGGCCACGCATCTAGACTTGATTGGCCAAGGTCACCGGGGGGTCCGGACAGGAGTTCAGCGGTGATATCAATATCCCTAAAATATCCAATGACACCCATATCCATAAGATATCCAGCGATGTACAAATCCCTTAGATATACAGTGATATTCATATTCCTCAGATATCCAGTGATATTCATATTCCTCAGATGTCCCGTGATATTCATATCCCTCAGATATTCAGTTATATCCATATCCCTCAGATATTCAGTGATATCCACATCTCCTACATATCCAGTGATATTCATATCCCCTATATGTCCAGTTATATCCATATCCCTCAGATATCCAGTGGTATCCATATTCATCGGATATCCAGCGCATTGCCTTACTTGAGCCCCTTGCCACCCTACTACTCAATTCCTGCCGCTGCCCTCGTCAGAAAGGCGAGATTATTCCACACAATACTTCGCCGGAAGAACGTGCCGCGACAACAGATGCCTCACGCAAAATGTTATTGGCTATCGGTGTCCGGAAATAACAGCACGCAGCGGCGAACGAGGGCGACACACGATAAGGTCTGAGACGATATTACGGCGTGCAGCAGATTTTTGCACCGACTTCACGCTGAAAATTATTTCTGCACCATTAAATGCAACCCCGCGCTTTATTATGTCGCAGCCAGGCGCCGAGCGATTTTCATGGAACGTATCTCTCTGCCCAGGCTCTCGATCGTGGTGCACAAGTTTGACAGACATACAACTGGACTCCGACAGGGCCGTCCAGCTGGGCCTGCATACCGTGTTCACCTGTTCACGAAACCCACTGCCTGGAACATAGACATTTCACGTCTATCCATTATTTTCATGTCGCGCATGGAAGGTGGTCGTCGCGTACATCGCACTGGTTTAGAATGCTTTTCCTTGAAACCCCGCCGTGGCCAATCCCCGTTATAGTTGACGCCAGTTGAGCAGCGACTGCCTTGGTCCATGCCCACCACAGTGAACCGTACAGTTCCCCTTTATCGCACCCCCTTTACCGGGTGAGTGTCGCATAGTCACTCTGCACAGGCTGCTCTAATATGGTAAACACGTTGGTTGTTAGAATGTGTTTGTATTTGCGAATTACGCTGTGGCCAGAGCCAAATATTATTTCACTGCTGGCACATACCTGAGCACGTTTTATACAGATTTAGCTCAGCTGATGAATTCGAGCGTAATAATATGTTTTGCCAGTACGTACTACTCAGTCGTCGCTTAATGACGGATGGTACTGATGGCGCCAGTAATGCGATTGCACTTGAGGCGCAGCTCACGACGGATATCTTACCATGGATCCTGAAAGCTTTTCGACGTTGCGAGCGTGTCGTCAAAATGAAAGAATAGCGGTAAGAATGCGCAAACGTTTTTTTCCAAACAAGGGCGGCACGATAGATGATATGAACTCGCAGTATTTCAGACGTTTTGACACAGGAAAGGCCCGCTCTCGCTACTGTCGCTTATTTCTCAATCGAGCTCCAATCCAAGGCATCACGGCCGGGCTGCAATGTCAGCGCGACCAGCGATCCTCAAGCCGATATCTGTTTGCTCTGCTGCTTTATTCCCTAGAGTGTTTCGCTCCACTGCCTCTGTCAGGTGAACACCAAGGGAGTCGTTCGCACTATCCTCCGAAATTGAGACTGAAACCCTGTCGCCTATCGTTGAAGAAAAACGACCTGAAGAAGCTGCGCCGGAACGAAATCATTTTGAAGTTAAGGCCACCGAGGTCAAACAGTGTCTCAAACAGTAACTCATATATACCGTTCAAATGGTCACCATCAACTGTTATGAAAACTTAAACGCAATTTGACACATATTGCTTTGGGGAGGAAATACATGCAAATTTTATCTAAAATACTCAATAATTTACACTGGAGACCACATCAGATTGACGAAGTGTTAGATGCTACTTATTCCCTCCGTTGTCAGCCCGGTCGAAAGAGAGCCGAAGAAAGAAAGAATTAAACATTTGTTAGTCCACTTCGGTACCCAATGATGATCATCAACCAAACTCAATGATCCTTTCGCAAGCCTCTTGGTTTTCAAATGCAAGGTATGCATATGCACACTGCCACCCAACATACGATGACCTCCTGGAGTTACGAGGCGACTCACAGACCGGCATGAAAGCGACACGGCCAGGCGAAAGGCTGCTAAAGCTAATACATTACTCTACTGCGAAGCCTGGTAAATAAACTCAAATGCAAGTGGAAGGGGGCCAGTGATACAACATGTTGGGCTACAACAACAAAAGAAAGCGAGGGACACGGTTAGGTCTTAGACCAGGTACATTTCAAGGGCAAATGGACTGATGGTCATGGTCCCCATAGGTCCACACGCAAGCTCAGTTAACACGCGCTCGGGCGGGGGGGGGGGGCAAATTGAGCCCCCCGAAGGTTTTTCCAGAATGGTTTCCGAATGGTGCGGCTACGCCGCGCCAGATTTTGCCTAGCTGTAGACAATTAAATAGCGGATCGTTGACATCAAAAATTGAGATGTATCTTGTAAGGTCGCGGAACTATGGCAGATCAAAGTTAGGCCATGGTTTTAGAGAAGGCAATTTCTAGGTAATTGTCCAATCTGATACAACAACAGAGTGTTTTATGAAGCCATACATCTCTGAGATGCTTTCTTAGGCACCGTAAATATTGAATGAGGAAGTTACGTTGACCTAAGGTCAGGTATGAAATTAGAACAAGGTCACAACCAACCCAATTTATTACTCTTGGGCTTGCTGTATGGGATAGTTCGTGGTGTTCATTTCAAATTTAATGACAGCAGAAACCGCATTATACATCTTCCATTGACCTCAAAGAGATCAGAAAAGGTCATTGATCTAAGATGACCGGGGTCGACAATTTGTTTTAGGAATATACTGCCTAGGGTAATCTTTGTCGCTTATTCAAATGCAAAACTCAGGGCAGTCTTGTATGATTTTGGTCACCATGACCTTCGAAAGGTCAAACAAGGTCACTAACCTCAAATGGGCTTTTGACCATTTAATTAGAAGCTGTTGCCTAGGTCCTAGGCGCACTTTGGAAACCAACCTGAAATTTTACCTGGTTTGACCTTATTTGACGTGAATTTCATGACCTTGGAAGCTCAAACCTGGACCTAAGTGAGTTCACGTATAGGTTGAGACACCCTGTAAATTTGGTGCCTCTAGTTTCCTTAGTTCCCAAGATCTCAGGGGGGGGGGGGGGGCAAATTGACCCCCCACCCGAGCGAAGGGTATCTAGCCGGCCACCCAGCCACGTATTAATTGCTTTACGCGAATATCACAGTGTTGCTTGCCAGCCAGCGAGTAACATGCCTGACCATAAGAATAAACATGCGCTAGCAAAAGTCGCAATATAACACATTTCTAGCAGCGGCTTCATCGGAGCAGCTTTTGGTCCGGTATGCTCGAGCAAAAATTTTCGTAAATACCCACCTGGCATGACTCGGATAAACTTTCATTAAGGGCGCCATGAAAACTGACGTCTGCTCCGCTACTTCAAATTCATCAAGGCTGGGTTTCAGCGTTTCTGTGGCTGTTTGAAAATATGATGGTGAGTCGATGCCCATCATCACAAGGGTTGTGATGGTAGCCCCTCGCTGCATCATCACAAGGATTGTGAGCACTTTCCGCGGAGGTGATACTAGCCGTCGTGCAATTGATGGGAGGCTCACCTGGAAGCATTTGTCTCTAGTTCTTTATGTAACACAATTTCTGCAAACTAATGTAGCACGATATTGCCGGGCGCGTTTCTCACGCAGCGCAGGAAGGCAAAAGAATGCAGAAAAATGTGGAATATCATCTTGTTTCTCAAGGGTCGGTAGATCGGCGGGTCATTTTAGTAGCCTTGGGCTACCAAGTGATATGACGTGGCTCGAGGCGAGGAATGCTATTGGGCTGTGGTGGCGTGTTCCAAGGTCGTCTCATTGCTGTCATCAACTATTGTTAACGACCGCGGCCGAAGCCAGGCCCGGCCGGCGGAGCCGTCTGTGGAAACACTGTGTGAATGATGTACGGAGGGCGCAAGACGTTAAACACTCTGGCTTTTACGATTGTTGGAGTGTATGCACGTTCGCGTGTATGTGCGCTATGCAAAAGAAGTTACATCAACTAGGTGACACGTTTTAGTAGCGTGATTTTTCTGCGCATGGATCCAAATCGTTTTCTTGCTTCAAGGCTTGTAAGTTCTGCTATTTGCGTACATGACATAGCACTGTGCGCGGTGGTCCTACCGGAATACATTGCTAATTTGACCATCTAGTAATCACATAGTTTGACAACCAATTTGTCGTATCGGCCTCATCCCTTTGTGATACTTTGAAGAGCTTGAGATCATCAAACGAATATACTGAAATCTTGCATTGATTCTTTAGCGTTTACAACAGGTTCAACATAAAGCACAGTAACTCTTGCACCTGTTTGGTAGCCTGCACAGAGAAGGTAAAGTTGTTTTAGCCAATTTTAATTCCCGACATTACGCATCGTCCCAGGAAAGGGGAGCTCCGGGCCGAGGAATTTCAACACCCTTGCGATTTTAAAGAATCCCGAAACTCCGGAGGGTCGAGAGCAATCTGCCGTGCGCTAGCGCCTGCACGCAAATATCTGGAACTGAGCACCCCGCGGGGGTACCGGACGGCACGGCGGTGCGGCTGGGTGTCGGACGGCACGACGGTGCGGCTGGGTGTCGGACGGCACGGCGGTGCGGCTGGGTGTCGGACGGCACGGCGGTGCGGCTGGGTGTCAGACGGCACGACGGTGCGGCTGGGTGTCGGACGGCACGACGGTGTGGCTGGGTGTCGGACGGCACGACGGTGTGGCTGGGTGTCGGACGGCACGACGGTGCGGCTGGGTGTCGGACGGCACGACGGTGTGGCTGGGTGTCGGACGGCACGACGGTGCGGCTGGGTGTCGGTCGCAATCGATACCCGGGAACGGCGGCCGGCCGGCCCGTTCAGTGGTGCCGCGAAGGGTGCAGAGGGAGGACGGGGCGGCTGTTAGCTGGACCCGGGGTCACAAGAGGTCAGGTAAGGTCAGTGTTGTTGTGGCAGGTGCAGAGGGAGGACGGGCGGCTGTTAGCTGGACCCGGGGTCACAAGAGGTCAGGTAAGGTCAGCGCTGTTTTGGCGGGTTCAGGGAGAGGATGGGGCGGCTGTTAGATGGACCGGAGGTCACAAGAGGTCAGGTAAGGTCAGCGCTGCTGTGCCGGGTGCAGAAGGAGGACGGGACGGCCGACGGCTGGACAGCAGATTGGGCATGTCTGATAAGTCCTTTGGCGCAGCTAGGAAGCCAATAGGTGGCGTATCCCATCAACAGCTGTTATCAATTGGCCACAACGGTAGAGGTATAACACTATCGCTTTGCCAGTGCATATCTTTTGCTGGTTTCCCCTAGCGCAATTTTGAAGCAACGAATGACGCCAAGTCTCCAGCTCGTGTACTTGATCCAAAAGTGATATTCAAAATATATTTCATGAATATGTTTTTCACTTACTGTGCACTTACCTTTTCGTCGGAGGTGGAAGCTAAAAATAAGCACACTGGCTTCAAGCAAAAAGTTAGAAATGACGCACGATCATCAAATGTCGTTGCGAACCAACGATGCTAAGGTAATTTATGAAGCTGCATGTGTGTGTGAAATCCAGGGAAATATTCGTTTTGCGCTGGCTATGATAGGTATTGCTTAGCTGAACTTATGGAACTGCTTCACGCTCTGCAAAAGATCAACGCCAATGCTTGTGTAAGGCTATCGAATGCATACCATGTCTTTTCATAACCCGATATAGCAAAAGTTCAGGACCTCATGCCTTATCGCCCAACAAAAATCCGAAGTAGCATTTTCATTCCAATCAAGTTAAAAAGATAGCAACGTTGTTTCAGATTGTTTACAAGATCCCTTGTAGTACCAACTACTGTGTTTTTTGTCGGACGCCGCCGTTCTATTAAACTAATGTGGACATACGACAGCAACCATCGCATTTTGTGTGGACCCATCATGACGAAGCACACACAATAGGCCCACAGCGCATACTTTCATTGCATGGATGAAATGGGGTTTCCTTTGGTAGTTCTGGAGATAATAATTCTGGCGCTTTGAGGTGACCCGACGAAGCCATAATGATGGCTTTGCCTTGGGGACACTGCCTCAAATATGATAATCTAAGGTTCAGCCAAACCCCATGCCTCCGTTTCGATCTCGCGACGCCTCGTAAGTTAAATAATGTTCATAGACTATCGTAGTTACGGTCCAAACTTCGGAAGTAATTAGCTTCTCCACGGTTTGCAAACGCCAATTTGCCGACTGCGTTGGAACCGTCGCCCGGGTATGGCGAAACACGGCTACAATAAGCTCTATAAGTATGACGTTCGGCGCAGGCACCGAATGTGCTTTCTCGTCAACCGTACACTTTCAGCCATGGAAATTCCTCATCACGCGGCCAGCGAGCTCAGTTCGCTGCCCAAATTACGCAGAAGTATGGAAAAATGTCGCCGCAAAATTACAAAACATTCCAGAATCGTTTATTGGTTGAACGCAGTCATAATTTCCAGCTGTTTTTCTCGCTGTAATTGGCGATGCAGACAAGACTAAAGCTGCACTCAGGTAGGAAACCATAAGCGCGGATTCCAGCATCAGAGCACGCCAGTGTATTTCGCACTGAAAAAGCAGAGCGAGCACCAATACATCAAAGGGCGACGCTGTGCACTAATAAGCCGTGTCTGTGGAAAATAGGATGGGTACGTCTACCGACGACGATCGCAGTACAGGTATACAAACAGCTACCAACCAATCTACCTGACTCGATCAGTGAGTGCTAGTAAGATTGTGTAGTTTTACACACACCGAAATGCTACTCTCTGCTCAATTCAACAGAGTTCAGTTGTTGAATTTCGTCAGTCATCGCAAGCATAGCATAGCTCGTTATGATTATTGTAGTGCTTCGTACAGTGCACATTATCAATGCTGGCCACTAGAATGGCCGGAAGGTTGCGAATTTCAGCAACAAGCTATACCTGCGTTAAGGCTCGGCGATAACAGGCGCCAGTTAATTACAACCTCGGCTATCAAATGGCGCGTAAAGCCCGATCTGGAACATAGCCAGGCCTGAGCGACACAGTAGTAGTTAATTAATAGAGTCATAATTGCAACCGAAAGCCCTGCAATTGTACCTAAACGTTCGCTGCTCCTTTATAACACATTAGATCATGCACCAGTGACCATGAACAATGGCTAACGTGCAAATTTGCTACCATTGTAACGGCGGAACTGCCTCGTTCGTCACAGAAACTGGCCGGCGCTGGCACTCCCGCTCGGGCAGCGCCAAACAGCGCTGGCACCTCGCCAAGTGACCCCAAGGTCACGCTGGTGACCCCAACTAATAACCTCGGCTAATGATATCTCCTGGGCAGAAAGAGATGCGGTTATCCCGCTCGCTGAAATGCTTCTGCGGCTGCAGGCCACGAGCGAGGGAATCCTGACAAATGAGCAGGCTTGCGTTACAGTTTCGGGCGTCCCGGCGCAAAACAACAACGGCGCGTGTCGGAGTCGGCATGATCAGAGGTTTTTCAGCACGCCCGTTGTATTCGTTAGTTGCGCTTTTCGCGGATGCTGTTGTGGATGAGCCTTCAGGCGCTGGTTGCGCAAAGTGCGGCATTCACAGCGCGCGAACTGTTCGCGGTGCGGTGACCGTGCGTTATGACGGGCTTGACCTGGCATCCCTGTGACATGGCAGGCACAGGCACTGTGACAGGCACTGGCCTGTGCCAATTCCCGCCGCATTCACTGCCTTACTGCAGGCAGGTGATCGATGACATCGCTCCGAGGCTGAAGGCATCCAACCGCTCGTGTGCGCTTGTGTAAGCTTCCGGGTATGTTGATCAGGCTCTATGAGCTCCCATCTTGAAAATATCCCGCCTTAATGTGCCGAAGCTGCTGGTTAAGCGATGTCATCAACAAAACAGGTTATAATGAGTAATGTGGTATATTTAGGACGGGGAGAGGATGAGATATTCGGCAAGTTTTGGACTGAAAGGACCCACGGACGCGCAAATTCTCTCTCGCCTAACTTCTGTCGTAAGTCTCGATCACCTTCTGCTGGATATGATGCATGAGTGAAAATATACCATTCTATAAATATGGCGTAGTGTGGCTCCATTTTTTAAGAATTTCGTCATTTCAAATGCAGTGTTCTTCTGCACTTTTTATTCTCAGCTCGGTGCATGCTATACACGCTGTATCGAACGACAGTGTGACAGGATCGTAGGATGTAGCAGTTCTTAAATTATGTGATAACGTACAAAACTTATCTACGCTGTAAACACAACGAAGCTATTATTTTCTTCCTTTGTACATTTACTTCCAGCTTCCGTACGACCCCCGCAGACTTCTGCTTTAAATGACCCACAAAACAGTTGGTGAACTTCTGCGTTAAATGGCACGTATGTTTGCATGAATGAATTACTTAAAGAACTTAAGAATCGGATGAATCCTGATGATGAATAAAATATTAAGAATCGGATGTAGTTTATTACGTGCATTTCAAGGGGAATGCTCCTCGTTTAAAGATAGCATCAAAGCAAACATCAAACAAGCATCAGATATGACGAAACAACTCTCTTATAACTATTGATATACTTCTAAGTTGAGAAGACTGCTCTAGAGAACGCAGTTTCTCTATCAAGTAAATATGCTCATCAATGCGTTCCGGTCTGATGGCATCGCCGTGCTGTGCACAGCGCTGATTGAGATTCAATTGACGATCGTTCTGTCTATAAATCACGCTCGCGAACACCAGATATGAACGACTCGACAATTATACTTGTCTTGACCTTGAATGTCGCATGGGCAATGGAATGACAGGATTTGAATGACGTCATTATGACGTTATTAATGCCTGGATAACCTTGAATTAGCATCTCCGAAATGGTCTGCGCATTTTCGCGGGCGGGTAGCTCAGAAGTTAGAGGGGTTTAGGTTTGAAGCTGGACAGGCCTGTAGACTGCACTGAATGATCTTCAAGGTGGCATTTCAGTTCAAAGCCCTACACAAGTGTGAACACCCTCTTCAGCTGTTAATTGTTTGTAATTGATATTTGGTGTATCTTGAACTACTCGTGTGGTTAGTTTTGCCAATATTCTAATGTCTACGAATATTGGAATGCTGATTTTGATATCCACCGGGCACCGGATGGCCGCATTCGCCAACGAGTTATCGAATGCTCCAAATATTTTAGACACATTTTTATCTTTATTACATTTTTGTCATATTGTATATATTTCTACGGACGCGCCGCCACCAAAGCCAGATATCCCGTTGCCATGTTCCATGTTTTAGCGAAGTCGCCCGTCGCCCGGTATGCCCTTTGCCAGCCACCAAGTGTCCAAGATCTGTCACACAAAAACAGAAGTGGAACGGCGCAAAAACAAAATCGATCGTCACTCATTCTTCTCGCCCATACCGCCAATAACCTTGACGCTCGTATGCGATCAAATTATAGGTTATTGCAATCGTGATGACGGAAAAATGGATCCACGATTATTCTTTGATTGGTGAGGGCCGACCTAACGATAAAGAATGAACGAACAACGGTACAACAGATGCAGGAACAGTGCGCCGTTTGTCCATATCGTGGCGGAATATCGTGTGACTCCATACCCCTTCCCAATTCCGTGACATTCCTATGACCATGAAAACTGTTTACTTCCTACCTCGGGAACTGACACATAGAAACAATGACACAACGAAAACACACAAAAAGGGGCTGACGACTCCGCCTTTGTGAATGTAACTAGCTCAATCTCCCGTCAGCACCACGCTTCCGATAGCGGCCGATTGCTGGAATCCTTGCTCAACAAAGAGACCAAAGTTGTACTGAAGACGGAGACGGAGACTGTGCTGAAGGTGCAGCCGGCCAGAGCTGGACGGGCTTGTCTCACGCAGTTCTCCAGCTGTTTGAGAGGCAGTGTCAGAGCTAGCCGTCGCCATCCCCACCTTAGAGCGTACCTCAGTTTGTTTTGACACTCTGAGCGGGGGCTGGGCCTTGCGTCGTTTAAAGAGCGCGTGAAACGGAGTCTTCATCTGAATCCATAGGGTTTTCTCCGTTTGTGTGGCGATTGCTGGCCGAATTCCTTCGGCCAAAAACCTGGTCCTGTACCTACCAACACAAATACCTGTAGTGAGTAGATGAGTTTGACGAAGCGATCTGCACACACAGACACACGCACGCATGCACGCACACACACGCACACACATACATACACACACACACACACACACACACCACACACACACACACACACACACACACACACACACACACACACACACACACACACACACACACACACACGTAAGCACGCACGCACGACACACGTATACACGCACGCACGCGTGCAAGCACGCACACATGTTATATATACATATACATATATACACATATCCAGATCTCAGAATACATAGCACAGTAAATAGCTATATGAAGAACGCTGAGTCCTATTCGAGTTTTAATGCCTATAATAATAAATATCAGCAGGTTAATCCCTGGAAGTGGCCGATTGCAGTTAAGCCTCCAACCATCCATTACTTTGTAAGCCGTATATTTTGGAGGGCCAATGCCGTGCAGCAATCTAGAGGAAGATGGATAAGCAACCCATGCGTAATGGCAGGATCTACTCGCCTTCTGCCAGCTATCGCTTCGGTGCTTCGCTTCGCTTCGGTGCTGCCAGGAGCTGCCTCATGACACAATGATCCAGTAAACATCGGATGAGCGTGCTGGAACCTGGCTATTGCTTACACATCAACAACTGGCGGCTGCCTCCCCATTAACTTTTTTCGACGAGTGCGACGTAGTTGGCATCTGAAGCAATCTTGATCCAAAAACGGGAAACCACCATTGCACGCACGAATGAATAAGTGGCGTCGGGTACTACATTTAATAGCTTGACATGACGTACTACGCTACCATGTTTCTGCCGGGTAAACGCGCTGCTGAAGCGCCACCATGTCGGAGGGGGGGGGGGGGGCCTAAACGCCTAAATCATCGTCACTTTCTGCTTGGGTTGTCAGTATCATCATAGGCCGCTGCGTGTGACCAATGCGAACACGTGTTTTCACCCCTACGCCCTCAAATCACACGCCATGGCTTAACCAATTGATTTTGGCACTTCACGCTTGTCACATGGATCACAACCAAAAAATGGACAAAGTTACCTGAATGTCTAAGAAAATGTACATATCGTCCGTTATTGTTAATTAACTTAGTTGTGCTAAGTAGAAGTTACAAGTCAATCAGTCTAGTTATAACCGCGTGAAACAACCTAAAGAAGGTAAAAGTATCGATTCAGTCAAGTACATACGTATGGCATAATACGAGAGATATGTCCATCTGCACAAGAGATGTAAAAGTTGGAATATGTCAAATGTGATCGGCAATTTGCGATATTTCGCGGCCAATTCCGTTACATGAAAACCTCCAGTTTTAGCATGCGTCGTGAGCAACGCACAAATCGCTGTCAGATTTAATCGAGCTAAAAGCCCCATCAACGTCTATTTCAGTAGGATCATTCACATGCATGGGTGAAGTATGTGGAAATCGCTGCAGGCTATTAATGCCTCACACGCTCGTCCCAGATAATCAAATATGAAACGCATTAACGTCGTTGGTTGATAGATTGACGGGTGGGATTGATTAAGCACCGTTGTTCACATTGCAGCTACGTCACACAACGCAGGTTTACATTGTCATAGTCTGCGTTTCATGCTCAGTGCTCGGCCTGACGGTGCAACAGTCCACAGCAATGCCTTGACAATCTTTCTTGGTGTGAGCGAGGTGTGGAGGCCTTGCTTCTGCTCTTGATTCCCGGGAGAGCTCCGCAACATATGCTCTGAAGCTTATGCTTATACTTTGTCAAGCTCTTTTGTAAGAACGAAAACAGGTGAACATATTTTCTTAACTCGTTAGAAACAGTTGATGCCCCATTTTTTGCTTGCACCTCTATCAGCTTTCTGCCTCACAAGGTACGCATGCAGTGAAGTGTTATATTGGCCTGGCGGCCTACGCCTCCACGCCGGGTCCTGACATAGGCGGAGGTGCCATCCAGCCGACATGTATGCTACCAGCGATCCGTTTCCATGACGACGTATGGGCTCTGCACGGGCAATCGCAGCGTGTCTCTCACTGTCAGTATCAGGGTCGGCCTCGGTCGTGGAGGGAAGGGAGGGGCAGGGGGAGGGGCCGGGGGAGGGGCCGGCCGACCCTGGAGGCCGCTGTGGTCTTCGGGAACTTTTAACATTAATCTTATGGCGGTGTGTGGAAATAAACGACGCACGAATCGCGTTTGCCCCCTCCATGAATTGTAAGCGACACCGTTTTAATCGACCGACCAACTTCTGAATCAACTCTTAAAATTAAAAAAAAAACTTTTCTGAGTGCGTGTGCGCAGCTCAGCGAACCAAGGCGCCAAACGGACTGCATCAACTGCACTTCGCATGCGTCCATGGTCACGTGGTCACAGCCGCGTGCCGACCCGTTCGTCACGTGTCACGTGTCACGTCTGATCCGCAGCGCCATCTGTCACGACTCTGACTTGGCAGCCGGATGCGGCCTGCTGCCAGCGATACTTTGCCCGTAAAGTGGATCTCACACAGCAGGTTGCGGGCTTCTTGGTACTTTGTGAGGAAGGCGGGGCTCGTGGAGGTCAGACAAGTTTCAGCTGCGCGCCGAGTTGTTCGCGATGTGGCTAGATTCGCGGTTGTCACGGTATGTGATTCACGGTAGTCCCTTGACCAGCGACGCTGCGTTCTACAGCGCGTCGGAACAGTCATTGTGCCGTTTCTTTTCGTGCAGTGCCACAGAGAACATCCGTCGGTTTGCCGGAGATGTAAGTCGGTCGTTCCTCCTTCCCCCTCGCTCCCTCCCCGGCTGTCGCTTCTTTTAACTGTTTTATCCTGTCACAGTGTCGTACGTACCGAACGTGTTTTGTCATCTGAGCATTCGACCGTTTCAAAAAGGGCCCAATTAAGTGAATGGTGGCTGCCTAAATTGCTAGGACCGTTGGGGTGCTCAGATGTTTCGCTCGATAACAGCTCTCTTCCATTACAGATGACCTTGAGCATACCGCATTGAAGACCTGCCGTACTCGAAGTTACGTAAAGGATGGACATATTCAGAACAAATCAGTGGCTTTTTCGAAGTACCTAAACCAAGGAACACACACGCGAAACAGACACAAAAGTACATCGCTTACCCGCAAATAAGCACATCACCAAGAAAGGCCCATGAACGATTGGCGTGACCTTGCCCCCGATGTGGTGCAGCCGATGTGGAGGAATGTGGCGCCCCGGCGATCCGGAAATGCCGACATTGCACTTCGACGCCCCGGTCTCCATGGTGACGTTGAGCGACGCTCAGAGTAAACACCGGCTTGAAGACCCGCGCACAACATGGCCACTGCCCTGATCATCATGCTGTGTGCTATCGGAGGTGAGCACTCATGACAACGTCACGTGTCTCAGTTTTTCTTCTTTCCTGCAGGTCGCTTGTTTAAAAGCCGAGACGTGACGAGCACTCGTGCATCAAAAATTCACCCACGTGATTAAGAACCGCTTAATGCGACAAAGGTAGAGTGCTGTTGCTTTACTAGCAGCTGTCATCAATCTGTGCCTGGCACAACACGTAACTGATTTGGCAATGTTCGTTCATGAAACGCCGCTAAATCATGCATGCCGCTGATCAATCTAGTTGCATGCTATATGATGTATCGCCTTGACATGTGTGAAATATTGCTGTCAGTTCCGTACTCACCGGCTACCAACATCATCACTCATGCCAGCACTGCTTGGCCAGCATGTAATATGAGATCAAACTGAAAGGACATCAAAAGGAAAAATCCAGATCATCTGCTGTTTCCAACCGAATTGTTTTGTCAATCAAATGCATTTACTTTATCCACTATACGAAGCCAGTGCATTTACTTTACCCACTTTATGAATCCAATGTACTCATTTTACCCACTTTATAAATTCACTTTATGAGCTGCTGAGCAGCGATGATTGACGGCATGGGTTGAACATACAGCTGGCTGGCCTTGGTCGTCTCTGAGGGCGCGACCCAGCAGCCGCGCCCGGACTAACCGATGATCTGAGCGGAGCACAAACAAGACCTTTATGGTCGGTCATAAACGGGGTTTCATAAACGTCATCCCTGGATCAAGTACCGCTTTGTTCGAAGGCATAAAAATGTTCACTATTCCAGTTATTTTGGTGGAAGATGTGGTAGGCTGTTCAAAGCTTGGTCAAAGCAGACTTGTGGGGCTATAAGTACTACATAGGGCTGAAGAGTTCTACGAATGTTTTTGGTTTCATTTTCACATTAAAGCACATCACTGAGCTCATTTGCCTGATAGTGACCAAGCATCCTTGCTAAACTCTCCCTGTATCCCTGCCTGCTGCGTAGATTTGTTTTCACGGATTTGTTTGAGAATGACTGGTAATCGAAAATTAGGTACACACCATTTGGATAGCTGTAATTAAACTTGATAGTCATGACGAGGAAAGGTCAGGATTAAACACGCTCTTTCGGGATGTTTCCCGCAAGAACACTTTCTTACGGCCGTTAGAACCTTAAAACGAAAAAGATCCCGAAGTATCCAAAGGGATCCCGGGCTGTAGAATGTCCCCGAATCCCCAAAATGCACGCTAAGCAACGAAGGGGCCCCTTGGCTAGAAAGACCACCAATGACCCAATTTGACCCTCTACTGAGCGAAATCAGGACGCGCCACGCTGTTTCAGCGAAAGCGGTTGCCGCTTTCAATCTCAGTTCGAATATCTATGGTGCGACAACTCGGAACTGGGGTAACGGATGGAAGTAACAGATGGGACACCCTGGGTGATCGGGGAATGCGAAATCCCCCCACCCCCAGTCGATCTTGGACAGTGCTTACTGAAGAGCCGTAATGAAAGACATTCATGAAATTGTGCTGAACGGCCTCTTTCCTGTGTTTATTTTCCTCGCATGTCTGGTCACCGATCGTTCGATGGGAAATGGAAAAATTACTAAAGCAGCATGCGTCACCAAGCATTTCACATCGATAGTAGGCTATGGGCTGTCGACAAACCCACTTTCCGGATCTGGTTAAGTGGTGGAAAGTAGTTTCGCAGCTTTGTTATTTACGATGACACTCAGCTGGGATTTAGCAAATTAAACTCGACGAACCAAGCGTGAAATGTGTTACGCCTCATGGCTTCCAGCTGTCACCGTCACTGCAAACGGGGCAGGACTGGTTCGTAAGCGGAAATGATGGCACGACAACGTAGTTGTTCTTCGCCGAATGGAATGCTTCATAACTGGCTGTATTCCAAGAAGCAGATAAGGTTGCAGATGGTCGAAATTGGGTGAGCTAAAATGAATGCATAGGATCGAATGCATATGACTTAAAGCGCTTAGGAGAAAATGCGTGGAACGTTGGTCACAAAATAACCGCGGCAGGACATTTGCTATGCAAGTTGGTTAGGGGTGGTTTATGTCCGCGAATCCAAGCCATTCACGTTCCAAGCACATATATTTACACTCGACATATGTATCTGGCACATGCGTATTACGGTTTTTTGTCTAAGAGGCTATCCCGCTAGAGTTTAGCAGGTCCTGAAAGCACAGCGGTGACCGCAACGCACCACCGAGCATTACAACTGTCTTATTACCTCAGCTGCCTGCGTGGAACTGGTCCAATGACACTAACGATGCCAATTTCCGCTGTCTTTCCGACACGACAAAGCTGGCGCGACGCTGGGTCCATTCTCCGTCCTCTTCGCGCCACTTCACCAGAAAGAAAAGGAAGAGTCGGATCAAAGCGGAGCAAACGAACCAGATAGGAGAGAGAGGATGATAGAAAGAAAGCAAAGGTCAAAAATAGAGGAAGAGAGAGAGAGAGAGAGAGAGAGAGAGAGAGAGAGAGAGAGAGAGAGAGAGAGAGAGAGAGAGAGAGAGGAGAGAGAGAGAGAGAGAGAGAGAGAGAGAGAGAGAGAGAGAGAGAGAGAGAGAGAGAGAGAGAGAGAGAGAGAGAGAGAGAGAGAGAGAGAGAGAGGAGAGAGAGAGAGAGAGAGAGAGAGAGAGAGAGAGAGAGAGAGAGAGAGAGAGAGAGAGAGAGAGAGAGAGAGAGAGAGAGAGAGAGAGAGAGAGAGAGAGAGAGAGAGAGAGAGAGAGAGAGAGAGAGAGAGAGGAGAGAGAGAGAGAGAGAGAGAGAGAGAGAGAGAGAGAGAGAGAGAGAGAGAGAGAGAGAGAGAGAGAGAGAGAGAGAGGTGAGCACATGCGGTGATGAAGCGGAAATTATAAAAAGAGAGCATAGGCAGGGTTTTGATTAATCCTACGCTGAAAAATACGACTGGCTTTAAAAAGAGCGCAGCGGTGCACAGCGTTGGCGCATGGAAGGCGCGACAGCCGAAGGTTATTCAGTTCAAGATTGACTAATAGCCAGAAGGGAACGGGGAGCACAACGTGGATGTTTGTTGTTGTCAGAGCGTAGTAGCAGCTCTTGCAGCATCAAGACGCAGTGATTTATAATGAACTTACCACATCAATGCTTTCTTAAGGTGTCGTTGTTATGAATAAGGACGCATAGCCTCCCGGGCTTAAGCGTCCATCTTCGTATCAGTAGCTTTAGGCTCCGGTTTTCCGCGTTTCCTATCTTGCCAACTTAGTTATTGATCAGGCTCAGTACCAAACGTGGGTGGAAAACGACAAGTTTAGCATGGAGTAATCGATTACATCGCGCCAGAAACAGACCAGACGCAGTAATTATTAACAGGAAATGCTGGAGAGCTCGTGAGGATGGCAGTATGGCTGAACACTCGCGTCTTTACGGTGGATCCGATCCCGCGTCCCAGGGACCATTCCCCCACCCCACACACCCCCGTCCCTCCCCAGCCTGCGAGGGGGAGGGGCTACTGAGGTCAGGCGTGACACTCATCCCGACCAATACCGCCGTCCACTGCATAGTAATGTGACACAGACCTAACGACCCCTCGTCCGTGCCGCGTCACGCTGTCACCAGGGTGTCGCGGTCACAGTGGTCGGGTGTAGAGGTCACGCTCGCCCTCAGAGGGGCGGGGTAGGGCTGCGGCCACCCTGAGGGGTGTAGGTCTCGGTCACGCTAAGGTTTGCAGGTAAAGGGGTCACCGCATGGGTACGGATCGCGGTCACCCCTAAGGGGTACCGGTCGGAGTCATCCTCAGGGGCACGGGTGACGAACACCTTCAGAGGTAAGTCGGAGTGCACTTGATGTGGAAGTAACGGTCAACATCAGGAGTACAAGTAACGGTCAACATCAGGAATACAGGCAAAGTACAGACGGTCACCCTCAGGGGCAGTGGTCACGTTCACCCAACATGGTACATATCACAGTTACCGCGATTGCAGGGCAGAATGGGCCCACAATTGGTTGAATGAGCATCATATTGCGGTGAAAAATTTCCGGCAATAGTCCCGACCTGCCACGGATGTGGTGGGCGTTCAAGCAATATCTACCAGATTTTTAAAAAACTAAATATCGTGTGTTGCATTTTCCGCCCCATTCAACAGCGAGACCATACCGATAACATATATCCATGTGAATAGGGACAACTTATGTGACACATCACTTAGTGGGCGCTGGCAGGAGACTAAATATTTCGCATGTTGCGTTGGCTCATGACAACACATATATTATGTACCACATCGGCGAGGCAGCCATGGCTTACACATCACAAAACACCTGCGAGACAGTCATGGCTTACACATCACAAAACACCTGCGAGACAGTCATGGCTTACACATCACAAAACACCTGCGAGACAGCCATGGCTTACACATCACAAAACACCTGCGAGACAGCCATGGCTTACACATCACAAAACACCTGCGAGACAGTCATGGCTTACACATCACAAAACACCTGCGAGACAGCCATGGCTTACACATCACAAAACACCTGCGAGACAGCCATGGCTTACACATCACAAAACACCTGCGAGACAGTCATAGCTTACACATCACAAAAAACACCTGCAAAGGACCTTCAACAGCATTCAATGTCATGTACATACATCACATGGCCGTCATATTGGCACACCTACAGCGAAGGACGCTTGAAAAGGCCAATCTGTATCCTGACACGACATTCGAAGCAGTTCAGCGACGGCGGGTCACGCCTGGCCGAACGGGGAAAACCCTCATGCGGCTCGTTCGCTCAGCAGCTGTGTGGGCGTAGCTCCAAGAGGGCTGTAATTCGACGAAACTGTCGGCTCAGCGTCGTCTGGTGACGATGATGACGTCACTGAAATCAGAGTGAGGGCGGCGGTGACGTCACTTGACTGGAGCGCGGAGGAAACCGGATCTCCGCCCTGTCCGTGATTGGTTTTTAGTTCTCGTTGGTGCGGTCATGCCGTTGTGGGTCCAAATGTGGAGAAACAGCCGCCATGCTAGATCGGAGCGAAGCCACAGTAAGGGTTTCCCAACCTTTCCGTCTTTGCCTTTCTGCCTGTCGTTCATTGCATCCAGACTAAGCTGTGCATTCTGGAACTAATCAACCGATTTCTCGCAGCTTTGAACGGCCAACAATGCGGCGGCCTGGCTATAGATCCGACGAACCCTTGACCTCCGCACCGGCGTGACTCACGCCCAGTCAGAACTGACGTGGGGCGGGCGTGGGGTAGATACCTGCCCCTAGAGACAACAACTCAGAACTGACGTGGGGCGGACGTGGGGTAGATACCTGCCCCTAGAGACAACTCAGAACTGACGTGGGGCGGGCGTGGGGTAGATACCTGCCCCTAGAGACAGCAACTCAGAACAGACGCGGGGCGGGCGTGGGGTAGATACCTGCCCCTAGAGATACAACTAGATATAAAAAGTGAGTGAAATGTCGTCAGATGGATCATATTAATATTATTAGCTTTTGTGTCGGTTATGTAGAAGTAAAATTACAAAGTTAGGATTGTGTTCGGTCCTTCATCCTTTTTCTTAGTTGAGTTGCACGCCGGTTATCCACAAGCCGTCTGTGACCTTTCACTCTGTGAGACACCAAACGATTTGGTAAGACACAGTGCTGTGCTCAACACAATCATATACTGATGGTGCTGGACCTAAGTCAACCAGGTGTCGAGCTAGTTGCATTTCAGGTTCAATCTAGGTTAGTGACCTGTGCTGATCTTAAGTGGCATAGTATACATCCAGATGATGAAGCAACACTATTAGATGTTCAGAGCAATGCAAACGGGCAAATTATGTTTGCAGGGCGTATGTTTCAGAAATGTGCTGAAGTTAGGTCAATATGTGACAGTCATCTATGACGACTTTCCGATGAATTTGTAATTCGTGGGTAAAATGGTAATACGATGAGAGTTCACCATTAATAAAGTGAGCTTTTTGCCAACATATAGTGCGCAGCAGGAGAACCTTTCAGGGAATGTTCCACAGCTGAATGTATTGAAGTAAGCATCAGATATGGTGAGACTAGCTCACTCAAAATGCTGGTAACGACTTCATTATGGTGTCATGAACGCTTGGGGGATATTGAAATAGCATCCCCGAAAAAGTTTGCAAATCTTCGCGGACATATGGCTCAGAAACTATCGGTATTTAGGTCTTGTGAGAAGCATAAATGCTATCTGCAGCGGATGATTTTCAAAATGGCTACTTGAGCTCGAAACCCCATGCAAACGTGAAACCATCCTTTTAATGGGAATGCTTCACATTTAAAGATAATGAAGCAAGCATCAGATAAGATGAAATAAACTCGGTTATATCTGTTAGTATACTATTAGCGCAGCGAAAGACTGCTTCAGGCAATACGATTTCCCTATTCAGTAAAAATTCTCCCCATTACGGCATTGTTTGATTGCATCATCGTGCCTTGCATAACATTGATTGCGAGCGAATTGACGGCCAATACATGTGAAAATCGTACTCACAAACGCCAAATATGAACGGCTCGACAATGTTTTTTTTTTTACTTTGATTGCCACATGACAGTTGAAATGACAGGATTTAAATGACGTGATTATGGTGTTTTGGATGCCTTAGCAATCTTGTCATAGCCTTCACGAAAAAAGTTTGCACATATTATTGGGCGTGTAGCCCAGAAATTAGAGGGTTTATGTCTCAAGAAGAACAGCTGTGAACTGTACTAAATGATCTTCAAAATGGCTATTTCAGTTCAGAACCCCTTACAAACGTGGAACACTCATTCTAAAGGAAAGGTCAACTGGAGTCAGCTGCCTATGGAAACATCCAATGGTCATTTGGGAATCGGATGATGGCGGCATTTTCCAGAAAAGTGATCCGGAGACATGCACGACCACATTAGAACGCATCACTCGCGCTCGCCATATTCGACGCATATTGGTCCGACGGGGCGAGATCGGCAGACCGGCAGACCACACAGACCACACAGACCACACAGACCACACAGACCACACAGACCGACAGACCGGCCAGACCACACAGACCGACAGACCGATCAGACCACACAGACCACACAGACCACACAGACCACACAGACCGACAGACCGGCCAGACCACACAGACCGACAGACCGGCCAGACCACACAGACCACACAGACCGACAGACCGGCCAGACCACACAGACCCACAGACCGACAGACCGATCAGACCACACAGACCAACAGACCGACAGACCACACAGACCGACAGACCGACAGACCGATCAGACCACACAGGCCGACAGACCGACAGACCGATCAGACCACACAGACCGGCAGACCGACAGACCGGCCAGACCACACAGACCGGCAGACCGACAGACCGAGCAAACCACACAGACCGACAGACCGGCAGACCGATCAGATCGCACGGGCCGACATATCGACAGACAGACCGGACCACACAGACCGACAGACCGACCAGACCACACAGACCGGCAGTCTGACAGACTGAAAGACCGACACACCGTCGGACCGACAGACCGACCAGACCACACAGACGGGCAGTTTAAAAGACTGACAGACCGACAGACTGACCAAACCGTCAGATACACCGCACACCCAGTACTCCCTACCGCACACCCAGTACTCCCTACCGCACGCCCAGTGGACACCTATAATTCCCTTCACTCTCCTGTCTTCCCTGTCATCTCCTACATTGCTTGCGGTGTCCTGTCCTGTCCTGTATTGCCCACTCCTGTCTTCGGTGCTGTGCTGTGATGTGCTGTGCTGTGTTGCCAACAATTTTTCGACCCGGACTCTTCAGGACTGGCAATGTCTTACAAACACGACCACAAACACGACCACCCCCATGCCGCTTCAATGTCGTGGTACCCGCCCATATTTACCATCTGTTCCTTTCCGTCCTTTCCCATATTATAGCATCCTGATTCCAATCACTTATGTTTTTATGAGGAACTACTGCGCATCATTGGTCTAAGCAACAGCTTGTATCTAGTTGCTCGCTGCTAAGCCGATACGCGCGTAAATTTTCAGCGTCGTACGAAAAAAGGTCGTTAAGAGTCTTACCCACATGTGCTGAAGCTATTCGACTCCTATTACGTCACGTGTTCCGAGCAATGCGTTACAGAGCTGTCGTAAACTAACTTGACCGCTGCGAACTAAGTACATCTGCATGACAGTGCCTCGTGTACTGATGAAAGCCGCGGAATTTACGAGCGGCGTCCTGCTAGCCGTCCTCGCTGCCAGGCGAGACGAAGTCTGTGAAGCATGACATAGTAATGAGCGCTGCTTTTGCACGCGAACGTATAACGCCAGGATTGGTGGTCTGGCATGCGGGACCAGTCGTTTGCTTCATGCATCCACTGCCGGCGGGCCGATCATGGCTCGGCCATAAATGTGTGAACGAGCAGTAGGGCGGTTTTCCTTGACTGCAGTCATCTTGTCGAATTGGTAGCCTTGAGGGTGAGCATGCCTGGCAGGAGACGCCTTGAAACCTTAGCATGTCTCTCCCGACTTCTGCGGCGTACCTCTGACCAGCGCTGTGCCTCCTCAACAAGTGGCCACATATCCACACAATGTCCACAATAGTTCATACAAAAAACGGAGCTAAGGAAGGGATGCCAAGAGTAACCAAGACAGACATTTTTGCCCGTGGAAAATGGAATGTTAAAGGTAGTGTTGTACAGGTGGGGACGCTTAAGCACATTCCCTGACTCTTACTAGACGGTTTGTCCTGCTCGTTCAAAACACCTTCCCCTGAGAACTAGGGCCCTAGCGGATTTACTAATTATTTGTTTCTCGGTCCAAGGTGGGACCAAGTCAGGTAAAACGCAGTATTCATCATACCCAATCTTCGGCAACTCTCCACCATCATGACAGTGTCGGCTCAAATCGCATGAAACGAACAGCGCCAACATCTCGACCAGCCTGCGCAAACCAACGGCGAACATTGTACCCGGACGCGTGTTTATACCTGTACATACAATCGTGCTGCCCGGGCAAAAGCCACACGAAGAGCGGCCGCAACAGAGCAATTGTATCGGCCTCTAGGGAATGGATAACATGCTACAGTGAGTATAGGCATCTAGTATAAACGTGGCACATAAGAAATACATGTATGGTAAACCCAGAAGTGGCATGCTTAGTAGGCACGGGTGATGCCATACAAGTGGGTGATACCAAAGGGGACCAAAGAGGGATAGTCGGGGAATCGTAATCTAGACAAGGTTAAATGACTTGTGAACAGCTTGGTTGAATTCACGTGAAGGAGTCGAGCTTGTTGCGTTCTTTGGGCATATAATGAGGAAATCGCAGTCAGATATGAAAGAAAAAGTGGACTGTACTGACAAAATCTGGCACAGCCTCTAACCAGGCCCTAAGAATAATCTAACAAGTCTAACTAGGAATTTACTTCTGCCGTTCGTTCCGATAAAGCCGTGTTGGCGAAATAACAATACATCTATATCTCCATTCTCCTGGTTTTCCTTCGAGGAATGCTGCTATTGCTACTGCATTATCTAGTCTGACTGACCCCCTGGTCACCGGCCAGGTCACGCCCTGAACTGACCCCCGGTGACCAGCCAGGTCACAGGGAGGGGCAGTCCCGGGCAGATTGCTGGGCGAGGGGGGGCAGCCCGCCCCCGAATGCAGCACCGGGCAGACCACTAGGGGGGTGGGGTGGGGGGGGGGGGGGCAGCGTTGGGCAGGCCACTAAATGTGAGTGTGGTGCCGGGCAGACCGCTGGGGGTGGAGGCAGCGCTGGCCGGACCGCTAGGGGTAGGGGCAGTACCGGGCAGACTGCTGGAGGCATTCTCCATGCAAAGCAGAGGTAGTCAGAACCTTTTCCTTAGGATGTATTTCTAGCGTTAGAGCTCACGCTTAGCAGTGCTTGCCGCGTGAGTCCTCAGACCCCACACTCCGATTGTGAAACTGCAGATCACCGGCAGACTTTGGGGGCGACAGTTTAATGCGCCGCCATTGTCGACCCGGTCCGTCCTGTCCTCTGACACCAGCTGATTCTTCGCGCTGCCGCTACCACCGGCCGCGGGCCATCCCAGTCAAAGACAACTAGGCGACTACCTAGCAACTACAACCAGCAACTAGCGACTCAAAGGCACTCGAGCCAATCCTCTGGCGGGTGAGTGGATCGGAAGGTAGGCACTCCAACAACTAAGCTATCGGCACTCATCTGCAACTTGTGAAATAGTGTCGGCTGCAACTACAGAGACCCATACAGATTTCTCCAAGAATACTCTGAGATCGGTCTTCTCTCATGAATATGCGTTCTGTTCTTTCCCAAACTTTCGTTTCTTTTCCTTGCGCATCCTCCTCGTTCTTACCCTGCCGGTACTCCTATCGATATCTGTGCACTTGTGTGCACGTTTCCGTCTCCCTTCAGCCCCTCCCCTTTCTATTTCGGCCATCGGCTGACGTATCATGTTTGCCAGACATCTGTCAAACTTTGCGCTAGGGATCGGAGCAGCCACGTAACAGGTTGAACCACCAGCACCTAACTTTCTGACAACGCTTTTAGCATGTCGTGGAACGTGCGTGATGGCCTCGTTGGCCGTTTATACCGCAGGAACTCATCATAACGACATTCACGAATGTTTTAAAAATATCGTACTTTGCGCAAGAGAGTTGTGACGATTGTCAAAATAACCGCCAACCACATTTTTTTGGAAGATATGGACGTCATTCTGAGCGACTGCAACGATCAACGCCTACCTCAAGTCATCCTTTTTTGCACGAGCGTTGTTTTCGACAGCGGCATCTTGAAGCGTCAGAATAAGCCGCGCGTTTCCCACGAAATCCAGGCCAATATCGAACATTTTGATCGGGCCGGTAAACAAAGGCCTGTCGTCGCCACTCACCCAAACCAAAACGCCGCGCGTTGGTCTGAGTAACGCATTGCTGGTGCTGTCTCAGTCACCGTCAGATTTCCAGCCGCGGACTTCTCGCCGCACGTGTTCAGAAAGCGCTGACAGTGATCACCAATCAGCCCTGGCAGGGCCACACTCCACTTCACCTTAACAACTGCGGGCTGCGGTGATCTCGAAAATGGCATACTCCGAGGGTCCTGCGAAGAAGGCGACCTTGGGTCGGCTTCCGAGAGTTCGCGAAGAAGGCGGCGTTGCGTCAGCTTCTTAGAGTGAGCTACGCGGCCTCTGCTGCAACGCTCCAGCCCGATTTTTTTTTAGAGAGCTCACTAATGGCACAAAGCCGCGCGCTTCGCAGGCTGGTGACAGCAGACAGTCCGAGTCCTGAGATAAACCCAGCGGCTAGGCTGGTGACAGCAGGCAATCC
>NW_023596448.1:7040697-7045334 GCF_011947565.3 Pollicipes pollicipes | reverse complement strand
ATCTTATGCGTTCAGGGTAAAATGCATGAAAGTGTTTAAAAAATATAAAATGGAGACTAAAAACTGAGTTCATGCAGTCTTATAGAGGTCGGTACATGGCTTGCTCCGTCACAACACCAACACCATTGTTACGCTTTCATGGAAAATACACCCGAAGCGGGCACGCCGAAGGTATCCAGATGTCTTTTACAACCAAGCATGTAGTATGCTCCTGGTGCTTACCATCTTCCCAATAGTACTGATGTCTTTTACAACCAAGCATGTAGTATGCTCCTGGTACTTACCATCTTCCCATAGTAACTGATGTCTTTTACAACCAAGCATGTAGTATGCTCCTGGACTTACCATCTTCCCAACAGTAACTGTTTCAAGTTGTCAACATATTGAAATAGCTAACACCAAATGATGGTGACGACGATCAGTTTTCCACCCGGTAACCTGTAAAGACGCCTGTGCGGCCTCGACCCGCGAGCAAGAATTTGCCCTAAAGTATGTCTAAAAGAGGTTTAATACGGCCGCTGCCAAAGCTCGGGCACTGGACGACCCAGCGACCCATACTCCGCCGCACCTGCGTCAAAATGTGTTAAATTGACCGGAACTGTGGCGTCAACGGTGATCACGTAGCACAACATTGGGCTGGTCGCACGTCCCAGAGCTACTGACTGCGAAGAGACGAAATCGACGCGACGCAGGATGAGGTGGCGGAGGCGCGCCTCGCCCCGCCAGCCTCACACCGCCCCCGGAAAATAGCTTCCCAGTAGCATACCCCAGTCAATGTCCGCTTGCATGAATCCTTGCGTATACGTATGTGTGAAACATTTACCTACGTATGTATGGTATCTTAGGGATGTAGGCTTACGCTTAGGTATGTATGTGTTAATACAAGAACGGAACCACGTTTTGGGGCTCCGCGTTGCTGGCATTCCATATGTTAAAATCCAGTCACACTCAGATCATCACATCATATAAAATGTAAAATTGAGCGTGGTGTGATATGCATTCGGCACGAAGGCCTACGAAATCAAAGAAATAATACTTTCGATACGAGGCTAAGCTGTTTCCACGATCTTGATGCCTCCAGATGCGTATTAAGATCCACAAAATGGCTGGCAAAGTACCGCGAGCTAAGAGGCGCACTCCATATGTCACGGACGAGCAAAGCCTCGCAGACATATTCCGCTGCGCACAAGCGTCAGCGGAGGTTGCCCGGCGAAGCATGCGATAGAGCGACGATTCTGAGAACATCAGGTGCATACATGACACCCTGAGTCGTGACGAAATATCAGAATGCCGATGCATTTCTTGCCGACTATGACCACATAGGTTCTTCACGAAATCGCAGCGAACCCACGATCAAGCTCAGAATTTTGGTGTGCCTTTAAGCTTAACTGTCTCCAGATCCATGTTGACGTGCGAGAAAGTCGGGGACATGGTCTGGAGACTTTCTTCAAGATGTGTTTTGTGCCGATCCAACATAAGTCGATGTTTCTTATTCATCTTGAGTGCATTTGCGCTGAATGAGGCCTGAAGTTCGCGGGTCGACGTCTCGGGCCCGGGTTTAAGCTTATTGATAATTTACTGATATGGTGAAGTGTGGTCCAAAAACAGTGCGTGATCTGGATATATAATGAGGCGATCGTGTGGCAGTGGAGCTGGCAGATCATTAAAAAACAAAACGAGCAGAAGTGGCCGACCAATGGAGCCCTTGAAACCGCGTAAGGATCAGAAGGACCACGCTTCCTGTACTTACCATCTGCCCGCACAGATACTGCATGACGGCACAACGCCTGAACAACCACACGAATGGGGTTCGAACCAGCCAGTCCCATTACCGCACCACTGAGACTTCATCAGGTGAAGGTCGTGGCAAATGATGTCCTGGGCTAATCGATTGTCGTTTCCGGAGAGATGTCGTCGTAATCGCTGTTTGTTACCAGAGCCTCGGCAACGGCGTCCAAAAAATCACCAGTCGAGAGCTCCGACCTATAAGCAGATTGGGCCAGGCATTGGCAGGCAATGGTACGGTATTTACATATTTGCATAAATCTGAGGATTGGCATATTTATTTCTATCGAACGGTATTTATGTGGTATTTGGGATATGTGCCTCCGGTACAGATCATGCCTCAGGTGCAAATGATCGTCAACAGATGACATACAACTTTTTCAAGACACTGAAACAGCAGGCTTAAGACGCATATTGGTCCGTAGTTAGCACGTTCAATAAGGTATCCTGACTTGTAAGTCGAGGCGACACACACTGTATTCCACTTCTCTGGAAGAAAAAAAGCAAGGACGAAGCACCGGCAATATAGTTTTACGATCCTCACCTTTGGCTATCGAATCGCTTGGACGCCATGTCGCTGCCGGTGGTTACGGAAGTCACCGGCTTGAAAGCGAAAGATGTACTACGAACTTTTCGATTGTAGAGACCGCCCACCGGCGGTAGCGTTAAATGGTCGACAGGGTGTTTCTCCGTCAAAGGGCGCGCCGCGCAATTCGCCACACCAACGGCAATCTAGCCCGCACGCACGCACGGCTCCAAGAAATTGTCCTTGCTTGGCCGAGGTCCACGCCGAACGAGATATTTGACCAAACAGACTGTTCAGCATCCCAAATTGATCCCACTTGAACGCCTTTAACTCGGCCCTGGTGTCTCGGTTTTCATGGTGGCTTCAGGTGTCCCGTAATGTAGTTATTCTGGGTTTTCGTGGAGTTTGCCCAGCCGTGTCATCCCGCGGTGGCGTGTCGGACGATGTCGTCATCGCTGACACGCGACACTCCGGCGGCTGTTTCTGACGCAATGCGGCGTGACCTAGAGGGGCAGCGTATTACGCTCAGCACTTTCCTGCCTGGAACGGACTGTGGTTGGAAACAAAAATATGTCCTCTAAATCGAGCAAAACATTGTCATCTCAAGAACAATTTTCCAGGCCCTCAAAGAGGCACAAGCGCCCAAACTTTCCACTTTTGCGGTGTATTTTCGGCCTTAGCGCTAAACGTTGTCATAATGGGAATACCACTGCGTGGCACTTGCCTTCCATTTGGCTCCTGTTCAGACAAAAACTCCGCATGATTATTGCAAGGTTAAATTATAACAACACAGGCGAAACAAATGCCCCGAATATTCCCCTGCTGTGATTTGTTTTCGGCCATATTGCTGTAACTTAAAACGTCTTTTCAGAACAATCTCTGCTTGGTATCCTCCTCCCATTGACCCAATTTAGGCCCAAGGCTACGCAATATTATTGCAGTCTAGAGCTAAAAATAACACATCATGAGACAGGTACTAACTGAATTAGACGGTTATGCCATAATATTTTAGATGCCTAACTCGAAGCGATTTTGGTTGGCCCAATCCATTAAATATTTGATGCCTGATGTGGAGTTTGGGGCGCCATAATTGTGCTTGGTCTATCATAAGCCTCATCCAAGGTACCAGCAACGATTTCGTCGTGACCAAAGTTCCTCGAGGTATGTGATTTTTGTACGCTAGGTATCCTCCATCGCACCTCCAATCGCATTTCAAGATGCCGACGATGCAGTGAGGTGACCCAGAATTGTTTACAAAACTATACACAGGCCTTCCCTATTTCAGGTATCGTGGGTGCGCAAGCGTGACCTGAAGATTCTGACGGTCGGCAAGTTCACCTACACGTCGGACCACAGGTTCACGGCCGTCCACGCTACTGGATCTGAGGAGTGGGTGCTGAAGATCACCAGCCCACGGAGGGAAGACTCGGGCGTGTACGAATGCCAGGTGTCTGTCGAGCCAAAGATCAGCCAGCCGTTTCGACTCGACGTGGTCGGTGAGATGAATGCTTTTCTTTATTTGGGTTTAGTTCTCTTACGAATATCCCCAATAACTCATCAATTCAGCAGCGTTCACAAAGGACCGCCCAACTGTTGCAATGACTGTATCCACGGACCTGAAGTACGTTTGCAAAACCATCCATTGCACTGGGTTTCAATTGTCAAACTTAATGAAGCGTGTATTAATTTGTTCCTCCTGGCTGCAATTTATTGCAGTGGTTCACACTGCGACAAAATCAATTTCAGACATAGGTACCAGTCAAGTCAATGATGAGTACCGCCGCTGTCAAAAACAAAACCAAAAATGCACCAAAGTACTTGCGTAGAGCTGTGGATGATGTGAAGGCCATTGAAAATAGATAAAACAGAGAGAGAGAGAGAGAGAGGAGAGAGAGAGAGAGAGGAGAGAGAGGAGAGAGAGAGAGAGAGAGAGAGAGAGAGAGAGAGAGAGAGAGAGAGAGAGAGAGAAGAGAGAGAGAGAAGAGAGAGAGAGAGAGAGAGAGAGAGAGCGAGAAGAGAGAGAGAGAGAGAGAGAGAGAGAGATGAGAGAGAGAGGAATAGAGAGAGAGAGAAGATAGAGAGAGAGAGAGAGAGAGAAGAAGAGAGAGAGAGAGAGAGAGAGAGAGGAGAGAGAGAGATAGAAGAGAGAGAGATAGAGAGAGAGAGGAGAGAGAGGAGAGGAGAGAGAGAAGAAGGAAGAGAGAGAGCGAGGAGAGAGAGAGAGAGAGAGAGAGAGCGAGAGAGAGAGAGAGAGAGAGAGAGAGTAGAAGAGAGAGAGAGAGAAGATGAGAGAGAGAGAGAGAGAGAAGAGGAGAGAGAGAGAGAG
>NW_023596448.1:7035925-7039697 GCF_011947565.3 Pollicipes pollicipes | reverse complement strand
GTGAAGCCGGAGAATTTAGGGCGGCAAGAAGCTAAAAGCAACTGCAAGAATTTTTCAACACTTCTCTTTCATCATGGCCCCAGTTTTTTGTACCAGGCAACGGATTTCTTGCTCAAAGTTCTTGTTTTATTCTACCACAAAGTCCGCGGAAGCTGGAAACCGAAGATAATTAAGCTGACAGTCGAAGAAGTTGAATAATAAATGCCCCCTGACAACTTCGAGTCAGCGCTATTCACCCAAACTCGGAAGCGGTCGCTCTGAATATGTGGAGAGAGGAGTTTCAAACTGATGTTTGCTCGTCCCCAACGAACGCCACGGATTTCGGCTTCGCTTCATGTTGAGCATGGAAGTCAGATTCCTTGAAATGCGACAAACGAACGACGTAAAGGTGCATATAAGCAGCAACCAGAGCGCAGTTCATTAGCGAAATAAGAAAACATTGCGTGCCATTGGAGCTTTACGACGCGCTCAGTTACTCAGGCTGTATGCTGCCCGGCTGGCTCTTACTTTGGCAGGAAGGGCGGGCACCACGGGAATCGAACCCCCGTCCCTCTTGTTTCCCAGTCAAGCAGCGCACCCACCACCACCACTGGTGCCCAAAAAAAAACATTCTCTCGTGTCTCACGTAGGTATCACACGCCTGTAATACTCCCGGTTGACCGCGCGCCTCAGCCGACCCGACTTTAAATTATGTAGTAGCAACTTCGTACAATGCCCTCGGAAGATCGTTTATGTTGAGTTCATCAACTGCGAAGTGAAGGCACAAGAAAGAAACCAGAGTTAGCAAATTGGACAAGGTGAGTTTATAAAGAGTGGAGGTTTATAAGAGATTGTGCAATTGACCTGCTCATACACCACAGGTGTCAAGGCTTAATAACTGAATGCTCCCTCCTGAATGACATACATTAAAGAGATGGTCCGGTGGCCTGTTACTGGTTGCGCTCAAAAGCACAGGTACGTGTGCTGAGCGGCAAAAGCAAAGCAAAGAAATTACACCAATAGCGGCCGGGCCTGCATTTCATAGGCCGCTGATGCCGCTGACGCAGGTCTCTGGTACCTTACTGTGGTGACGAGCTTCTGGTACCTTACTGTGGTGACGAGCTTCTGGCCTTACTGTGGTGAGTACGAGCTTCTGGTCCTTACTGTGGTGACGAGCTTCTGGTGCCTTACTGTGGTGACGAGCTTCTGGGCCTTACTGTGGTGACGAGCTTCTGGCCTTACTATGGTGACGAGCTTCTGGTGCCTTACTGTGGTGACGAGCTTCTGGTGCCTTACTGTGGTGACGAGCTTCTGGTGCCTTACTGTGGTGACGAGCTTCTGGTGCCTTACTGTGGTGACGAGCTTCTGGGCCTTACTGTGGTGACGAGCTTCTGGTGCCTTACTGTGGTGACGAGCTTCTGGTGCCTTACTGTGGTGACGAGCTTCTGGTGCCTTACTGTGGTGACGAGCTTCTGGTGCCTTACTGTGGTGACGAGCTTCTGGTCCTTACTGTGGTGACGAGTTCTGGTGCCTTACTGTGGTGACGAGCTTCTGGTGCCTTACTGTGGTGACGAGCTTCTGGTGCCTTACTGTGGTGACGAGCTTCTGGTGCCTTACTGTGGTGACGAGCTTCTGGTGCCTTACTGTGGTGACGAGCTTCTGGTCCTTACTGTGGTGACGAGCTTCTGGTACCTTACTGTGGTGACGAGCTTCTGGTGCCTTACTGTGGTGACGAGCTTCTGGTGCCTTACTGTGGTGACGAGCTTCTGGTGCCTTACTGTGGTGACGAGCTTCTGGTGCCTTACTGTGGTGACGAGCTTCTGGTGCCTTACTGTGGTGACGAGCTTCTGGTACCTTACTGTGGTGACGAGCTTCTGGTGCCTTACTGTGGTGACGAGCTTCTGGTCTTACTGTGGTGACGAGCTTCTGGTGCCTTACTGTGGTGACGAGCTTCTGGTGCCTTACTGTGGTGACGAGCTTCTGGTGCCTTACTGTGGTGACGAGCTTCTGGTGCCTTACTGTGGTGACGAGCTTCTGGTGCCTTACTGTGGTGACGAGCTTCTGGTGCCTTACTGTGGTGACGAGCTTCTGGTGCCTTACTGTGGTGACGAGCTTCGGTGCCTTACTGTGGTGACGAGCTTCTGGTGCCTTACTGTGGTGACGAGCTTCGGTGCCTTACTGTGGTGACGAGCTTCTGGTGCCTTACTGTGGTGACGAGCTTCGGTGCCTTACTGTGGTGACGAGCTTTGGTGCCTTACTGTGGTGACGAGCTTCTGGTGCCTTACTGTGGTGACGAGCTTCTGGTGCCTTACTGTGGTGACGAGCTTCCGGTGCCTTACTGTGGTGACGAGCTTCTGGTGCCTTACTGTGGTGACGAGCTTCTGGTGCCTTACTGTGGTGACGAGCTTCTGGTGCCTTACTGTGGTGACGAGCTTCTGGTGCCTTACTGTGGTGACGAGCTTCTGGTGCCTTACTGTGGTGATATGCTTATGGTGCTACGCTGTCCTGTCGTGACTACCTTGACTTAACCTGACCACCAGACCAACAGAGGCAGAACAGAACACGTCCGCGCCGCCCGCGCGCCGCGGGACCCACGCGATGAGTGACGCGCCAGCTCACAGCCGTGCGCTCCTCACTGGCGCCCTCCGTTACTGTAATTGTCCCGGTCATTCGGCAGGTGGCACTGCATGCAAAAGTTGCGATCTTATCCTAACTCGGCATTCGCGCTTATACGCTTAACCCGTAAAGTACGAACTTCTATACTTACCCCGCATAGCATGAACTTCTATACTTACCCGTAGCGCGATTTCTACCGAGCTAGTTGACCAAGTGCATTTGGATAGATATGGGTATTTATCTCCTCACACGCCTTGCACGTCGACACATACACCCATGTCATCTTTTAATTTAGCCCCTCACTCGAAGGCATAGGGACCATTACGTACTTACCGACACCATCCCGATCCCGTGAGCGTAGCGGAAGAGCTGAACCACCCAAGACATCGGATTTTGTCGGTCGAAACAATTTACACGCTAGCCCGCTGAAATCGGTAATATTTGGTTTGTCCAATCACAAAATTGCGTGGGTTAGTGTCTATACGTAACGTTGATAAACAGAGAGCGCCAGACCACGGGTTTATTGTCAGACCATGTGCAGCGAATTCTTGCCATTGAGTCGCGACGTTGTCATGAAAACACGCCTCGTCCCCGGTCCTCGTTCCTGGCTGAAATGATCCCTGCCTCCCGGGACACAGATGTTTCGCGGAAAATGTCGCCGAGCACAAGGCTTTGTGGGATGGTAATGTCCTTTCTGGCTCTTTTCTGCCCGTTAGACAGGTGTATGTTACCTTCCGTTTACACATGGCAAGACGAGCTGGACAGCTTGCCGATTGTGCTACTGGCTGCAATGAGTTGCAAGGTTACGCAAGAGCGTTACGCGAGGTAAGAGCATCGTTGTGTGCGTGTGTTTTGGGGTGGGGGAGACCACCACATGGTCCCCTACGGCAGATCTTTAGAGCTTCGTCAGATCTATAGCAGATTTACTAATGTATTCTCCAGCGTTTGTTACCAGGTCTTCGTCATTTTTCAAAAAGGGCGTGAAGTCGGACGCTAAGAACTAATTCATCAACTTCAATCAACCGACGCACAAAATACCGCACCGTTTTGCTGGCATGTTGGCCGTTTTTGTGCTTCACGTCCACGTGATCAAAGAGATAGGCGTATATCAGCTTTCGCATTATGCCTTACATTGAACTCTCCGAATGTTGATATAGCCTGCCCGTCGGGAAATCCT
>NW_023596448.1:6979955-7034925 GCF_011947565.3 Pollicipes pollicipes | reverse complement strand
TCTCTCCTCCCCCCCTCCTCCTATCTCTCTCTCCCTCCTCTCTCCCTCCCCTCTCTCTCTCTCTCCTCCTCCTCTCCCTCTCCTCTCTCCTCTCTCTCTCTCCCTCTCCCTCTCTCTCTCTCTCCCTCTCTCTCTCCCTCTCCTTCTTCTCCCTCCTCTCCTCTCCCCCCTCTCCTCTCTCTCCTCTCTCTCTCCTTCTCTCTCTCTCCCCCTCTCTCTCTTCCCCTCTCTCTCTTTCCTCTCTCTCTCTCCTCTCTCATCTCTCTCTCTCTCTCTCTCTCTCTCTCTCTCTCTCTCTCTCTCTCTCTCTCTCTCTCTCTCTCTCTCCGTCCACGGATACAGTCGTCACCTCCATGCCGACGGAGGGCCATGCGGACCGTCGGGCGTCTCCATCAGTCGGCGGCGGGGCAGGCCGGGCGCGGTCGACCGACAGAGACGCCCTCCCGTACGTCACAACAATGCCTCACGCTCACTGCACGTGGAGACGGTGCGGCGTACGTGGGAACGTCCAGCGATGCAGAATCGTCGTCCAAGCGAAAGTCCGTGGGACGCGAGAACACTCCGGAGCAGCTGTGAGGAGGGGGGGGGGGGGGGGGGGCGACTGCCCAAGGAGTCGGACTGTCTTTCTCATGGATCATGGATGGATCTGAGTTCGATCCCCGCCTTGGATAAATTTTAAAGACCCCAGTTTCTACCTCGGTATGGATGCCTTGGGTTCGATCTCTTTCTCGGAGAACTGTTACAGGTCTTAGTTTCAGCTGTAGGTGGTGACGCCAGTGACCAAAAAGAGGAAAGCGCGTCATTAAACGATTGCTATTACCATCGTTACCTGAATTGGTATCTCAGGACACAGTCGACCGCTTTGTGTGTGACAAAATTTCGTGAGACCTATAAGAGCTCAAGAATTTGATAGCATTTCACATTTCACTTACATATGAGCGGTAATCAATGATGCGTATCTCGCTGCACCTCATCTCATCTCATATTGCGCATTCATATCTCATTATTTATTATTCTTATCATTTCATGGCGCGTATCTCATGGCGTGCATCTCATCATGGGCACTGTCTGGCCTATTATCCCCTCCACTGACCGAATACCTCCATTGCAAGCCTCAGCACATGCCTATATGACCCACGTATTGAGCTGGCGGTGCTCTATCCCATGGTCAGTCGGTGAGCGGCAGCGGGGAGACCGACACCGGGCGCGACGCATCAAGGCGTCAAGAACGTTGTGGCCAGGAATGACATGAAATCATACACAGTTATTTGGACGGCTATCGACGACGAGATATGTGCGCTTGGTAAACACTGGATTTCAACGTGAATGATTAGCAATTCGTTGCTTGCATATTTCGATTCTTAACGGATTTTTTCCGGTGAGAAAGTCGACTAACAAATTTTGGCACCGTTGAGATTCGCAGTAAATTTGGAAATCTGGCGCACTGTTCTACAGTCTTCATTCCTCTGCCCGTGCGGTGCAGTTTCCATCCAGAGAACGGCTGCGGGAATAGATCAGCGCCTGCGCTAGAGGTGTGAGAGCAACAACCAGTGGCCGGGGAGTCATAACCGCCAGACTGATGCTGTTATTCTACTCCATTGTCGGGAGCAGCTCGGTTCCGGAGGCAATGGTGATAAGATTACTATGTGCATGACTGAGCACAAAAGCAAGAAAACTGCAGTTGCTAATGGTTGCGGTCTGCGTTTATAACAATGTATCATTTCATATGCTTGGTTCAGATTTGCCAGCATTTGGATATGCAAAAGCGCGCTACTCTATAGTATAAGCCGAGCATTTTGTGTCTGTCTAATGGCACCTTAACTCTAGTGCTTAAAGAACGGGTGTGGACACTAACACCGCAACATAACATAACTGAAATGTTAACAGTTTAGAAATGTGATGTGTGAAAGCGCCTGGCAGTGGTACTTACAAGAGCGTCACGTAAAGAGGAAATGCGCCACTCCTCTGCTTAGTTAGATAGCAAATATTGCTCGGTGAACCTTTAATCTCACTTCATCTCCGATTCGAATAGCCCCTGAGCCATGTTATGAAACCTCTGCCCCTGACCGATCAAAATGTTATATCTCCCGAGAGATGCATCTGCATGCCGAAGCAGTGCACCCATCCACACGGCATTGGTTTGACATTTCCTCGCAGATTGATATCGCCAGATTGCGAGGAACTTCTCAGGATTCGGCCCTGATTTTCCACGTCGTCCCGTGGAGAAATCGGAAGCACTTCGGATCCGGTGATTTCCACCTCACACAGCGTCGGCTGCAGCAAGCCCAAGAAAAGGCGGCCAATTTCCAGCACGGTTACGTGCTACACGTGACTTACCAACCTTGACGATACTGAAATCCCAATAGATTCCAGAAGGGCATCAGCTGCTGCTCAAAACGGAAACGTATTTGGCGGTTTTAGCATGGAAAAGCTACACCAAACGAGTTGAGTATTTCGTGCCCAGAAGTTCAGAGGCATCTTTCCTCATTGAAATCCAGGTTGCATGCATGAAGTTACAGAGCTGACAAGTGATTTCTAAAAAGGCTTTGAAGTGTTCACCTAATGCACGAAGTTAAAGCGCTGATACGTGGTTTTCGACAAGTTTTTCAATGACTATTGCTAGTTTCAACACCGTTGCCAAAGGGCAGTATGGCATCATCCTTGACAATCATTTACCGCACAGTCTACACTTCCATATTCAAACGAAACTAGAGTAAGTTCTCAATAAAAATGAAGCAGCGTTTCTCCCCACTTGGGGCTGGTTCACGGCCGAAGAACCCGGTCTAGCTTTGTCGCGCGTCTCCGAACGACGACGTGCGATCGGCACCGTTTCTTTCACGCCCAGTCGACTTGAACCGCCAATCACCAGCGGGCTCGGGGTCATCGGGATCACCAGCGGGCACGGGGTCATCCGCGGAGTCGCGGGCCGTCGGACGCTCCGCGGAGCGGCGGCGGTTCCGGCGCGGCGCGTTCCCCGAACGGAACGGCCTCGGTCGGCGCTGTCGGCACGTCGAGTCGAGTCGAGTCGAGCCGAGCCGAGCTGGCAGCTGGGAGGGGCTGGTGTCCGTGAAGTGTTGGTGGCGCTGGCCGGCTGCCTGACCGAGGGACGGGGAAGCGTCCGGGTCAGCTCAGTGAAGCCTTCGCGTGAAATGATGTCACGATTCCGTGATTCGTCGTTAATTATAGCAATCCTGGTGAGGAACACGTCTGTTAATTCACGCCTGGCTCATTGGAGCGGTGCCCGGCAGTTCTGTGTGCGTATTATACGCCCGGTTTGTACAGATTAGTGGAAACGTTTCACATATGAAGATATTCAAGCGTCAAGTAGGATGAAACAAGCTCACTTTTTACTATGGGTGTAATTTTTAAGTGGAGAAGACTGCTCTAGACAGCACGATGCACTGTTAAGTAAACATGATGGTCAATGAGTCATGATTTGATTACGTCACGACTCCTTGCACAACATAGATTGGAAGCCAATTAATGGCCGTTACATCTGGAAATCGTACTCACAAACGCCAGATATGAACGCCTCGACAATGACATTTTTCTTGGCCTTGATCGCCAAATGGCTTAAGGAATGACATATTTTGAAGAATATCACTATCATACCATGAGTTTAGAGGCAGCTTTCAAATACTCTCCCCAAAATACTCTTCCCATTTTCGCGGGCGTATAGCTCAGAAACTGACGTGGCTTAGGTCTTAAGAAGGACAGGTTTGCGAACAGCGTCAAAGTCTTCAAGATGGCTGTTTCAGTTCAAAACCCCTACAATTGTTGAACACTCCTTTCAAAATAAGCGCATTGCGTTTCCGACCAGCCAAAGAAAATCGAGTCTGATTTTCTCTTCCCACTTGTGCCAACATACCATCACGTTTAACTGTGCGTATAAACTACAAACTGGGTCGCTGAGCCATGACATCACTGCGCGTTGAATCTGGGACCTGGAAGGACGCATGTTGACCTGAAGCACCTGGTGTGCTGTCAGCATTCACCTCATGACATTCACCCGCGCACAAAGTGTAGGAACAATGTCGTTGGGACTGGTTTGTGTGTGATGCGCTTTTGCGCTCCTTCAGCCGCAAGTTTCAGCTGTCGCCGATGCTGCTATCCCATCCAGCAACCGCGTCAAAGGTGTGCTAAGGCTTCAACGAGGTGAAGGGTCTGCATGGGAAGTGACATTGGAAGCCCGAGCGGAGTGATCAGACGACTTATACGTGGAACGCGAGGGCAGAGTTTGAGTGCTGGACCTCAGCTAATCTCACGCTCTTCGCGGAAGTCTCATTTCTCCAGCTGAATTATGAAAAACCAGAAGCTGGCTTGGGAGCTTGGCGCAGTGAGTGGGATGGGCCGGAGAAAACGGTAGACTTCAAAAAGCAACTAAGACGCGGTATTGCATAAATCCCTTTGGAGATGGTGTGATGGGACGTAATCGCTGCACCGGGAGGATTTCCCGACGGGCAGGCTATATCAACATTCGGAGAGTTCAATGTAAGGCATAATGCGAAAGCTGATATACGCCTATCTCTTTGATCACGTGGACGTGAAGCACAAAAACGGCCAACATGCCAGCAAAACGGTGCGGTATTTTGTGCGTCGGTTGATTGAAGTTGATGAATTAGTTCTTAGCGTCCGACTTCACGCCCTTTTTGAAAAATGACGAAGACCTGGTAACAAACGCTGGAGAATACATTAGTAAATCTGCTATAGATCTGACGAAGCTCTAAAGATCTGCCGTAGGGGACCATGTGGTGGTCTCCCCCACCCCAAAACACACGCACACAATGATGCTCTTACCTCGCGTAACGCTCTTGCGTAACCTTGCAGCTCATTGCAGCCAGTAGCACAATCGGCAAGCTGTCCAGCTCGTCTTGCCATGTGTAAACGGAAGGTAACATACACCTGTCTAACGGGCAGAAAAGAGCCAGAAAGGACATTACCATCCCACAAAGCCTTGTGCTCGGCGACATTTTCCGCGGAACATCTGTGTCCCGGGAGGCAGGGATCATTTCAGCCAGGAACGAGGACCGGGGACGAGGCGTGTTTTCATGACAACGTCGCGACTCAATGGCAAGAATTCGCTGCACATGGTCTGACAATAAACCCGTGGTCTGGCGCTCTCTGTTTATCAACGTTACGTATAGACACTAACCCACGCAATTTTGTGATTGGACAAACCAAATATTACCGATTTCAGCGGGCTAGCGTGTAAATTGTTTCGACCGACAAAATCCGATGTCTTGGGTGGTTCAGCTCTTCCGCTACGCTCACGGGATCGGGATGGTGTCGGTAAGTACGTAATGGTCCCTATGCCTTCGAGTGAGGGGCTAAATTAAAAGATGACATGGGTGTATGTGTCGACGTGCAAGGCGTGTGAGGAGTTAATACCCATATCTATCCAAATGCACTTGGTCAACTAGCTCGGTAGAAATCGCGCTACGGGTAAGTATAGAAGTTCATGCTATGCGGGGTAAGTATAGAAGTTCCTACTTTACGGGTTAAGCGTATAAGCGCGAATGCCGAGTTAGGATAAGATCGCAACTTTTGCATGCAGTGCCACCTGCCGAATGACCGGGACAATTACAGTAACGGAGGGCGCCAGTGAGGAGCGCACGGCTGTGAGCTGGCGCGTCACTCTTCGCGTGGGTCCCGCGGCGCGCGGGCGGCGCGGACGTGTTCTGTTCTGCCTCTGTTGGTCTGGTGGTCAGGTTAAGTCAAGGTAGTCACGGCAGGACAGCATAGCACCAGAAGCTCGTCACCACAGTAAGGCACCAGAAGCTCGTCACCACAGTAAGGCACCAGAAGCTCGTCACCACAGTAAGGCACCAGAAGCTCGTCACCACAGTAAGGTACCAGAAGCTCGTCACCACAGTAAGGCACCGGAAGCTCGTCACCACAGTAAGGCACCAGAAGCTCGTCACCACAGTAAGGCACCGGAAGCTCGTCACCACAGTAAGGCACCGGAAGCTCGTCACCACAGTAAGGCACCAGAAGCTCGTCACCACAGTAAGGTACCGGAAGCTCGTCACCACAGTAAGGCACCAGAAGCTCGTCACCACAGTAAGGCACCGGAAGCTCGTCACCACAGTAAGGCACCAGAAGCTCGTCACCACAGTAAGGCACCGGAAGCTCGTCACCACAGTAAGGCACCAGAAGCTCGTCACACACAGTAAGGCACCGGAAGCTCGTCACCACAGTAAGGCACCAGAAGCTCGTCACCACAGTAAGGCACCAGAAGCTCGTCACCACAGTAAGGCACCAGAAGCTCGTCACCACAGTAAGGCACCAGAAGCTCGTCACCACAGTAAGGCACCGGAAGCTCGTCACCACAGTAAGGCACCAGAAGCTCGTCACCACAGTAAGGCACCGGAAGCTCGTCACCACAGTAAGGCACCAGAAGCTCGTCACCACAGTAAGGCACCAGAAGCTCGTCACCACAGTAAGGCACCAGAAGCTCGTCACACACAGTAAGGTACCAGAAGCTCGTCACCACAGTAAGGCACCAGAAGCTCGTCACCACAGTAAGGCACCAGAAGCTCGTCACCACAGTAAGGCACCGGAAGCTCGTCACCACAGTAAGGCACCGGAAGCTCGTCACCACAGTAAGGCACCAGAAGCTCGTCACCACGGTAAGGTACCAGAAGCTCGTCACCACAGTAAGGCACCAGAAGCTCGTCACCACAGTAAGGCACGGAAGCTCGTCACCACAGTAAGGCACGGAAGCTCGTCACCACAGTAAGGCACCAGAAGCTCGTCACCACAGTAAGGCACCAGAAGCTCGTCACCACAGTAAGGCACCAGAAGCTCGTCACCACAGTAAGGCACCAGAAGCTCGTCACCACAGTAAGGCACCAGAAGCTCGTCACCACAGTAAGGCACCAGAAGCTCGTCACCACAGTAAGGCACCAGAAGCTCGTCACCATAGTAAGGTACCAGAAGCTCGTCACCACAGTAAGGCACCAGAAGCTCGTCACCACAGTAAGGCACCAGAAGCTCGTCACCACAGTAAGGCACCAGAAGCTCGTCACACAGTAAGGCACCAGAAGCTCGTCACCACAGTAAGGCACCAGAAGCTCGTCACCACAGTAAGGCACCAGAAGCTCGTCACCACAGTAAGGCACCGGAAGCTCGTCACCACAGTAAGGCACCAGAAGCTCGTTCACCACAGTAAGGCATCAGAAGCTCGTCACCACAGTAAGGCACCGGAAGCTCGTCACCACAGTAAGGCACCGGAAGCTCGTCACCCCAGTAAGGCACCGGAAGCTCGTCACCACAGTAAGGCACCAGAAGCTCGTCACCACAGTAAGGGCGGGGCCCCAACCAGAAGCTCGTCACCACAGTAAGGCACCAGAAGCTCGTCACCACAGTAGGTACCAGAAGCTCGTCACCACAGTAAGGCACCAGAAGCTCGTCACCACAGTAAGGCACCAGAAGCTCGTCACCACAGTACGGTTACCAGCAGCTCGTCACCACAGTAAGGTACCAGAAGCTCGTCACCACGTAAGGTACCAGAAGCTCGTCACCATAGTAAGGTACCAGAAGCTCGTCACCATAGTAAGGTACAGAAGCTCGTCACCACAGTAAGGTACCAGAAGCTCGTCACCACAGTAAGGTACCAGAAGCTCGTCACCACAGTAAGGTACCAGAGCTCGTCACCACAGTAAGGCACCAGAAGCTCGTCACCACAGTAAGGTACCAGAAGCTCGTCACCACAGTAAGGTACCAGAAGCTCGTCACCACAGTAAGGTACCAGAAGCTCGTCACCACAGTAAGGTACCAGAAGCTCGTCACCACAGTAAGGTACCAGAAGCTCGTCACCACAGTAAGGCACCAGAAGCTCGTCACCACAGTAAGGTACCAGAAGCTCGTCACCACAGTAAGGTACCAGAAGCTCGTCACCACAGTAAGGTACCAGAAGCTCGTCACCACAGTAAGGTACCAGAAGCTCGTCACCACAGTAAGGTACCAGAAGCTCGTCACCATAGTAAGGTACCAAGAGCTCGTCAACCATAGTAAGGTACCAGAAGCTCGTCACCACAGTAAGGTACCAGAAGCTCGTCACCACAGTAAGGTACCAGAAGCTCGTCACCACAGTAAGGCACCAGAAGCTCGTCACCACAGTAAGGTACCAGAAGCTCGTCACCACAGTAAGGTACCAGAAGCTCGTCACCACAGTAAGGTACCAGAAGCTCGTCACCACAGTAAGGTACCAGAGACCTGCGTCAGCGGCATCAGCGGCCTATGAAATGCAGGCCCGGCCGCTATTGGTGTAATTTCTTTGCTTTTGCCGCTCAGCACACGTACCTGTGCTTTTGAGCGCAACCAGTGAACAGGCCACCGGACCATCTCTTTAAATGTATGTCATTCAGGAGGGAGCATTCAGTTATTTAAGCCTTGACACCTGTGGTGTATGAGCAGGCAATTGCACAATCTCTTATAAACCTCACCTTGTCCAATTTGCTAACTCTGGGTTTTCTTGTGCCTTCACTTCGCAGTTGATGAACTCAACATAAACGATCTTCCGAGGGCGTTGTAAGAAGTTGCTACTACATAATTTAAAGTCGGCTGAGGCGCGCGGTCAACCGGGAGTATTACAGGCGTGTGATACCTACGTGAGACACGAGAGAATGTTTTTTTGGGCACCAGTGGTGGTGGGTGCGCTGCTTGACTGGGAAACAAGAGGGACGGGGGTTCGATTCCCCGTGGTGCCCGCCCTTCCTGCCAAAGTAAGAGCCAAGCCGGGCAGCATACAGCCTGAGTAACTGAGCGCGTCGTAAAGCTCCAATGGCACGCAAAATGTTTCTTATTTCGCTAGTGAACTGCGCTCTGGTTGCTGCTTATATGCACCTTTACGTGCGTTTGTCAGCATTTCAAGGAATCTGACTTCCATGCTCAACATGAAGCGAAGCCGAAATCCGTGGCGTTCGTTGGGGACGAGCAAACATCAGTTTGAAACTCCTCTCTCCACATATTCAGAGCGACCGCTTCCGAGTTGGGTGAATAGCGCTGACTCGAAGTTGTCAGGGGGCATTTATTATTCAACTTCTCGACTGTCAGCTTTAATTATCTTCGGTTCCCAGCTTCCGCGGACTTTGTGGTAGAATAAACAAGAAACTCTGAGCAAGAAATCCGTTGCCTGGTACAAAAACTGGGGCCAGGATGAAAGAGAAGTGTGAAAATTCTTGCAGTTGCTTTTAGCTTCTTGCCGCCTAAATTCTCCGGCTTCACTCGACTCCCAGGCATTCTTGCAGAGGAATGGCAGCATCTAGTGTGACAGTGTTGAAATAAGGTTAGACTTTCATGGAGTTAGTTCAAGGTTATTTAAGGCCGAGGTCATATTGGGTCCCGAGGATTGCTTCTGATGGGTCTAGATCTATGTTACCGCGGTGCACCTTCATGGCAGGATCCGTGTTCTGAAAACATGCCTTTTATGCGCAAAATGACGCTTAATCAGTCTTTTCTCCGTTTAAATGTTCCTGAGCTGTTAAGGTTCTACCCCGCTGTGAGAGGATACTTCATATCGATTGAACAAATGGAAACACCGCACAAAAAAGTTGTACGGTCATCTTGGACACATAATCTAGCGACGTGCATGAGCGCCACACACTCCAGACCAGACTTTGTGTGTTGTCCACACTTATTCACAACCCAAAGTCGCGATGTTTTTGTTACGCCGTAGCGTGCCTCGCTTACGGATGTTGCCAGTTTCTGTTGCAATGCAGCAGGCCTTGTTTGAGTCTGTGTTGGATCAGATGATAACAGGCAGATTACTTCATGTTTTTGCAAGGCAATCAAACCTTGCAAAATTTTTATGACAGTGGTAGGAGGTACACTCACTCAGTGATTTGTTCATGACGGTGGTAGAAGGTACACTCACTCAGTGATTTGTTCATGACAGTGGTAGAAGGTACACTCACTGGCGCAGGCACTTTTTGGGACCGCAAATCAAATCAGCTTTTTCAAATGTTGTGGAGGGGCTGGTGCGTTTTCTGTTTGGGATCATTGTAATTCGTCAATGTGTCCAACCAGTTCAATCAGAATACCTAACGAGCTATAAATTGTGACCCGCAGGGACGAAGGAAGTCAGTGACAATTTCCTCTCTGGAAGGAAAATGCACACGACAAATACGACATGTTATTAAAAAAATAACGTAATACTTCACCGGAAACAGCTTCTGCAGTGTCCATTGATAGGTGAAAATATACTGTCAGAATGGTAAGAAGCAGACGAAACAAAACATTTCCGTGTCGAAATGCGCTGCCTGAAGGTTTTTTTTTTGGCCCAGGAACAGTTTCTGGCTTCCATCTTGGATAAACAGGTGCGTTCCACATTTATATGGATTTTGTAAAGGGAATTTTTCACATTTGTGTGGCGTTTTGAACTGAAATAGCCATCTTAAGGACATTTTGATGCAGTTCACGGATATGTCCTTTTTAAGACCTAAAACGCGCTGGTTCCTGGGTTACACGCCCGCAAAGTTCGAGGAGACTCATTTACAGCCAACTTCAAAATCGTCTTCTGATTAGTGACGCCATATAAACGTCATTAGATCCCCGTGATATTACAAGCTGTTTTTTATGGTCAAAACAGCATGGACGCTGATACATTAGCAAATGCGATGATGCTGCACATGTGGTACAGTCCGCGGAAGATGATTGGCTGTCAGTGAGATTTTACTGCTGAATGTGTGTCGCGAACACAAGCGTGAGCAATTTCGGGTTGTGCGACAATCGTCGTGAACGGGTCATTTTTTCTTATTTCTAGGCCATAGGTCAATGTATAAGAAAGAATGCCACTGGCTGCAAAAAGAGTACGGCGACCCAAAAATGGGCACTCTCCCGAAGTTATAAAAAACAAGACGCGGCGGCAAATCTGTCTTTTTTCTCCTGCTGGCGTTTTTTTCCACTAACGTGTCTCTTACAGACAGCTCGGCTGGCGCCTTGTGTACGGGAGCACAGAACCTTGCACGGGTTTATGGGTTAGCAAGGGATTATGAAATTAGGAAAACATTATAGTAATTTTAGACTTATATATATATATATATATATATATACATTTATTTATTTATTTCAGTATTTCACACATATGGTACGACAAATTTAAATCTTGAACGAAAAATTGTGTTTTAAAAGAAGAAGCTCTTGAGATGCATTACCATAAACCCTTTTGGGACTTTGTTTCGAAGGGAAGTCACGGTTAAGTCCGGTGTTATGACTGAAGATCTGTGTGGAAATTGTGAGAAAGCCTGAAATTTGATGGTCCCGCGAGCTGTGCAAATGTGAGACTCTCAATAAAATGTGATATATTGATGCCTGATATATTGATGCCCGTTGATATTGATGGCTGCCTCTACCTTTCTGTTTGTGTTTAAACATGACGAAAGAATGCTGGCAAACTGGGAGAAACACTAGCACTTTTATCGCAGACGTGTACAAAGGCAAGCACTGGTACTGGTACTTCATCACGATCCTGCCAACATTGCGAGCCTATTGAGGCATTACAGCATGTAATTAACCCATTGCATGTCATTGTATCAGCAATTCATTTTGGCAGTAGGGGCTGGTGTGCGCAGCTCATTAATGGACATGCTCAGCATAGGCCCACATTATTTGGCTTTGCAAAATTGTCTTTCACTAAAAATTATGAAAATATGGCTGCTGAGAAAGGTGGGATAATTTTGCTGTTGGTGTCTTGGACAGGACTTAATGATATGTTTATCATGAGCCTGGTGTGCACTGGTAGCTTTATCACTTCCTTGCATTTTGCCCATCCAACCATAACCACATGCACTTATCATGTCTCCAGCCTTGTGCTAAGTCAGCATGCTTGCAGTGCCATTTCACCACATGTAAAAGGCTTCTGTTATTTTTTTTTAGTAAAGCAGCCTGATGGCCGTAGCATGTTGCATGACCATGGAAGTGAAAGATGTGCCTGCATCTTTCTCACCTGCATTTTCTGGATTCCCGAAGCAGGCAGAGCAAGTGCTGTCACTTATTGGTTGTCTGCTTTGTTGAAAGTGATTTGTATATTGTATCATGTGTTTATGGTCAGTCATATGTCAGATGGGAAGTCAATACAAGAGTGCGTGCTTGACCCATCTTTTCATGCTGGAGTTTGTTATGAAAGCGGCACGTATTGCAGTCGAAAAACCATACTGTTGCTACAGAACATCACCGAGGTAGTGCCAAAATAAAGCTATTGACCAGTGCCATTACACAATGTACCACATTTGTTCAGTACTCTTTATCAAGCCTATGAGATAGCAGCTTATAATTTATGAATGATTGGTAAGAACTTATTTACCAATGCCAAAGGACTGTCTACGGCAAGAATGTCGTTGCACCACAATGGTTATATCACGGTTAACTATTAACTGCTTGAACAATCCTAAGCAAAAAAAAGAAGAAATTGTGGCCCAACCTTACCATCTTTACCATAGCAATCGCAATGATTTGACAATGAATGCATGGCAACGTTACAAATTTATAATTTTCTCATAACATCACATTTCCAGTTACAAACAATAAAGACAATGTAACAAATCTATTAACTTTGGCACGATGCTCCATTTCCAGTCACGAACAATAAGGACGGTGACTGCTATACACATCCATGATATCACTGTCGGGACTACAGCATTGCACGCGAAGATGGGTCGACGATAAAGTATTGACAAAATCATCAGCAGCAAAGCAGCAACAGCAGCAGCAAAGCATATTGTGCTTTGCTATTAAAAACCTGCCATAAAAGCTGGCGAACGCCACGCTGCGCATGTCAAACAGTCCACGAAAGCTTTTCTTACGGTCAGCACCAAGACAAAAAATCCACAAATAACCCACCCACCAATCGGCCCCCCGACACAGCCCCGCGACGAGAATGGCCGGTTAGCGTCAGCTTTCGTATGTTTCGAGGTATTCTTTATGTCTGGTTGCCAGATGCTGCCAGGTTTTGCTGTCGTCACATACCCATTTCATGACGCCATCAAACAATAACGTAATGTGGCCCATTTTTATAAATTTTGAAATTTTGCTACCTAGCGCCAACTTTGAGCTTTGAAAGCTTACCAATAGTTACAACGAAGCATTTCCCATCATATCTAATATCTAACGCAGTATCTTCAAATGTGGAACATTCCCTTTAAGTGAAATGGCCAATTTGAAGACAGCTCGGTGCGGTTCACAGCCCTGCTTTTCTTAGCATCCAATCCCCTCTAGTTTCTAAACTACACACTCACGGATATATATGCAGGCACTTCCGGGGAGCCTATTTTAAGGTCACCCAAGCATCCAAACCGCCATAATAATGTCATTCAGATCCTGCCGTTTCAGTAGCCAAGCAGCGATCAATGCTAAGAAGGGCATAATTATCGAGTCGCTCATGTATGGCGTTCGTGAGCACGATTTCCAGATATAATGACAGTCATTTGGCTCTCAATCAATGTGCAAGGTACGGTGACGTAACCAAACAGTGGCGTATTGAGAAGCATACTTACAATAAACAGATTCATTGTCTTGCCTAGGACAGTCTTTTCCACTTAAAAGTGTGCAAATAGCTAAAACAAGCTTATTTTACCATTTCATTCTAACTAAACAGATAAATTGTGTTGTCTCGAGCAGCTTTTGCACTCAAAAGCATACCAATAGTTATAAGTGAACTTATTTGATCACATCTGATGCTTGCTTCCACGTCTTCAATGTATAACATTCTATTAAGAGTCAGACTGCATGCTTGTGTACGGGAGAAGGGGAGTTTTCGTGACCGCATCCTTTACATAATTCTCTAACGTTATTATCTCAATTTGCATTGTTCATTGAGCATCAGTGCGTCAACAAGTCTCTGACAGAAAGTAAAAGGAACTAGTCGCCATGGTCTCATGGTTTCATGGCCTCACACATGGGGTAAAGTTTAAAGTTTTTCATAGAGTGCGGAAAATCTTTGCCGTTTTCTTTCTGTAGGCTCCGCCACACTTGTTGGAATTGATTACACCTGAATCATTTGTACAACCTACCTCTTGGCCTTGAACAGCAAAAAAAAAAAAAACACAAACAGACACGATTGTCATGTACTTGTCATGATGCTTTGCAGTTGCATGCAATAGCGTAATATCCAACGTTGAACTGCCTAAATTTGAACATCTTGATCTACTGACCACCCGTGCTCTGTGGACAGCAAATTACAAAATCCTCAGCGTCCCAAATGCACGTCCCATTGAGAAGTTCTTGGAATAGCGCTTCCAGTGAAAGCGGTCACATTCCCTGCCGGAAAATTTTGCTGGTAATGAATGTGGAGTCACGAAATTGCCAGCAAGTAATGCTTGGCTGTTAATCTCGTCATTACCGGCTCATAAGGGTCATAGTTGAAGTGGGTAAGGTTAAACAAGGATAACAACCTTCGATTATTAATTCACGTCAGTCAGCCATGTTGGTTTATGTTGGTTCATGACTGTCAGCAACTGTCGAGGAAAATTTTTGGGTATCAACGGTACAAACATTTCAATGTCAGACAATGAAGAGATAACGCCACTACACGTGGAACATGCGCCTTGTTGCACGTGCATATTCATGGTTGATCAGAATATTCGATCATGATGTTCAATCATTGATCAATGATGATTTCATTGATCAGGGTTGGGGTCAAGTAACCTAAGATTTCACCCTGATAAATGCTGATTAAATGCATGATAAATTAACCAAACCGACGACGCCGACCTTCCACTTCGCCGAACTTACCCGCCCATCCTGGCAAAGAGCGAAGTCTAGAGCAAAAGCCAAAGCCAAAGAGCCAAGAGCCAAAGAGCCAAAGCAGACGTCTTAAGTCACAGACATGCGGCCTGTTCCCGGTTTCGTCCCTGCTCCCGGTCACGTGTGCCCCCGATACCCTCACGCCCCCCTGCGGGCGGTGTCACTAGCCTACTGTGAATAGATAAGCGTGAGGCGTGGCGGGTCCAAGGTTGAACTGAGCGACAGGTCCGCGCAGCGACGAACCCTTTGCTGAGAATGACGTCAGAAGTGGTCATGGCTCATCCAAGCCGCGCCTCTATTCGACGGAAGCCCCTTCGTGCCGCGAGCGTCGCCCGTCGCAGCGCGGCTGGCTGACGGCCGCCGCGAAAGCGAACTCTGATTGCTTAGCTGTGACTAAAACAGCCATCAGACGATCTTGGTGGTGGACTGGCATGGCACGCTCAAGCTGGTTATAACTGCGTAGACGGCTGGCCCCTCCGGAACGGAGGGACTGGAGACTGGTCAAGAGCACCAGGCGGTTGTGATTTCATGCAATTGCTGGATTGTGTGCAGGCCGCCAAAACATTGTTCAAGACAAAGCATGTAGAACGATACATGATTCTGAACAACACGTAAAACTCTAATTATCTCTAATATCTCTCGTCCTGCCCGCCCAAGTGTAGCGATCACCAAACACAGATGTGAAGTGAAATGCACAAGCTTGAAAGCTGAGGGGTAGCTGCAACAAATAAAAGGCGCGTTCATGGAAAGTTCTTCGACTATCTCATGTCGTTTCGCATGCAATCCGCCAAAATCTTCAAGCACACGGATGGCTGTGTCTGCCTGCGGCGGCTGGGACCATTCAGACCGGTCACGCTGACTCGCAATTGGACTTGCCGGCCGAAGAAGCGGGTGACCAGCTGAGCGGTGTTCCCCTCCTCAGGCTGAGCAGCGAGCGGGCACTCCAATTCTGACCGAAGAGGCGAGCAACCCGCTGAGCGGTGTTCCCCTCCTCAGGCTGGTCGGTGAGCGAGCACGCCAATGTCTGTCGGAGAGGTGGGTGACCCGCTGAGTGGTGTTCCCCTTCTCAGGCTGGTCGGTGACCGAGCACGCCAATGTCTGTCGGAGAGGTGGGTGACCCGCTGAGTGGTGTTCCCCTTCCCGGGCTGGTCGGTGAGCGAGCACGCCAATGTCGGCCGGAGAGGTGGGTGACCCGCTGAGTGGTGTTCCCCTTCTCAGGCTGGTCGGTGACCGAGCACGCCAATGTGTGTCGGAGAGGTGGGTGACCCGCTGAGTGGTGTTCCCCTTCCGGGCTGGTCGGTGACCGAGCACGCCAATGTCTGTCGGAGAGGTGGGTGACCCGCTGAGTGGTGTTCCCCTTCCCGGGCTGGTCGGCGAGCGGGCACGCCGGCCCTGGGGACCAATGGGCGTGACATTGACGGACGACGATACGCCGCTCTAACCTGATTGGCTGGAAGGCCGGCCGCTGGCCCCGAATTTTACACGCCTGAATTAAGGCCAGCAGGAAGTCACCCGAAAAAATCGACGAAGTACGAGCCTTTGCTGCGCCAATCGCTGGCAGTAGCTAGACGCGGTCTCTGCGGCATTTACTGAGAAAGTGTCAGTCACAATACAAGCGAGTCTGCTGGCGCGACTGCAATTCCATGCAATTCTAGCAGCATGCATCGGAGCGGCCTATGAGCTCCAGTATGCTCATCATGCAACAGCAATATACGAGAACAGCGCCATCTGTGCAGGACCTGACGCCGGTGTCAGTCACTTGCCTTGCAGATGAGCTGCTGAGAAGACGTTACGTCTCAACTCGCGGCAGCGTAGCTCTTCTGTAGCTCAGAGGTCGAATTTAGGTGTGCTATAACTTGCGTTGGTCACGCCATGACACGGTTGTCAAAGCTTGCGCTGATCACACCCGTGGCAGCAAGCAAGGCTATCTCGGCCGTCCCCCCCCCCCCCCCCCCCCTCCCACGGAATCTGGCAGGCACTCCTTTACATGGACATCGCATAATGAATGTAGCAGTAGGCATGTCAGAACGGTGACGACCCTGTCAGAACGCAGCCAGGATTGAACGGAGGAGAGGGACGGTGTTCATTGAGAAGGCGTCATTCTGATTTTAACTTTCTGTTAGGAGCCGTCTATGATGAAAAGAAGAAAATGTGGGCCAGGGGAGGGGTCACCTCTTTCCTGTGCTTGTGGCCTAGTAAGGATCGCTGGACTGCAATACCACGGCTCACCACACTTCTGGTGGATGACCGGCATCAGGGGTGCAGCCAAAGATGAGGGGGGAGGGGGGGGGGGCTTTCACTTTTCACCACAGATGGCTCATGGCAGAAAGTCGGAAATCGGCATGGTCCGTGCTCACCGGGGACTGCCCCCCCCCCCCCAAGAAAATCCTGACGGTGCCCCTGGTCGGCATCAAACAACGCAAAAATTGCGCACTGCCAACAAAAACAGTTGCATATAACTGAATACCCTAGGAGTCAGCACAAGAAGGCTTTCTCTGGACTATGGCTTTGGCTTTTTGCAACTGAATGGCTTTTTCTGAAGCAGGTTTTATTAAAGTGAATGAAGAATGCACTTATCTCGATGGTGGGCACATCACAAATATTCATCACGCGCTTCTTGTGATGCAGCTCTAGTCCTCCCTTACAAATCACAGCATTGCGTTTAATGGTCCGCGAGAGCATCTCCTCCGAGAATATGTGCTATGTTCTGTGGTTTGTCCGGCAAGGTGCAAGGTTGTCCTAAGTCATTTTGAACACATCCTAACGCTTCTTAAAGGCGGTTCTCCACATTCGTACGGGGTTTTGAGCCGAAATATCCATCTTGAAGATAATTCGGTGCAGACCAGGCTGTTGCTCAAACGGTGGTACAGTTTCAGCCGGAGCAGCCCAGCCCGACCGTCATGCCTACCTGGAATTAATATCTTCGCAACATCTGATCGCAATTTCATTCAGTTCCAGCGACATGGGCAATTCTTCGCGATTTGTGTTGCATAATTCAATGCACATGCAAGCTGCCCCAAAAGGCTTGCAGCTGCAGCTTGTGCAAGCTGACTCTCCGACATCATCGCAACAGGACAAAGCACAGCATTTCCATTCGGATCAGTCGGGGGGAAATGACGCATTTCTCGGCAGCTAGAATGCACACCAATGTGGGACCCACCTCACAATTTGGCACGTCTACAAAGCACCGAGCGGCCGCAGTACTGTTTGATCCGCAGCTGCGTCAGTAATAAAGGACGGCCAGCGTCAACTTTCCCAAAGCCTCGCTTCAACGCGATAGGCCGAGGCCTAAACCGAGGTTGGGTAGTCGCGCGACCGATGTGGCTATTGAAGTGTGCCCCAATTCATTGTGACCGGAATCCGCATAAACGATGGGGTGTTTTCTGTAATGCTTTGGCCATAGTCGCCGAAAACAGAATTCCTCGCAAATTCACATGTTCCGTTGGCTGACATCGCCAGGTTTAGCCAAACCCGCAGCAAAGATATTCTCAGAAAGTGCGATATGGAATGCAGTGCGTGAATGTCACGTCAGTGATCCGTGGCCTACTAAACTCTCATGTGAAGGATGACCTTTTCAATGCACTGATGAAGCCATCTGTATAGGTCCCCAAAAGTTAGTGGCTACCTTAGCCTGAGTTTTGACATTAGCGCCAGGACTTTAATTGACTGTCACATGTGATAAATAAGCTAAATGACAAGCGAATCAGACGTCGCATATCCTTCACTAGCTTAAAAGCACTTACCACGTTCGGTGTCACCTCACTCATCCCATGCCGTTCACCACTTTGCATTGGTGCCTATGATTTACTATTTTTCTGTCTTTCCCCTAGATTTCACCTGTTTTCGTTGAACTACAGTTTCTCTCCTTAAAGCGCCCCGTCTCTCTTGAGCACGCCTGTCTCTTCCGAGCGCCCCAGTCTCTCCTGAGCGCCCGAGTCTGTCCTAAAGGCGTTCCAGTCTCTCCTGTAGATGACTTGGTCTCTCCTGAAAGCGCTCCGATTTCTCTTGAGCGCTCCAGTCTCTCCTGAGTGCCCCAGTCTCTCCTGAGTGCCCCAGTCTCTCCTGAGTGCCCCAGTCTCTCCTGAGTGCCCCAGTCTCTCCTGAGTGCCCCAGTCTCTCCTGAGTGCCCCAGTCTCTCCTGAGTGCCCCAGTCTCTCCTGAAGGCGCCCAGTCTCTCCTGAGCACCCCGGTCGCATTTGAAGGCGCCCTAGTCTATCCTGAGCCCCCCCAGTCTCTCCTGAGGGCGCCGCTTAATTGGAACTGCTTACTAATACGCGCTCCCCAGCTCTGGTCAAGATGTTTTCCAGACAGGAAATAGCCAAGCATAATTCGTGTTATCTCGAGACGGCAAATAGATTCGAATGCGAATGCAATGGTGTCTGCCAGATCGATGCCTTTTAATTTTTTGCGTCACTGAGCAGGCAACTCGAGTTCGTTCGCTGCATAACTGAGGCCGAAGTGTGCAGTCGATGGCAGCTAGCCACACCACCGGCCATCCCAGCGGCTTGCGCCTCGGTATGCGTCATATAACTGAGGCCGAAGTGTCCAGTCGATGGCAGCTAGCCACACCACCGGCCATCCCAGCAGCTTGCGCCTCGGTATACGTCATATAGGTAAAGTCAGACATTTAGGTCGTCGGTATAGTCAGATGACACTGTCACACCAACGGCAACGCTTCGGCGAGAGGATGCGTCTGAAATGGGTCATCGAGCCTGTGAACCGCCGTGTTCGCCCATATGGTACGGTTGTGAAACTATCGCGTGCAAAAGGTTTCGGTTCGTCTTCATGGCCCCCTCTAAAGAACTTGCTGAATACTGAGGGTATGATCCAGGTGACTTGACGACAGTTATTGGGTAAATGAATGAATTTGAAGGGTGCCTCAACTACCATCATTATTTGCGATTTACTGGACTTTGATTGGACACGACGACAGGACCGGACTTTGCGCTATGCTGACAAATGATATCGCATGATATCGTTGCCGGGGAGCACGCTTGGTGGCACCTCATAAGGACGTCCTGCTCGGCGCTGTACGTGTGCCCGAAGTACGCAAATAAATTGTTCGGAGTATCAGGCGGCAGGGGCGTCATTTTTGTAAATGCAATCCAGAGTCATGTTCTTGTGATTGGTATTTGGGAGCGAGTTTGGCGGGCATGCTCGAGCAATTTTGTCATGAATTGGCTGATTTTGACATGCACTAGATGCATTTCTATGCTGCGGTCTCTGGCGAGACGGCCTACAGACGACCGTAGCATGTGAATACTGCATCGTTACGGGCCACTAACTCTGAGTTCTCAAACTCTCTCTAGCGTAATGCTCAGAATTGAAGTGGAGAGCTGCCACTTTCGGAAGCAAATATGGGCTCAGGTTGGGATCTGAATCTTTTATCTACATCTAAGTTCGCAGAACACAGAAACCAGCCGTGTTTTCGCCGGCGTGACTATCACCCTAACCGCCCACAGACGCGTCAGTTCCACAAAATATTACTTCTACTAACCGCCCACAGACGCGTCAAGTTCCACAAAATATTACTTCTACCGTCCGCTGGGTGCAGCGTCAAGGTTAATGCAGCGCTTTCCTTTCGACCGGCTAACCTGACCTGGCGTTATTTGGCTCCGCGTGCTGCGTTTCGCGTCGAACCTCCAGCTCTTAGCTCCCGCTCCGGCTCGGGTCCGTATGGTATTCCGCTTCAATCCTGACCCAGCGTTTCCGCCTGAGTCCGCTTCCGCTCGTGTACACAGCAACAGGGGCCTGCTGCAGTCTGAATCAATAGTGCTCTCGCGCTTTTGGTGCCACGTGCGTCACACCAGTGACGTCACCTTCGCGGCCGGGCCACGTCGTAAATACTCCCGAGTTGTTCGATCAGCCATCATCTGTGATTATGCTGTCGAATTCGTCCCACACAGCCCAGTAGCGGTGATTCTTTTTCATGGGGCCCAATATCGTGAGGAATGCCATTATGAAATCCCTCAGAGCGCCAATATCTTCGGTCTGTGGTCCCTCGAATCAATGCGGGTGACATGACTCAGAATGAATAGCAAGAATGTGTGTGCTGATGTGACCAATCATGTCCTGTCTCAACCAATCGCGGCCTGGCGGGACAGCGGTCGGGGCAGCTGATTGGGCGAAACGTGCATTTGAAGCATTGGCCGAACAAAAGGCAGATCACCGTATTAAAGAAGAGGCGCTCGCTACTTAAAATTGTTGATATGAGCAAGAAAGACCTTGAGGTCCTGGTTTTCAGGCATTTAACCTGTTACGCTGGAAGTTATCTATCTTCATTACACCAGGAGGTGCCCGTTTAATCACGTTATGAAGCAAACCTTGGTCATTTTATCAATGCTGGGCGCTTCTGGCTCTGCTTATAAGCACACACATAAAACCCAAAAACCAGGAGTTCAAGACCTTCCTTCCTTACATAAAAACATGAACATTTGAGGGCCTGATAACCGATACGATGGCCTTCCTTCTTAAGCTTGAAATATAATGTCGTGTCTTATGGTAGGTAACTGCCGGCATAAGGACTCTTAAATCACCATGTTTTGAAGATCCCAGCCTTGCAATCAAGCTCAACTTTAATCATATGTCATCAGATGGCTCTAAACATCTCTAATCTGATCACTTCAATCTAATTTGATAAACACCATACTTTTCCTAGACGGCTTTGGTGGAAACCACCCCTTGTGCCCAAGCGCCGAATGCAATGGCATGTCTCAAACTCATGATAAACGCACGGGGTGCGTATGTTGCTATTTTTATGATTGAAAAGTGCTAGCGGGGTGCATTCAGTATGTTTTTCGTCAGCCTTATACTGCGGAGTTGAGCGCCGGAGACAGCTCAACTCCAGATCAGAATGCATCATTCTGATGAGGAGAAACGAACCATTGATTACCGCTCAGATGGTAATCCTGCTGGAAATGCGTGCGAATTCGTCGCCATCGCCGCGCTGCTCAGTGGGTCTTCGTACCTCGTGAATGACAGCTACGGGCAATGCATCATGCTGAGTGACAACATCAGCCTCAATTAAGTCAATTTTCCATGATCAATGGCCCAGCTTAGCTGGTTAACTGGCTGTAAATGGTGTCCAAAGGATAACTTATCCAGAAATTACGTCCTCCGGGAGCGCGTTCATCTAAGTGAATACTGCGCAGGTCATGGAACTCAAATGGTACGATTGCTTGCATTTGTGCAGGGGCGTTGCATTAGATGCATGCACGCTACGAAGAAGTATATTTCAACTAAATCAAGCTGATCTTTAAGACCGAGCATTTTACGACAGTGCAACTATTTACCACATTATCTCAGTTTTTCGAACAACCCGTACCGTACCCACTAGCAGTTAAATACCAGTGACAAGCCGAACCTATCGCCACGGCATACACAGTTAAACAAGCGAGCGTGAGTGCGTGCGTGTATACGTGCACACGCCCGTGTAGGCTCGTGCAGATAACGTATGCATTTGCTTCGGACTGCCGTGCCGTCCAGCGCGTCCTTTGCAAATCTGCATGTGAACTGTCTAACGGGATAGGCGTCCGGCAAGTCACGTGCAGCTCTGCGGTCACACCGAGATGGATGACATTGGCTTGACACGGTTTGGTGTCACGTCACAGAGTGCGCACCGTGAAAACGGCGAAATATTGCCTTATGCCTGCCTGTCGGAGCATTGCGGTGTATTGTGCCACATTTGAAGCAGGAATAAGCGTTGTAAAGGACAAAACTCAAGAAAGAAAGCCTAACTGGCTGGGGATACGATGAACATTTTTTTAAGCACGGCGAATCGCTTTAGAATGCGAAAAATCTAAAGTCACGCCTGGCTTGCACACTATGCCATGCTTCCTCGTTAAAAGTCATCCTCCCGTCGACAGCCTTTGTCATATTCTATCTGCCACTGGCGGTGCTGTTGTCCCTCTCGTCCATTCCACGTCCTTTATTGACGGCGTGCTCCATCGTCCATAAATGCGTAAAGGGATTTCATGAAAAAAATTGAGGGTGTCACGATTGTGACCATCTCATGGCCTACCTCATTGAAATACATGCATGCATCATGCAAAACTAAACGCGACGTGCCTGACAGGCATCTGACAGCGTTGATGATGCACCTCCGTCAGGAAGACGTTCATCGTCGACAACGACGGAATGATGGAGACGTATTTCCGCCGTCGATACATATGAGACTCCCAGCGTGGCAGTGCTGACAGGGCTTCATTCGTCTCCAGCTACGCCGCACAGCAGACACAGTTACATCTCGCAGTCATTCGAGACGTCCTATTTACCGCATCGAATAGGGTTGGAGGCAAAACAGTGCATTTTCGTCCACAAACAACTTTGTTTCATAACGCTTTCTGCCCTGCTCCTAATGTTAGCAGAGCCCTCCGCTAAGATCTCACGGTTTTGAAAGAAATCGTGCTTAGATGACTTACCCTTAGGCGTGTAGCGACGCGGTTTTTATTGTTGGTCGAGCCTCCATGCTGAACAGCAAGGAAAGATGCCCAGTGTTACCTGATACGTGTCATGGAGATGGGCAACGGTGATGATCCTGGCTGTATTCTGGCCGTGCAAAACATATTTCTGTCATTGTTAAGTCATTATACCATCAAACCATGAAATCATCTGTATGTCACCGGCATCATGACAACAGGAGGGTGCCAGAACATTTTGGGTTCTGAAGTGCATATCAATTAATAACGTAAACACACAAATAAGAACTTACTATTGTTCTGAGTTCAAACTGTATGAGAATTTTGCAATCAACTTGGTGAAACCAATTTTTGTTTTTTGTTTTTTGTTATTGCATTTCAGCGCTGGTCGTGACACACAGCTGCTTCATGCAATTTGCCGATGTCACAAGAACATATATGATGGAGGGCTTTGTACTGACATGGAGCTGTATTGTTCCCCATCTAAACGGAGCTATTTTTGTGAGACGGGTACAAATGAAAATGAATATTGCGTGGTAAGATCCGAGCGACCCAAATCAAAATCGGGTCAGTGCACTTCACGAAAAATCGACAGAAGCTGTAATGCAGTCAACTGTTGCCCTGGTTAGAAACTTTTGGCGTCAAATGCACTGCTGACCGAAGAGATTAAAGCCACAGCAGCTCAGAACTCAAGCTATCGGGGTTCGGTGAAGGCGTAAAGAAAAAGCAAGCACAATGATCTTTCTTGCAAGAGCAACAACATGCCTACTTCGCTACCAGAGGTCCCACATCCTCCTCCCAGAAATGCTGAGCCCCTCACCACACACGTGTGTCCTGGCCCACGGAGGCACGTTGTACCGCCATCCCACGGGCGGCCGGACGCCTCCGAACGGCGCCCGGTCGGCTCTAACTCGAGGCGGGGCGGCGTCCGCCGGGTCAGATCGGCGCCGGCGGCTCGCAGCACTGCCTTACCGGCCGCGACCAGAGACCGACCCGGTCGTAGAGGGCGGCCCGGGCCGCACTGTCGGCCCATGCCGGTCGTCTCCCTGCGCCGGGCACTGCCGACGGGTCCCGGTCTCGCGCCACGCCCAGGCGCAGACGCTGGTGAGCCTGGTTTGGATCTGACCGTGGATGCTGGTGTGCTTAGTCTCAAACGAGGTAGGGATGATTTTTCTGACCTCGGTCTGACCTGAGGCGCACAGTTATCCTCGGTAACCGGTGCAATAGTTAAGCTTTTACCTCTACCACCCGGGCTCTAGGGAGCTTTATAACATTTATATAGCCCAAGCACTTGAGCACAACACTTTAGCAGCACAGTATATGAACAGTCGGCTAAATTATCTCTGACAAAACACGATGTGAACATCACGGTCTAGTTACAGTCCTGAAAAGTCGTAGATCAGTGAATCATTCTCAAAAAACGTATTACCCGTTCAGCGCCGAGTGTTCGAAGTACTCGCCTGACGACGAGGGCGCCCCTAGCGGCGCACTGCGCAATGAATCTGTCGCAGACGCATGACGAATTTCGGCATTGCTAAAAGCAGGCGCAGGACGGTATTTTTTGCAAATCTGGTCCGAACGTTTTTATGAGACGAGTTTCTGCTATCAGGGCTCACGCCAAGCAGTGTTTGTGAACAAAAACTTAACCCCACATGCGATCGTGAAATTTTAGTTAATTCTAGTTCCTAAATGAATTCATAGCTAATTCTAGTTAATTCATTCAATAATTCTAGTTAATTTTATGGTGAGACTTCGGCGTGCCGCAGTGCTCGGCACGGTGCGCCCCACCCGTCTGACCTCATCTGACCTTGAGCAGACGCTGCCACCGGACCCCGCCTATTTCAGTCGGCGGCAAACAGCGAGCTTCGTAGCGACTCAAACTTACCCACCCGCCACCTGGCGGGCTGCGAGGCAGGCGTGCTAACCAGCTGAGCTACGGGGGTGAACTTTTCGTAAAGACCGTGACACCATTAGTGATAATTCAAGATTTAGCTGCGGCGTATAGCTCTCAAACACTCCTCCATAAGTACAATTTCCTAAGTTGGTAAATTGACCGTTACGTACGGAGTTAGCTGACGCCGTGCATGAACCGGGCACTGCTGGAACCTTTCTTAAGTACTGTTTCCTCCGACACAGGTCTTTGCCGTGTGCGGTGAAGGTAACACGTTTGTTTTTACCACACAACTTTTGAGGTCATACGCTCAGCAAGGAGGCATCGTCACACGTCCGAGGCTCCGGCACGAATGGGAAAAAGTCTGCGCTGGCGGGGAGTAACAACTGAGTGCTCCTTTTCGACCACGTTGCCGGCTTAAGTGACGTGGGAAGTTCGTATCGCCATCGCATTGTAGGGCTGTTACATAAGCTTTATGAATATGATCAGCCTTGTTCACGTGACCTGCCAGCTGCCTTCTTACGCTTGTTTCTTTTCCGCATCCCGCATCCTGTCATGCATGCTGTTCTTCGGCTGAGCACCAATGCGCTGTCGTTTCTTATGCACGGCTGATTGCCGACTAAAAGCCGCTGCATGTGACGACTTTGGCACGATTTCAAACGCCGCCTTGCCTGCTGTTTGCGCTGGGCTTCTTACGCCTCCCACAGGCGTGTCAGTGTAGAGACTTTACATGGCAACCTTCGTTTACAGAGGATGGATGCAACTGCATTTGATGTCTTTATGGTCCTTGGGGCTCTAGTTTCGAAGCTTAAACCTGCAGAACTGTGCATCTTGGAATCGAGCCGCATAAGCATGCAGTAAGTACAATGCAATACCTCAGATGTCATTTAACTTTATTTGCAAACAGTTCAAGAATTGGACGTGTCGAACTAACTCGGTCGTCCACGATACAATAGCTTGTTCATATTAGCGCCTTTTAAAGCGTCGCATGCGGTTAAGTCCACGCATTTATCTTAACCGAGCGGCATTCCAAGATGCAATGTAGATATATTGCATTCTGTCTGGGTTTGGTGATTCCCTTTGCAACTAGGTACTGGACCCGGGTATGAAGAATATGTCAAGGGGCCCGAGCCCTCGAGCCCTGCTCAACTTGTCCTCGACAGGGGCTAGCCCAGCTGCAGCAGCCTATCAGAGCCATCTCTGTTGGCCGCGTTTGGTCCTGCCAGCATGCACATCTTTGAAGATGGTGGTCACCTGCGAAGTAAATCAGACCACGTACATCATTTGACATCGAACGGGTTTGTAAATGACCCAAGGCTTTTCAAGAGACCATTTTTTAGCTCTCATGCCCAATATCCTCCTGGGTGGACTTTGGCAATTAATGCATTTGGAAACAGCGATGACTTGCATATCCAAACCGTACACGGGTGCACGGGCTGAATGTGTGCTTTTTTCCCCACTTTGCCAGCATTTTATCGGTCATGATGGTTTCACAACTGACCCAGTCTTGCTCCTGTTTGCATTTTCCATTCCACTCGGTCCTGTCGACCACGAGTCTGATAAATAGTATCCAAATTTGGCTGCCCTCGCGTCTCTTTGTGGACAGCCTATTCGTGGGAGCCTGTGAGGCTGTTCCAATGGAAAGTATTCAATTTTGCCCCTAGTAGTGTGTGAGTGAGAATCTCCGCTCGCGACTTCTTTTGATTCAGACGGAAATCTTGCCGGCGACATCTTGTGATTCAGATGACAACGTTGTCGGTGACTTCTTGTGATTCATATGACAATGCTGTCGGTGACTTCTTGTGATTTAGGTGACAATGCTGTCGGTGACTTCTTGTGATTCAGATGTCAATCTTGCCGGCGACTTCTTGTGATTCAGATGACAATGCTGTCAGCGACGTCTTGTGATTTAAATGACGATCTTGTCGGCGATGTTGTGATTATTGTGATCTGCTTGTGATTTTTGCGATTTGGCTCGGGTCATCTCGCTATCGCCCACACGTGAGGAGATGACACATCTTGAACGCCCCGACAAGAAAACAATCCATTGGCTGAGTTATGAAGCCTTACAACGATGTGGTGGGGCCGAGCAGACCGTGCAACTCACGTAAGCAACACAGCCTCTTCCATATTGCTCCGGCGTCACGCCGGTAGCGTGCCGAAAACGGTCTACAAAAGGATGAAATGAAGAGGGCTTGTCAAGCTGTGTGCCGTGCACACGCCTGTCGCTGACCGCAGGCGTGTGCTCAAACACTGAACCTGGCGACGAGCTCGAGAAGAGCAGCGTTGCCTATTTTTTGTCAGCCATTGCGTGTTAGACCACACAGCGTTTCGGAATCATGGCGAACTGGACCAGTTCGGAAAGAGAAGCGCCGCGTTGCTATGAGTGAGTGATGGTTAACTGCCAGGAAACCACCCTCTCCCGTCAGCATTGTTGGTTTTAGGGTAAGCGGCTTAAATTAGGCCGCTCCAATGCGCGGTGTTTTGGAAGGGAAACCCTGACTAACACGTATAAAAAAACCCTGTAAGCATGTTACCCTGATTCATTTGAATAATTCGCCTGCCCTGCGTGCCAAGCACAGCCAACAACTTGAAGGCTTTCATAGTTGTCACAGGGCTTCTCTTCTCGAGCTCGTCGCCAAGTTCACTGCTCCAGCATACGTCCACGGTGAACGACGGGCGTTTGCATAGTCACACAGCCTGACAAAGCCCTCTTCATTTCGTCTTATCTATGCCACTTTTGGCACGCAAACGGTGAGAGGCCGGATGAACATGGAGGAGCCCATGTTGATCAACCCAAAACTCGAGGACTCTGCTGAATTTTTCCCGGTGTTATGGAGTCGTTCATCGATATTGCTCGACAAACCAGTGACAGTTCAAACGATGGACTCGGTGTTGGAAACAGGGAACCGAATCCATAGTCAACACAAGCTGGAAAGTCTTTCAAGTGAATAGTTCCAATCTGAAGATATTGAAGTAGGCGTCGGGCATAATGCAATAAGCTCACTTTTTACCTCTTGTATACTTTAAGTGAAGACTGCTCTAGAAAAAACGCTGGCGCTGTTTAGCAAATGTGCTCCTCAGTGCGTCACTGATTACGTCATCGTCGCTTGCACAACATTAATTGGAGGCCAACTGACGGCAGGTATATCTGAAAATCGTACTCACGAACGCCAGATATGAACGACTTGACGCATGCATGCTTTGCTGTCCTTGATCGCCACATAGCTAATGAATTGGCAGGAACTTGAATGATGTTATTATGGTGTAATGGATGCTTGTGTCACCATGAGATGATTTCCCCGAAATAGTGGGCACGTCTTCGCGGGCATATAGCTCAACAACTGGAGGGGTTTAGGTCGCAAGAAGAGGAGGGTTGAAGACTGCATCGAGTGATCTTTAAGACTGTCATTTGAATTAAAGAGCTCCAAACAAACGTAGAACATACCCTTTGAATATAAATAAATGCATGATCTTTCCTCCATCAGCATCTTATTAGAAGTCAACGATTTCATTAGAAACGAATAATCTCATCGAAAAACTTTTCGCATTTGCATTCGACTTTTCCAGGCTGGGCATCCTTTTTGCATAGATTATTTACGTGAAAATTTTCAGCTTTAACAAACAAAGCATATAATCTAGTTTCCTTAAAGTTTGGGTGGGTGAATGAAGAAGTTAACACCGCAGCGTGTTTTGAAACTGGGGTGAATATTTAAAGGAAACCTGGCTTGGCAGACAGGATGAGATATTCCAGAGTCGTAAAAAACTGGCACTCCTTGGCCGCATGCATCAAATGCGTAGCATCCTGATGTTGGCGAAACCCGGGACAACAAATGCCGGATAGAAAAAAGCCCAGGACATAGATTGTAGCATAATTCTACAAAAGTGCTAGATGCGTAAAGCAGACTTGAGCCTCTCTCTCTCTCTCTCTCTCTCTCTCTCTCTCTCTCTCTCTCTCTCTCTCTCTCTCTCTCTTTCTCTCTCTATATTGAACATTTGCTATCGATCTCCTAGATACAGCGTTGCAGATATGTTTTAATAGTGAATTTATTTCAAATTTTAGTGAATGCCACGCCCAGAATTTTGAAAAAAACTCTCAAAGAATTGTGCAGTCTTCACACCAATGGCATGCATTAGTTTTAGCGAACAATTCAGCATATTGTATAGGGAACTGGCAGCCATGTTTTGTACCGCCCCGCCCTCTTACACCTGACCTTTCGATTATAGCTCCGGCACGTTACTGACTGAGATACTGTGCTCACGGAAAATGTCTCGGAAGTCGGTAATTCATGGCGTGTAACTGATCAATGCATCAGTGCAGGATAACGAAATCGCCTTCTTTTTCCACCGAGCCCATCGAAATTGACGTGACGTAGCTCGGTTCACAGCTCTGTGAAAACCAGACCTATAACCCGTGAGCCCTATGAGGTAGGAGAAACGGCAGACCGTAAAGTGGGTGCGCGGCCACCGGGCTTCGATGTGGGCAGGGAGAAACCCACGTGCCATTTTCCGGAAGAAGGTTGCTCAGCAGGTCGTGATGGAATTTCTGCTAGAAGAGCTGGGAATAATTTCATGCGCCGCTGGAAAAAAAATAAGCCTCGCACCCTGTCAAGACACTTGCTTATCGTTGGAATTGCTTTGAAGCATTTTACAAGGCGAAATATCGAAAATTGGTTCGGCGTCATGCCACACCATGTATTGTTGACACTAGGTATCACAGTCCACGTCATGCCATACCATGTATTGTCGACACTAGGTATCACAGTCCTTGTTCAGTGGCCCTCAAGCCGCCAGGTGATCAGTTAATCGGTGCCGTTAATGGCCCCGACCCTTGCAAATGCTGCGCGAAATCAGCACATTAATGCGATAACACCTGGGAACAATGATTCCAAACAAGTTCGCGTGGATTTCAGTGTGTGACCCAGCCAGCTGTTCGCCGTGCCATTGGCTGCAACCCTGCAGCTGTTGTGCCCAGCACTACGTTGCAGTTATGATATGTGTTGATAAATGTGTGCATGCGCCATAAGCACCACGCTTACTAATTCCGTTAAAAATGTGGGCTCGCAAGTAGTCCTCCGAATTGCAGTGGGTGAGGCTGAAACATGGCTGCGAATGAGTTCGGCCCCCATGACCGCCCTGTCCCAGTGAAGCGCGTCGTTCTGAAGGGTGCCACTGTGCCATAGTTCTATGACTCCCTTATAACTACCTGGTCTCAAAACGCACCGATGGGTGGCGGCAAATATTAACCTACCTAAAGCAGACACGGTTGCACAAGGTTGTTGTAAAGCAATGCAGCGGTTGCTACACAAAAAACTGATACAACCTCTGCTGTCCACTAATTGTTACCTGCGAGGTGGTCCAACACTCTATCGCAAAGTCTGTTCCGAAAATTAATGATATCCAATGGCGGCACCATCACCGAAGCAAAAGCAACTTCATTTCGCCGCGAGCATTTGGCACCGCTGTTCGCGCGATGAGAACGTTAATTTCCATCGTCGGCACGTCGTCGACGCGTGGAACGACTCTCTGACGTCGAACCTCCGGCGACAGCCTACAATCCTGATCGATGAAAATCACTGGCGGCGTCGGCCGCGGTGACCGGGCAAGAGATCGCGCGGCGAAAGATCGTGCGAGATCGATGTAGCACTGGGTGATGATCGCTATGGCATTCGACGATGATGAGTAAGCATTGCGCGGATGCGGATTGTATGTAGCCAATATTAGGCGGGTACTTGTGCGGTGAAGGTTGAGCGCGGCAAAAATGGCGGAGACTTAAGGCTTTAATGAAGGAAGATCGCATGGGATGAGGACCGTGCGAAGTAAATATTGTATAAGATATAGGTCATAACGGTAAACGGACATGTGGGATGCAGGTCATACTGGATAGGGGCCGTAAAGTGCATTTGTTTCCTTGGTACGCCTTCGCAGGAGAACATGGCTTTTAGCCAACGCCGGGCCAGTAAACAACTGCGCCTCCCTCTCCACCTCCACCACAAGGCAGACGGAGCAAAATGGGTGCTCCACCATGATTTGAGAGCAAAGGCAGGATGACACTACATGTATGACACCAGGCTGGGTGTTTAGGGTTCAGAGTGCGTTTAAGTACCAGGATGAAACCGAACGCCTACTTGTTGGTTATGAGCAACGTCCATTGGTTGTTGGTTAACTTGGTCACGGATAACACCGCGTACGAACAAAGTTTATCGGTAGTCAAGGGCACTAAATTCTCCTTTTTGTTATCTGTAGGCAAAGGCTCCCATGAAATATGCTTTGAAGGTTTCAGTCTCGGTAGTATTTCGTTTTCGTGAGCGTGCTGGAAGTCCAGGAGATTTTCGGTGTGATGCCTGGCCCGAGAATTTGCTAATGTTTTGTTATGGTTTTGCCAAGGCCTGACCTTGTTATAAAATGCCTGACATTATAAAAGTGAACATGGACAAAGTATCACTTTTTAGAAATCAAAAGGTAACATAAATAGAAGAAAACGTGTCTGAAGAGTTTTGATGAATGGTGTTGAGACCGATGACGTGATTGATGATGACTGATGAGAGTTTTGATGACTGAGAGGATTTTTGGGCCTTTTAGTGCCTTTTATTGCCCCCCCCCCCCCCCTGTATCTTCAGGCACCTTACTCCTGAGGCTGACACCAGCTGGAAGTGCAGCTAGAGCCAAGCATTCAACTTCATGTTTGATGCCTCTGCTCTGAAAACACCCACCTTGCGTACTGGGTGCCCAAGCAACATCTTGCCACCGCAGCGACGAGACGTTGCCAACAATTCTCAAGATTGTCGGAAATTCTCAAACGTCAGTCTCCGCGAAACGAAGTAAGGGGAATCACATGGCGAACCGAATGAATCCGGCCCCATAGCGATCCATAATCCATGATCCATGCCATTTCACACGCAGTTTCGCGGAAACAGCATAAGAGATACCGGCCAAACTTCAGCCGCTGGGTGCGGAGTAAATGAGAGGGGAGGAAGTTTAGACATCTTGAGCCCAACAAAAGTATATGCGAGCACACCTAGCACCGCCGCTGTATGATCTTAAGACTTGTCGCAGCCTTACTTCCGCTTACGGTAGGTACAAGTATATTTCTTACTTCTGTTCACGTAACCTTTATCATATATTCCTATAAGTACATTTACTATATAGTTAGAACATTCCTCCCTGACAAATGTTGTGGCCGTGTGATTGTAGCTTACGGTTTGCCCTGGGCGATTGTAGCCAACAATTTGTTATACGCAGCCACAGGCTTATACCAATGCGCACGATATGAAAAAGTATATAATGTGATCCTTTGCAATAGGTTCTTATCCCTGATGATATTTTCCTCACCTTCTTTCCCATACGAACGTCTCCATACAATCTTTTGCAGTTGACGTGCAATCATCACAACCTTTTCCTGGTGTTCTTGTTTATCCCGTGCGTTGATTTGCTTAACTCCTTTTCCATGCGATCCTTGCAGAACGGCCTTTTGCCCCAACTCATTTTTTTTCTAGGAATATTTTACTGATGCGCTCTTCCGTCCGCCGATTTCCGCTGATCTCTCGCCCCGCTGTCGCACCATGCAGCTAGCAGCGGCCAACGCCGGACATCAGAAGCAGGCCAGGTAGACGGGCGCAGGGATGGGCCACCTTGAGTGGTCAGAGGCAGGCTAGGCAGACGGACGCAAGGATGGGCCACCTTGAGCGGTCAGAGGCAGGCCAGGTAGACGGACGCAGGGATGGGCCGTCTGAAACGCATCGCGTTGGCGACCGTCCTAAGCAAGGGCATCGCGCGCAGAAGCGCCTTGGCTGGTATGAGAGCATTAGTCGGCTTCAAACCAGAACTTTGCTATTGCATCAATGCTCCGGTTGTGCCATGGGTACATGTTGGTGTGTACCCCTCCCCTCCGTCTTCGAGACTGGTGGGGATGGGGGGGGAAGAGGCAACTCGGAATTGTGGAGTCAAGCTGGCAGCGGCGGAGGATATCCTGACCTTAAAGTGGTACTTTGAATGCCAAACACGCAAAATGTGCATTTTACGTGCAAATTTGGAGGGGAAAACGTCATTTTAGAAACATTGCGTGGCGTTTTACCTTTCAGGTGTATTATCTAAGGACACACAAACACACACACAACACACACACACACACACACACACACACACACACACACACACACACACACACACACACACACACACACACACACACACACACACACACACGCACACACACACACACACACACACACACACACACACACACACACATGCACACACACACACACACACACATATATATATATATATATATATATATATATATATATATATATGTGTGTGTGTGTATGTGTGCAACCCCCACTAATATGTGCAACCCCCACTAAGGTTTTGCAGTGATACCTCTTTGGCATGTTGTGTAATGGCACTCAAATGTTAAGTAGCCTATGAGGCATCCATGGCAGGTGCCTTGACACCAAACATGCGTTCCTAGCTTTCCTGGGTCTGGAGCAGCGGCGGTTTTCTAGGAGCACTGCGCGTGATCTGCGGCCGGTGCGGCCGGCGGCCGGCAGTCGGCGATGCCGCGGAGCGCGCGTGGCGGACCGGCAGTGTTACAGTAATGAAACCATAGATCATAAGGATGTGATCACAAAATAATCTACAAATTATTATATTATAATAAAGATGTGATCATAGAATAATATACAACAATGCATAACAATAATAAGAACATAGAAATATGCTGGGATAGGAGGCGCTGCCCCCCCCCCTCCCTATCCGACGATAGAGGGTGACGCGTCCCCCCCCCCCCGTCTCACCGGCCGCGCCGCCCCTGCATCCGAGGTCTTTGAACAGTTGACGACATTGACCATTCGTCGCCTAGGCCGTTGTTATCCCGAGTCTCCACACGCGGCTGCACTATTCGTACGACTGACGTTGCCGCAGCTGGTTTGACGGACGCAGGGATAGTGAGTGAGCAAGTCTATTCGACGTTTCGCGGATGAAGTGGCATGTCCATCGCCATGCTTAGCGCCTCATCTGGCGCCGGGGATCGCTTTCGTCCTGCGCCAGGTGTGCCAGCTCCTGCGCAATATTCGGGACCTGCAGCACGTCCAGACCGAGGACGCCTGCAGCCAGCAGCAGCTCCATCCCGCAACTTAGCAACTCAGCCTGCATCGATTGGCCAAGGGTCGATGGAGGGACTGGATGTCACTAAAACGGTCACACTTCTCTCAATAAACCGCAAGACCTATGCATTCGGTCTGAACGCAATGAATGTCCCCTGCATCCAAACAGCACGCTGGCAAGGTGGTGCGTGCCTTCCAGCTCGATGCCGACATCATCCATGCGGCAGTCCGGACGCTGAAGCCGGCGGTGGAGACGTGGGTCCGCTGGAGTGCATGTCCTGCATCTGCGTTAACACCACTGCACGGTCTGTGGTCGCATAACTAAGGCCGGTCATTGGCCACATTGGTACCTAACGCCGCATCATCCACGTGCTTCTCAGCCGATGCTCTGAAAATATCACACACCATGAATAATCATTAAACAGGAATCTTTTATTGATATCTTATCATCTTACCATCAAAATATAACAGTTGCGAGAACGACGGCAAACATCAGTCAAACGTCGGTCTGCCACGCTGATGGCACGATGCTGACGCATCAGGTTCATCCCGACGCATCAAACAGCGTTTGCTTTTGCAAGGTGGAGTTTTGCGCGTCGGTCTGTCACGCCAATGGCATGATACTGACGCATCAGGGCCTTCCCGACGCATCAACCAGCGTTTGCTTTTGCAAGTTGGAGTTTTGCGCGTCGGTCTGTCACGCTGATGGCATGATGCTGACGCATCAGAGCCTTCCCGACGCATCAAACAGCGTTTGCTTTTGCAAGGTGGAGTTTTGCGCGCTGTTTGTCGATTCATCGACATGGCGGCTTACTATGACATCTTAACACAGAAGAAACATGAAATGGAATACGATATTGGACGACAGCGAGACGTAAAGCAAACACATTTCATGGAAATTAAAGGGTGGTTGCGAGAATTGCTCCCGAACAGCGAAACATGACAGCGGCGGTGACAAAGACGATTATTAGATTTCAAGGAAATGGAGGAGGCTGGGCTTCTCTTTCGATCATTTGAATAATGGCTTGTGACGGGCACATGACCGTGTTTTGCAACATCTAACCACACATCCCCTTCTGTAACGGTACCGCAAATTACATTACTGTGGCGCAAGCAGGTCTGGCTGCACTTCTGCGCGGCGGGCAGCCTTCGCAGCGGCGACAGTGGCGCCCTCTGCCGTGCTATATAACCACCAGCCCAGCTGGTGCCTCACTGTCAATTTCCATCCCCTTTACATAAATCACTCACTAATGAATACGAGCCAATTGGCACGGCAAAGTGACAGATCGGGCTGTCCATATACTGTCGCGCATTGACGGTAGTGGGGAACAGCTGACGTCCTCGTTCTATCAGGAGTGAGATTGAATGAATGCATGAATGAGATGGGACTGATTTGGGTTCAGCAAATTGGTGAAATGGGGCAGTTTGTTCAGCATACATTAGCCCAAATGTATGCGCACGTCGTGCGAAATAAATGCAGTCATCTTGCAAAAATCGCGGACATGTCATTGTCTGTGCCAGGTCAGGTCAGGTCAGGTCGAGTAACTCTGATATCAACGGTCGGAGCGCGCCAGCCTTATTACATGCCGGCTGTGAACGCCGTAACGCGGCGCACCAGCCGAGCAGTAGTAAACTGACGTACGGCGGTCAGGCGTTACGGCAGGTGTGGAGGTGACGTACGGCGGTCAGGCCTTACGGCAGGTGTGGAGGTGCGTACGGCGGTCAGGCATTACGGCAGGCTGTGGAGGTGCGTACGGCGGTCAGGCATTACGGTAGGTGTGGAGGTGCGTACGGTGATCAGGCATTACGGCAGGTGTGGAGGTGCGTACGGCGGTCAGGCATTAACAGGCAAAACCAGTGCTGTTCGAGGGGCGATGTCTGTGTGCCATGGGGGAAGGCCGGCAATCTCGTCTTGTACCGCCACGGTGCCCTCTTCGACACCTGTGCTCAGTGGACGTCTTCGACGGTGATGTAGGTTAAGTGACCGGAGGTGGAAAAAGTGTCTTGTCTGTCACAGACGTATTTAAGAAGAGTTTCATTGTCACCTGGAGCCAAATCTGTCAGAAACCGTTGCATAATAAGTAGAAATGAGATGAACCACAGCAACAAAGATAGATAAAATGCAGTTCGGCACAACCATCAAACATTTTCGCTTAGAGGACTTTATTTGCTCAAAAGTATCCTTTGCTGGCCAGCCAACATTGAATGATGATTGGGACCAATCTAATAAAATTGCTAGATAATAGGCATGCTTACCACAACCACCCCTAAAAGCGCGTAATTTCTAATCAAGCTAAAGAGATTGTGCTTCCCAACCAGAGCTGTAGCTTCCTGTTTCAATGTTTCGTTTTTATTAACCATTTGACATTAATCTTCTTGTCTAGGGTTCAGCCTCGAAACTGATTTTGAGAAACTACGCTCCTGCCCCCAACTATGAGAAGAAAGTGAGTTAAATCCGGAGAAAAACTGTTTCAAGTGTAATTTTGCAGGCATACTCAGACATGCAAAACCACATCGCCTTAGCTTTGTGACGTCATGGTACAATTAGCTGGAAATGTTTACGATCTTAACTATTTTCGCTTGTTCACTAGTGTTACTCGTGCAGGCCTCGCACTTCCTTATAGGATCCTGATGAATAAGTGCGACAGTTGTACAATATTGGTATCAGCAGGTGCAAACGACATTATTACACACCTCCATCATCTTCGTTCAGCTTTGTATGCAATAAGATGACGATGAAAAAAGGTTTTGTCTCACACCTGTTCGCCGGTCAGTACGCTAAGCCTGAGGTGCGACGGGCAATCTGAAAGACCCACACCACCCACTGCTCTGCCTCTTACCTCAAAGCCGCTGCTCCTCTCAGCAGCAGAAAGCCCCGGATAAATGCTTGACATATGTCATCCTCCGTGAACATCTGAAGTTGCAGTTGTGGTATTCATAAACAAGCCTACTAGATCAGCAGGGCTTTTTAACGCTTTTACCAGGGACGCCCTCCATGGTAGATCTTTAGGGAAGCCGAGCAGCACCTTAAAAAAACTGACGATTAGCTATGTTCTTCATTTCAGTCAACTTCTAACGATACGAACACAACCAATGACAGACAAGAGCCCTGCACTGAACCCCATTCATTACCGCGTAGCGAACGTTCGAGCCCATCTGTCTCAAATGTCACGACCCTTTAAAACGCCGCCTAGCAAGCTAATCACGTCAGTCGCAAGATGCTGTGGTCAGCCACGATTAATACGACTAGCAATAAGCCTAGTTATTTGGTAGTCTATACTGTTAAGCATAAGAAGTTGACCGAGGCTGGAAAATCTGTGGACAGCAATGACCTGAAGAGCACTGAGCACCATGTCACCACTGATCTGTGAAGCCAGCACTGATATAGTATAGTCCGTAATATAGTTCTGTAACCTACCAAACACTATAATGATTAAAGCTCCCATGTTTCCTTGCATCTTGTGGCTCAACTTCGTCTTACAGTGAAGCGGCAACGTTTCGACACGTGCTCAACACAAGCGCACACTGCTAGTGTCAGCGACTACGGGCCAGTACTTAGCTTTGAGTTTGGTCTAACTGGGACAGTCTGTTGTAATATGGTATGTTCTGTCGCAATCTGTTTCTATTTTCACAATTTTGTCACCAAATGGCTTACAGAAGTGTCCGTTTTTGTCGCCAAACATATCCGGTAAATTGAAAGTTTTTTCATCGCTGCGGCGGACCCGAATACGATAGTCTGAAATGATGTCAAAACGATAAAAAATGAAGTCATGGCAGCTTTTGGCACTACTGCACTCATCGTTTGAAGCTACCAATCCCGGATTATCGTGTATCTGTCATTTTTAATTATATTTCAAATGGTTATTTATTCATTTTCCATTGATTTAAGCCACCTATTTCAGAACCTCTATGTTGCACGCCTTTAATGATATAATCAGGCAAAATATTAAACATATTACGTTGATCAGATCTACCGGAATATCGTTGATTTGTGCATGCAAAGAGCTGAGGTGTGCTCTCATGATTAAAGGGAGCATTCCACATTTGTGTGGGGTTTTGTACTGAGATCACCATCTGAAAGACTATTTAGTGCGACTTACGGCCTTGCTTGTTTTAAGAGTTAGGCCCCTCTGGTTCCCGACCGTGGCACCGGCAAACTTGAACAAACACATCTTAGCACGCGCTTGGGTGAAGGTCAATTTGACCCCCCCCCCCGCTGAAAGTGTATAGAGGATTATTTCCAAACGGCGCAATGTAGCAGCACCAAACTTTTCTTAGCTGTAGGGAATCGAATGACAGATCTTTTGGTACAAAAGGTTAGATGTACTTTGTGAAGTCGCTGACCTGCAGCAGGTCAAAGCTTAGCTGTGGATCCCAGCGAAGCCCATTTCTACGGATCTGTTCAATCCCATGCCACAACGGATTGTTAGATAAAGCCATACGTCTCTGAGAATGCCTCAGACAATGAAATAATTGAATTTCGAATTGCAGCAAGTTCCATTGGCCTAGAGTTAGGTATGAAGGTCAGACCAAGGTCGGAAGAAATCTGCTTTTTTACTCGAGAAATTACTTTATGGGGTGGCTCGTGGTGCACATTTCGAAATTGCCTATGACAGGGACCGCAACAGACAGGTTTCGTGCACTTTTTAACTTCAGAGCAGGTCACTGACGTAGAACAACCCATGTGAACATTTCATTTTTAGGGATATAGCACCTGGTGTAATCCCCGACGTTCGTTTGAACGACATTGAATGGGAGCAGCCTCATGGGGTTTTAGTCACCTTGACCTTTCAAAGGTAAGAATGGTCACTGATCTTTTATAAACACCACTGACCTTTTGCTTAGAACAGGTTTCTAGGGTCACGGAGGCTGCATGAGGTCGTCTGGGGGCACTTTTGACACCAAACTGGAGTATAACCTTGCATGCCATTATTTGAACCCATGTTCATGTTTAAGAAAGTTCAAATTTCGACACAAATAAGTTGACTTACAGACCAACCCATCCTATCAACCAGATGTTTCTAGCTATTTTAGTTTTTTAAGTCTCAGGGCATCAATTGATCTCCCACCTGAGCGAGAATATTCAACTTGCCGCGCGGTTGCGTGTTAAAGACCATGTTGTGCAGTCCGCAGTCTTGACTTTTCAAGATTCAAAACAATTGGGTTCTTAAGCTTGACCATGAACTTGCGCGGAATATTTCGTCCAGGCTAATTAAAGATCACTCCGGCATTCCTGACGTCATAGAAACGTCACACCATTAATACCACTCCATTGGCCATCTACTGCTCAATGCCACACGACACATTATATTCGAACTATTCGTGTCAGGTGTATGCTAGCACGATTTCTGACATCAGCTGACTGATTGGCCGTGAACAAATGGATCAAGGTGATGCGCTTCATGCAAGTTTTGAACATAAACCACGTGTTGTGCTATATAATACATAAACTTGGACAGTAGTACCAATAACGACGGAAATCAGACAGTGAACAGAATAGCTAAGAATAGCGCCATAACCAAGTATGTGAATGCAAGTGAACAGTATAAAATCACAAATATATATGCATTAACACCAAGAGAAAAGGCCAAAACAAGCACCCGCAACGACATTTGCTTTTTGCAAACAACACACCGGTTAGGACGACATCTCTCGAGAAGTTCAGGTACAGGGCCGTGCCAGAAGTTGTGGCACGTTAAACTTTCGCTGTTAAGTTCTGCCTTTGAACTTTGGGTTCACGATCGGGCGGTGGGACCCCGAATCACACAAAAACACTGCTTAGCGTAAAGTGCGAGCCCATATCACAATCCAATGCCACAATCCAACAATCCAGATCACAATGCATCCAATCACAAACGTTTGGACCAAATCAAAAAACACCCATCGTAGCCATGGGAATAACAAACCCCCAGGCCATAGCGTGGCAAGCTTCCAAAAGACAGTCAAGAGCCAGCTGCATGCCACCACACTTGCTCCAGAGGTCTCTGAACTGCCGATCGTCCCAACCGTAACGAGCCATTTGTGTTTTGCGGAGGTGCAGCACGAGTGTATTTTGCATTATTACACATCACAGAAACCCAGCTGTCACCGGAAAGTACGAGCACAATTCAGAAAATTTAAAACAGTGTCACTCGCATTGTTGGTTTATCTCAGTATCAGTACGTCATCGTTACATCAGCTTAGAAGAGGCGGAACCGTGCGGATAATATTATAACGGAATGCAGTATATATGTATATATATTATATATATATATATATATGTATGTATATATATATAGTATGTATATATATATGTATATATATATATGTATATATATATATATATATATATATATATATATATATATATATGTATATATATATGTATAATATATATATGTTATATATATATACTGTATATATATTCAGAAAATTTATATATATATATATATATATATATATTATATATATTCGTATTCACATAAAAGAAATGGGAACCTGCCGACGTGTGGTTTGGTTTTGACCAAGCCTACTGGCAGCTACTACAATGTTATACTGATTTTAGGCTTTTTCTACGATGCGCATGACCAGCAGGATCATAAGCGCCGCATGTTTTGCGCCGATGGAAGCGAGAGACAAAACACCGGGGTCGTGGCTGGGCTTGAACCCCCGGCTAGGGCACCCAGTCGCGTGCAAGCCCCCTGTCTACCGAGCCACCCCGATTCCCGTCAGCCGCTGATAAATAGCGAGATCCTGAGACAGTGTGTCATTTTTATCTTGTCGCAATATGTCCTGTATCTGGGACCTTTGAACGACTGCTATTATTGGTGCACGAGGTGCAGATTAATGTGATCATTAGGACGGATCGCAAAAGGCCATTTTTCTTAATGTTTCTTCAGAATAAATCCGTCCGTGGTGTAGAGTTTGCAAGAGATCGAATAGACAATCATGGCGAGGTGCGGCGAGGATGAAGGATGGAGCAAGAAAAAGGTCCGGTGTGAATGGGTGTTTGATGTGTTCTAGACAGGGCCCACGGGTGTTTTAAAAAAGTTACGTATACTTGGGAGTGTGAACGCCTCTGAATACTTCAGTGTGAGTAGTATGAAGATAGCTTTTATCTGATGTAGACCTCGGCCACGGGTCCAGCTATTTCGTGTCAGAACAGTCTTGAGTATCACATCATCATGGTGTTCATAATGTCCTCCTTTTCAAAACGTTTTTAATCATCATATCATCCACGTGAAATCATGATTATGTTTGCCACGTTCTCCACCAGCACCAGTATCATCAATAGCATTATCATTATCAGCCCCTTGCTCATATTGTGTGTCTATGTGAATATCACTGAATGCCCAGTGGGAGCTCAGTGATTGTCCTATGTTAAAGTTAGTGTTCCACATTTGTATGAAGTTATGAACTGAATTAGCCATATTGAAGGTCATTAGATGCAGTTCACAGCCCTGTCCTTTTTAGGACCCAAAATCCTCTAGTTTCTAAGCCACACGTTCGCGAATATGTGCGGGCTATTTCATGCGGACTCTTTCAAGGTTACCCAGACATGCATTACGCCAAAATAACGCCGTTCAAATCTTGTCATTCTACCGGCCATGCGGCGTTCAAAGTCAAGATAAATATAATTGTCGATTCGTTGGTATGTGGCGTTAGTAAGCACGATTTGTAGACATAACGGCCGTCAATTGGCTATCAATTAATGTCAAACGGCCGTGCAAAATTCTAACACAAATTACTTGTGCTTAACATTACAAGCCACACATTCTGCCCAGCTATTACGAACATAAGACTGGTAATCGAATAACTTAAGAATAACGCTTTAACCGAGTATGTGAACAAAAGTAAGCACCTTGAACTCATGAATGAATATGAAGAACACCAGGAGAAAGGACCAAAACAAGGGCACCTAACAGTGTTTGGTTTCACACATATTCAGCACCGACGCGAGATGCCTCTCGGGAAATTGAATAACTGCGAGTGCTGAGAAACAAACATTCTATGACGCAATTCGATGACGTATTGAGGAGTAAATTTACTACGGAGAGAAGTTTTGTTGCCTAGAACAGTGTTTTACAATTAAAGGTAAACCAACAGGTATAAGTAAGCTTATTCATCGCATGCGGTGTTTGCTTAAACACCTGCAAATGTGGACCATTGGCTTTAGTGGTGAAGCGAATAGCGGGCAAATCCGTCTTTCTTAGGTTCATCCAAACCCAGTTATATCTCGATCTTTGCTAAAGACAGATGATGCATCCCGACATTCCTAATATTTAATTTCCTGCTGTCCGAGTCACCGCCTCCGCCCATTCCTGAAATGTATGGGCATGACATGGCGATTCTCCGAAACGCGTTAGTCACACTGTCATGGATCCATGCCATCTTCCGCTGTCACGGCCTGGCATGAGATAATTCAGTGACATTTTTATTCCCGCAGTAATAGATCGTGGTGAAGTTCACAACACAACGCGATTTGAGCGATGACGAATTACCTGCTTAAATATATATTACGTCTCTTCTTTGTCGTGTTTGCCTAATCATGCGTGAAAAGACAAGCTCGTGTATGTGTGTGCATATTAAGGAATTTTATTCAGTAGGCTCAACTATACTGTTACAGGTGCGAGATCATGGTCAGACGCTTCTATAACACTTAAGCCCAACACACGTTCCTGTTGATGTTGTTTCAAACCGGCAACACGTCTGGGACGCATGGGGAAACAATGTGCCTGGTCAGTTGCGTTTTGGTTGATTGACGACATCACCTGCACTTAAAGTAAACTTGAAAGCAAACATCATCATAACTTCGTTAAGTTTAGTGTTAAAGTTAACAAGTCAAAAAAGCCATCGTGTAAACTAAGTGTAAGCGTTGACATTACTTCGAAATGCTCATTGAAATGAATGTTAAGTTAACTTTATCACGAACTGTCCGAAATCAGCACTACAGGTATCTTGGCAAGGCACGGTATTCCCGTGTGGCAATCTGTTTCTGAGGGTCGGGGGCGTTTAAGGGGTCCAACATGCCTGTTGCACACTCCAGTATATTGTGTGATGCAGGGCCGGTGCGCACCCCTGGCCATCCCAGAATCTCCACCCCTTGCTGAAACATCTGCCTGATCTCCACCCTGAAGTCAAAGCGCTCTGACCCAGAAAAATACGGGCTACCCCATAGGCATATGACATTTATGTATGAGAGCAATTCACTTCTTCTAACTGATCTAAATATCCTGCATTTGTCAGCGTCGTATGATCACACGGATCATATCGCAGTGCAGGCGATTCTAAGCCCATGACGATCTTGCATCTGCGTTGACTGGAAACCTGACGAGAGACGAGGGAGCGCACGGTGATGCGCATCAGCGAGTGGGCACCTTCGATTCCCACCCTGATACGGGCAGTTCGTCATAGCTTACATTAACTGACCTTCGGAAAGTTACCGCAACAATGTTGATTGTGAGAGAGAGAATGTGGTTGAGCAGTCTCTAGCAGTGGAGTGATGCAGGAAAGCGCAATTGTAGCACTGTGGGATCCTCATGAGCTTCAAGGAATCCCCCGTTCTTTCCACGGCGTTCAGAAATGGGTGGACAGTGCATCATTATTCAATGAGTGCGAAGGAAATTATGCTTACAGTTCTGATGGTGATAGTCGTGGTGAAGACGGCGGCTATGATGACCGTGGTGTTGTTACATTGATGGAACCGTTTTGGCTCGAAATAGCCGGGATACCATCAATGACAAAGTTTCACGTCAGACGCAACGCATCTTTTTGTGACCCTTGCAGAAGTGGTCGGGTCTCAAAGCGATGGCAGTTCTTCTTGTTTTTACGTCTTCTTGACGCTTGCGGTTCGGGGTACATAGCATGAATGATATGAATATCTTTCAAGAAAAGTCATTTTCGATCTGTCCTTATGACCATCTCTTCGTTAGCATGGACACCGGTCTCAGGTTTTCTTTGCAACCAAAGCTGGGACTTCACTGTTCCTGACGGGTGTAGTGCAGCCAGTAAACGACGTTGAACACCACAAAAGTCGTCGGGAATAGAACTTTGGATATGTTATCGATAACGTTTCCCTTCTTGGCGTGGAACCGTTTTACAAATCCGACCACGAAACCGCGCGTCAGGGATGCCACCGACGGCTTGCCATCCGCCTCGCTGATGACGATGATCTTCGGCTCGCGTTTGATGTTGGTGCCCAGCGGATCGATGTCCGGCGTGATTGTCGCCACCGGCTGGAGCACCGGCACCGGCTTCTTGTCGTCGGCGCTGCTCGCCAGGACGATTTTGAAGTTGAAGGCCAGCGTGAATTCCACCATGGCCAGGAAGACGCCGACGATACAGAAGAACATCCAGACGTCCATGGCCTTCATGTACGAGACGGGCGGCAGAGAACGCTGCATGGTGGTGAACTGGGTGGCCAGCGTGAGGAGTGAGGTGACACCCAGCGACACACGACCAGGCACGTTCTCCACCGGTACCCAGAAGCTCAGGAACGACACAAGCACGATCAGGATCGACGGCAGGTACATCTGCACGAAGTAGTAGCTGAACTGGCGGTCGAAGGTGAAGTCGGCCTGCACGCAGCTCTGGTTCAGGTAGTACGAGCCCTCGTAGAGGTAATCGTAAGAGCAGCTGCTGGGCAATACTGAGCTCAGCGTATACTGCGGGATCTTGAACTTGAAGTTGTCGAATTGAATGCCCGGGGCTTTGAACGAAGTGTTGACGTACAGTCCGTGAAAGGCGTATGTTTCGACTGGAAGGGAGCATACCTGCCTGTCCAACGGAAAGTTGCGGAAGTCGAATGCACAGAAGTTGGTCACGGTCAGTCTCTCGGAGAAGAAGAGCTGAGTTTTTTCCTTGTTTAGCCAAAGACCAGCGTTCCTACGGACGACGTAGTGCCGGATTGCTTTCTTTCCCTGTGCAAAGAATATGTCGGGCATCCAGATTTTGTCCACCAGTTCTTGGTCGACAATGATGAAAGGGCTGTCTTCGCAAACTGGGAATGTTATCCTAAAATCCGTCCAGTACAGGTGAAAGTACATGTCGACTGTGAAGTCTTGTCTAATCTCGTTGATTTCCGTGATGGAAATGATCCAGAATGTTACGAAGATGTTCAGTTGTTGGCCTTTGGTAAAAGGTGGCATATACTTGTCATAGTTCGCCGGCAAGACGTTATAGATAGGCTGTACCCGACACGTGCTGGCATTGGCATTTTCCTCCGCAGTGAGCCTGAAACGGAAGGAAACACAACCGATGTTGCAATTTAAAAAATGCTGGTATCAACTGCAGCTCGCAATGAACGGATGTCAGCTGCTGAACATAACTATCAGGTGTGGTGGTAATGAGACTGCAGCGTAGGGAACACGTGACATCATGTGTCAAGTAATGAATGAAGCCTGGCTAATGAATCGGTTTAAGTATTTCTTACCGTGCAACATCATGCCACAGGATAGTTACACATTGGAGCTGTTAGTTTTTCACGCGATCAACATGAACTGCATTGTAAAGGCTTTCACGGAATGGATAAACCCTTTGATAACTTTAAAGCCTTATCTGATCTCGACGGTTTCCGTACAAAGATGATTCAGGAAAGTATGCATTTGGCAGTTGACTGTTGCTAGTGCTACCACACGTATATATTGGGCAATAGACAGATTTTGGTGCGAATTGTGGGACAACGGTGCGCGTGGGCTTAGAAAGGGGGTTAGAAGCTATCGGTTTGACCTAGACTTGGGAAGAGGGTTAGAAGCTATCGGCTTGACCTAGACGCTTCAACAAATAGCACATGTTGTTACCGACTGTGCTTGCTCTGGTCCTGTTTCGGTACATACCCACAACTTTCGCAACAAGAAAAGCAAAAGCAACATGCCTAGGTGCAAAGGTATCCCAATATATATCACAGTATATAAATAAAACCTGGGCAGTTATGAGTGGGTACGTAACGGGTGGATATGGCTGATCACAAATGGACAATTAGCAGGTGAGCCCGCAACTACATGTGCAGGCAAAGATTATCAGGCGTCCAATAGCCCATATTGACAGGCTCGCACAGAAAGTCCCAGTTGCAACAATTACTATGTGGAACGGAAGTACAAACTTCCCGTTCTTTGCCGATTTTTTGACAGGCTTATCTGCTGTATAAAGACACACATCGCAAACGTTAAAACCGCACTAGCATTTGCCTGTGCGCCCGCGTTTATACAGCATGAATATTTGCCGCAGCAGCTGTTTTAGATTGCCGACCACGTGGTGTAGGGCTTAAGATCGAGCACCTGCGTCCCGTGGTACCGGTTTTAAGTGCCTGAGAAAACGAACTGTTTGTATTACTATAGCATGAGGGCCGTCTGGCAACTGACTAGAGAGGGTTACCGTGGCAACCGTGGTGTGGCACCGCATAGCATGAATAAGACTCCTCCGCGACCATGTCTGGCACGAAGACCAAGAGCGAAGTAGTCCGTGGGTCTGGAATTGCGTTACTGGGCAGTGCGCCCACAGTGTACGCAACAAGCGTGCTCAGTAGGTGCTCTGATGCTGAAAGCGCCAACGCAAACCACTCCAATACGAATTTTAAAAGAGAAAAGGCCGAGAAACCACTTACCATACCATACCTACATATCATTGGTTATCAACATTGGCTGGCGTCATTACGTATTTACATCTGGAAATTGTGTAGGTAGTTTCGGTATAAATAGTCTAAACACGCTCAAAAGTCATCCTTTCCCTGTCGCAAGATGTTGTCCCCAACCGCCGAGTGCACACTCTCTCACCAAGTGATCTGAGAAATTAGCCAGTTTGGCCATCCGTCATCAATACTGATCGTGCGAGGATGATAGTCCGAGTAAGCCATGAAGTTTCCGTAGTGGTCTTCTGCATTGGATTCTGAAGAAGAAGACTTCCAAGGAAACAAGGTAGCGATCTGCCGACCCGCAGAATGAAGTTTTGGAAACTTGCTTGCATCTTCTGCTGCATTCGTGGCACATTTTGTATTTTCGTGCTTCTGGCAGTCACCAAGCAAAGACTACACAAGAACAGCTGCTACATTGGGGAAAAGGCAAGGACGTCGTCCAATGTCCGGCAGGCGGGCACGGCTCCATGTTGAAGCAAATTTGGGGCTATTCAATTCCAAGGTAACTTGAGAAGTTAGCTCAGGCACTTCGATGTACAGTAGTAATGGGGCACTTGTGTGTGCGTTTACCATTGTAGTGTTTTCCATTTATTTTATCGGCGTAATGTGCGTGCACCGTAGGTGTAATCATATCTCTGAGATTGAAGGGGACAAATGAGAGTAGAGAGGAAAAATTAAAGTTTAAAAGCTGTCTGAAAGCCTGCCAAATTACGCTTTGAAAAGGGAAAATGTGATAAGCGTGCATTCTGGGGGGAAAACTGGAGAAGATGTACTGGGTTTGTGTGAGAAATGGAGTGGAAATGTCAACCCAGCCCCCCCCCCCCACACACACACATTGGTTTACACTCATGCGTACATGTACCAGACACTTGGCCTGGGGGTCGGGACGCTCTGGGGCCCGGCTGATGATTGTCTGCTTGTTTGTGGCAGACCAGTTTAAGGGAGCAATTCAACGACCATCGCGCATTTTTGACAACGCATCCTGCGTCGCGACCACATGTCGCATCCTGTGATGGCAACACATGTACCAGACACTTGGCCTGGGGGTCGGGACGCTCTGGGGCCCGGCTGATGATTGTCTGCTTGTTTGTGGCAGACCAGTTTAAGGGAGCAATTCAACGACCATCGCGCATTTTTGACAACGCATCCTGCGTCGCGACCACATGTCGCATCCTGTGATGGCAACACCATCACAGAGTTCACGACGACGCCGTAACAATGACCCGGCACTACCTTTCCCGAAAACCGCAGTCTTTCCCTGTGACGTCCTCACAAGCAGCGCCCCCTTCAGCCCGCACGCCCCCCCCCCCCAACCCGCAGCTTGGGACCGTGCGTCTACTCACGAGTAGGTGCTGTATCCCTCATCGGCAAGGCAGAGCAGCTGCTGAGCCAGCGGCCACAGCAGGGCGGCCCACAGCGGCACCCGCATCATCAGCAGCAACCGAGCGAGCCCGCCTCGGCGACGACGCTGTATGCGGGCCGCGGTCTCGGCTGGGTGCGTTCTCACAGCGTCGACTTATAGCATGTTCGGGCCAGCCGGCTGTCAGACGAAGACCCCGGGCTCGACAAAGAGCTGACGGATTACGGAGCCCCGAAGCGACACTGCCGTCGTCGCCGGGGCCTGTCGAGACAGTGACCGCCTCCTGGTCCCGACATCCAATGTCGTGAATTGATTTTGAGCTCATTCGGCTCGTCAGACGCATAACCGGACGTGACGATCGCTTTCCACTGATAAGCATCGCAATTCTTTATTGCTCACCAGAATTTCGTCATTGGAACGCCGCAAATGGCCTCATTCTATGAGCAAACCCGGTTAGTACCCCCTTTGGTAGCCTCGTGTTGCGGTGAAAATCTATATTCGTTTCGCCTTGATCATCCAAAGACCGCGTTGCTTTTGCTTCGGGTTTTCCAAACTACAAGCTGCATTCTTGAACAGGGCGACAGCTAAAGGTGCTTCGCACTGATTATGATCAATGCCAATCATAGATCACAGACCACGTTTCAGTTATGGCAGTCAGTACACCGCCCACTGTGAACCCATGCACATACCTCACACCTGCATTTACCGGCGTATACCTGCTATTCAGGAATGCATGTACGTCAGGTCGTCGGGTTGCGTTTCACACTGACTGTGCGACTGCCTCAGGCTGGCTGGTCACTTCATGAATGCAAACCTTAACGAACTGTACTTCAGCTGAAGCGAGCATTGCATATTTGTGTAGGGTTTTGAACTGATATGACCATCTTGAAGATAATTCAGTGCAGTTCACAGACCTACCCTTCTCAAGATCAAAGCCCCTCTTATTTCTGAGCCAAACGCCCGCGAAGATGTGCAGCGCTTTTACGAGAAGATGATTTCAAGGCTATCCAGGCATCCATGACGCCATAATAACGTCATTTGAATTCCGCTGATTCATTAGCCATGCGGCGATCAAGGCCAATAAAAAATAAAATCGTCGATTCGTTCATATCTGGCGTTCGTAAGCGTCCAGATACAATGGCCGTCAACTTTCTCTCAATCAGGTTTGTGCAAAGTATGATGACGTTGTCAAAATTGACGCATTGAAAAGCACACTAAACAGAAAAAATGGTGTGTTCAATCTGATGCGACAGTCTAAGTGTTCAATCTGATGCGACAACGAAGCATTAGGCCAAGCTATTCATCGCTGAGGAAGTGTCTAAGGCAACAAAACAATTTAATTTAGGATGACAACTAATTCATTTGACCTGCGTCAGGTATGAAGGTATATTTATTCAAAGGGCATAAAGGGTAGGGTATTCAAAAAGACATCCAGGGTAGTGATAACACAAATGTGGAACACATAAAGTTAGAGCATCGTGGCAATGTGTAGGTTAGACTTGGTCCAGGTCAGAAATGTTAATTGCCGCACAAGATTGCAGCTCATGGCCTCACCATTCTTGTAAGTTACATCACCACCGCATGGAAAGCTATTTGATAGTTGGCCAACTACTTTTCGTTGTCAAAGACGCAAAGGTGCGGTTCCTTGTCAGTGGTTTGTTTGAGTCCGTGGCAGTTCTGGTCCACAAGCTATATCGTTGACTGGAACAGGGATCAGTCTGTCTAGTGTCAGCCATGACATATATGGAGAGGTGTTGATGTGCGCGTGAATTTGCTGCAGAATTGGCCCACTTCCAGGTTGAGACGGTCGGTTCCCCATCAAGCAAAACTTACCAGAGCAGCAAACAATGTCGACTGTTGCGTGCTAATTAATTGTGAGTCTGCCAGATGCGAAGGGAGTGGCAGTGTGAAAACCAGTATATATCACCAGTGGAACCCGAGAAGACAGTGCAGGGACCTACGAGCAAACGTGAAGAACTCAGGACTCATCAGTGGAAGGCCCCTGCGCGACCAGAGGGTTCGGGGACGTAGGGTGCCCTGACAGGCTAACAGACATGGTCTCCAAATTGAGCGTAGGGTACTCCGCAAACGTGAGAGCAAATAATACGAGCAGCGCTAGATCAAAGTAAAAGGGCCCTCAACATCAAGAGTCAACTTATAGAGCTCCGACAGCAACGCAAGCACCCCCCCCCCTCCTCCTCGAGCAAGCAGGACGAACCCAAGACCGGTGTGAAGGATCCCTAGCTATCCCGAGCGTTTAGGTACTGTAAGTTACCAGACCACTGGCAGCCGACCACTAGCCCTTGGAGTAAATGGAAAGAACCCAAGGATAACATGAGGCGGCCCAGAGGGATTGTGAGTGCTCGTTAAGCTGACGAACTGGGTGGCCGACGACAGCGTAGGTGGCCCGGAGTGATCGTGAGTGCCGTTAACCTGACGAACTGAGTGGCCGACGACAGCATAGGGTACCTGCGTGGCGTAATGGGTTCTAAAACCTCAATCGGCAGCCCTCTGACCCCTTGGATTCCTCACTGAGAGCGACGATTTGTTTTCAATTCGTGGTGCTGAACATTCGCCAGGCTTACCTGGTGCTGTTTGAAAAGTGTTCCGGAACTTCCGGGGGGACTTGAACCCCAGTGCCAGGTGAATAACCCTAACCTCCGCGGCTGGCATGGACCTGCGGTCACTGGTTGATGCCAGCAGGCAGAAACTAAGCCCAAATATGCGAAAACAACATGGCGGGGTTATTTCACCAACCCGTATAGAAAATAACACCTCAAAATTTGCAACTTTCGTCCAGTGGCTTGCACAGACCTGATCGCCAGTCGGCAAAGCCTGACGGAAATTCAGCCACACGCGATGTTTGCACCGCTTCGTTCATTGCCATTTTCTGCAGCGGCAGCCCCACGCCACAGCAAAATCGCTGTGTGGCCTCTATCGATCTCCTGGGAGCTCTTGGGGCAATTTCGCCGGCGAAAAATCTCGAGCCAAGCTGACACGGCCATCCACGGCGCTGGCACCCCGGCCACTCGAGAACCGGCAGCTGAGGCCAAGTTTGTGAGCGAGGGGCGGCCGTAGAGAGGTGCTCAGTTGTGCAGCGCGCTACAAAGAACGTCTGGGCCATGCTGGAGAGAACGTAGCATGTTTTACGCAAGCAGTGTTACCAACAGCTTTCATGCGCTCGGATAAGCGAATAGTCCAACGAAAAATCGCTGTAGTAAAGGACGCTAACCTCGCCCGGAGTACAAGAAGACAACCAGTGGATTCCACGTGCCGTGCCCTGGCAGAGGACATTCAGTCGCAATCACTAACTCAACCCGTAAGTCCATTCCTATTAAAGTCTATTTTATTCTAAAGTATGTTATATATAGATATATGTATATAAATACAAAAAATATACGTATATGTATATATATATATATAAATATATAATATATATGCATATGTACAAATCCTTGAGCCTACTCCTACGCAAAGAAAAAGCCCTAGCGTTTCCTTGCATTTGTCAAAATTGTTCCGCTAGTAGATTAAAAGTGTCCTAAACATTTCATCCGGCTAATTAAAACGAGGTTTGCGGCATTCGGCTATTCCAAAACTGTTCAGTTGTACGTAGCGGTACATGATACCTGTTGCGGTATTGCAAATGGTTTGAGGCCTTCAGCCTCCCTGCAAGAACCATCATTGACACTGAACTATGCATTTAAACGTAAATCCACTGTGCATTGAAAATATAAGACAAGCGACACTCATTTACAGCGCGTAAAGACCCCATCTGAGCTATGTGCAAACATGAGCGTAAAATGGATGGGCTCCATGGATCATCAAACGCCATTTCGAAAGAGTTCGACTTGGTTCATACAGAAGTAACTATCGTAGGATTAGAGGCAAACACAAATAATATAACTATATATCCTACACTCAGTGTCATGCTTTTTGGTATGAACGCCAGCCTTATTCTCTCAAAATTCCCCGATATCCTCCAACTGTCCACTCGGTCAACGAAGGGTTGTTCTGTATCAACCGAACACTGCTAGTAACAAGCATGCTTGTATAACCCTCTCGACGGGCTGAAACCAGAAAGAGACCTGTTGTAGCTGACACATCTCGCTGCACTCACGCTCTTCCAGGCCTCCAAATTAAGGCAACACGAGTCTAAATGAAAACGCATTAGAATAGAAGGCGTCACTACCACTCAACTTCAGACAAAACGCTTCTCTGAGAACACAATTTGCAATGCTTCACGCTCAAAGGTGGTGCTGACTGGGCTCGGGAGAAGCACCACGCCAGCTGAATCAGCTGATCACCTACCGCATGAACTGGTCTGCGGCCTCCGCTCTTCCCTGGCGGCCTCGGGTCGCCGCCAGTAGAGTCCACAGGACCGGCTGTTTAGAGAGACGCTGCTCAAGGACATGTTGCGGCTAAGGGCAACAGGAGTGGGTCCTAGAGAACCCTCCATCGTGCTGGTGCCAGCAACGACCGTGGGAAACGGTCAGCATTGGGCGCTGCGAGCGGCTGCAGCACCCGCGGGATGGGCGGACACCCGGCTCCTGCTGAACACACGTCCATGTTCCATCTCCTTTGCAAGGCGGCATGGATCGACCCCACCTATGGCCTCTCTGATCCCGAACGACACTGACACTGACACTGACACAGGTGTTGCGTCAGGGACAAAGCTGCTTAATCTGGCAAATCTGTAAAGAATGAACTATACGGGCAGGTCTGGCAAAGCCTCCAGGTTATCGATCAGCATGCAACGGGACTTGTGGGGCTGGTGCCTGTGCACTGGGACTTGTGTGACTAGTGCCTGTGCACTGGGACTTGTGGGACTGGTGCCTGTGTGCACCGGGACTTGTGGGACTGGTGCCCGTGTGCACTGTGACTTGTGGGACTGGTGGCTTCCGTCCAGACGCGTCCCTTGAACACGGCGCATGTGGAAACGCTCGTGGTTAGTTCTAAGATCCACGTATGTGACCTGGAGCCGACGCCGCTGGGGCGTCTGGACACGGTCGCTTTCACTAGCGCGCGTTTCTTCAACACGTCGCAGGGCAGTTGGGAGTGCTTCCGCCCGTTTCTGTGGTCTCCGCGCGTGCCTTGAGCACGGTGTTGCTGGGATTATTGCCGTTGGAATACCCTGTCCCACTGACTGGGCTCAGTCCCTGCAGCAACGGCCGTGTTGACCCACAGACGGCGCTGCCTCTCGGCTGTCTGAGACAGTCTTCAATGCTGAAAACGGCATCGCGGTACGATTAACGGTTGCGAGGACGTAAGCTCGCGAAAAGTGATCAGCTGGCCGCTCACACCACCACATCCGGTTATATCCGGATAGATCCGGTTAGTTGAGGCACGTCAGGCTTACCGAATCGATCGCAAGTGATACGCAGATATGTCCGCGTTTTGAGCTGACCTGTGTGATTAGGTTTCGTTCTAAAGCCATCCCATATTAGAGCGAAGCGCTCCTCAGGATGATAACGCCCCGGAACGAGAAAGGTATTAGAGATGCATGGTTTTGATGCCGGCACAACAGCAGGTACTTAATCAGTACCAGGAGCGGGAGCTTAACCCCCACCGGCTACGTTAGGCTGGTACTCAAGCTGACCATGCCAAGCCCTTGCCATTAGCAAATAACTTCGGCCCGCTTGGGATGTTCTGCATCAGCTTACAGTAGCTTGCCGTAACAGGTCTACTAGAGCTTGAGGTACTAGCTCTAGTAATTACCAGTGCTTATATTCGCAGGCACCGCCGTCTGATGTTAACGCATTTATCCAGGTCGGGGTCATGGAGAACCCACATTTCTAAGCTTCATGATTTGGTTACGTCCTCTCCCCAGTTGCGGCGAGGCACGTGTGGGCATACGGTCCACGGAAGACGGGACTAAAAACTGCCTAGCAGAAGTTACCCCAAGGGATGCGATGTCAATCGAGAAACACTTGAGCGGCAGCAAAAGAAGAGTATGGCCAGAAGTTGATTTTCATTGGTGCCCGTGAACAAAGCCTTAAAACATAGGTCGTTCTCGTTATCTTCTATATAACAACCATTGTTTGGCACATCTGTTTGCCCAGTATCTTCTCTAACAAGGTGGGTCAGTTTTTTACAGAAAGACTCAAAATGCGTAACAAGCAGCCGGTAGCTAAAACCTATTTTGCTCATTCCAAGTGCTATCGATTACCAGCGTGCCCACAACAGGCGGGGAATATGTCTGGTAAGGAAGAAAAACCGCATACAGGTCCATCGGCCAGAGGACCGTTCTTAGCTCGTCGGTTGCCCAAATGTACGAGCTACTCCAGGAATACAAATTCGTTCGTTGCAGCAAATCCAAATGAGATAAATTCTCCGCCATTGCCTGATGCAAATTCGCAACAAAGGATCTAAAATTGTATTTTCAAAGCCCATATGATAGTGGCGCCTGAAGCCGCTACTGGACCTCGGAAAACGTCTCCCGGCGCGCTGGCGACACGCCCTTTCAACGGGACGGAGCACTTCTGCGATAGGAGGATGACGGCGGCCCTATTCCGGAGTTACATTGGATAAAAAATAACTTTCTGCCGGGTGCTCCGATTGAATCTCCATATATCTGGCGCCGACACGCTCACCACCATGTTGCTGTCTGCCCTGCGGCAATTTATGACCCCGCCGGGCCCACGCAAGTAACGCGGCGGAGGGGTGGGCGCGGATGCTTCGCACGCGCCGTCGATGGAACTGGGTCCGAATCCTAGATTAGCTCGGATATGCTTTAATAGAAAAGCCTGTTCAACTATTCTCGCCATCCCGCCGCATCTTTGCAGAGAAGTCTTGTGAGAGTTTTGCGGATTTTGTCATGAAAAACAAGGAATAAAATTGACTAAATCA
>NW_023596448.1:6956255-6979241 GCF_011947565.3 Pollicipes pollicipes | reverse complement strand
TGATTTAGTCAATTTTATTCCTTGTTTTTCATGACAAAATCCGCAAAACTCTCACAAGACTTCTCTGCAAAGATGCGGCGGGATGGCGAGAATAGTTGAACAGGCTTTTCTATTAAAGCATATCCGAGCTAATCTAGGATTCGGACCCAGTTCCATCGACGGCGCGTGCGAAGCATCCGCGCCCACCCCTCCGCCGCGTTACTTGCGTGGGCCCGGCGGGGTCATAAATTGCCGCAGGGCAGACAGCAACATGGTGGTGAGCGTGTCGGCGCCAGATATATGGAGATTCAATCGGAGCACCCGGCAGAAAGTTATTTTTTATCCAATGTAACTCCGGAATAGGGCCGCCGTCATCCTCCTATCGCAGAAGTGCTCCGTCCCGTTGAAAGGGCGTGTCGCCAGCGCGCCGGGAGACGTTTTCCGAGGTCCAGTAGCGGCTTCAGGCGCCACTATCATATGGGCTTTGAAAATACAATTTTAGATCCTTTGTTGCGAATTTGCATCAGGCAATGGCGGAGAATTTATCTCATTTGGATTTGCTGCAACGAACGAATTTGTATTCCTGGAGTAGCTCGTACATTTGGGCAACCGACGAGCTAAGAACGGTCCTCTGGCCGATGGACCTGTATGCGGTTTTTCTTCCTTACCAGACATATTCCCCGCCTGTTGTGGGCACGCTGGCAATCGATAGCACTTGGAATGAGCAAAATAGGTTTTAGCTACCGGCTGCTTGTTACGCATTTTGAGTCTTTCTGTAAAAAACTGACCCACCTTGTTAGAGAAGATACTGGGCAAACAGATGTGCCAAACAATGGTTGTTATATAGAAGATAACGAGAACGACCTATGTTTCAAGGCTTTGTTCACGGGCACCAGTGAGAATCAACTTCTGGCCATACTCTTCTTTTGCTGCCGCTCAAGTGTTTCTCGATTGACATCACATCCCTTGGGCTAACCTATGCTAGGCAGTTTTTAGTCCCGTCTTCCGTGGACCGTATGCCCACACGTGCCTCGCCGCAACTGGGGAGAGGACGTAACCAAATCATGAAGCTTAGAAATGTGGGTTCTCCATGACCCCGACCTGGATAAATGCGTTAACATCAGACGGCGGTGCCTGCGAATATAAGCACTGGTAATTACTAGAGCTAGTACCTCAAGCTCTAGTAGACCTGTTACGGCAAGCTACTGTAAGCTGATGCAGAACATCCCAAGCGGGCCGAAGTTATTTGCTAATGGCAAGGGCTTGGCATGGTCAGCTTGAGTACCAGCCTAACGTAGCCGGTGGGGGTTAAGCTCCCGCTCCTGGTACTGATTAAGTACCTGCTGTTGTGCCGGCATCAAAACCATGCATCTCTAATACCTTTCTCGTTCCGGGGCGTTATCATCCTGAGGAGCGCTTCGCTCTAATATGGGATGGCTTTAGAACGAAACCTAATCACACAGGTCAGCTCAAAACGCGGACATATCTGCGTATCACTTGCGATCGATTCGGTAAGCCTGACGTGCCTCAACTAACCGGATCTATCCGGATATAACCGGATGTGGTGGTGTGAGCGGCCAGCTGATCACTTTTCGCGAGCTTACGTCCTCGCAACCGTTAATCGTACCGCGATGCCGTTTTCAGCATCGAAGACTGTCTCAGACAGCCGAGAGGCAGCGCCGTCTGTGGGTCAACACGACCGTTGCTGCAGGGACTGAGCCCAGTCAGTGGGACAGGGTATTCCAACGGCAATAATCCCAGCAACACCGTGCTCAAGGCACGCGCGGAGACCACAGAAACGGGCGGAAGCACTCCCAACTGCCCTGCGACGTGTTGAAGAAACGCGCGCTAGTGAAAGCGACCGTGTCCAGACGCCCCAGCGGCGTCGGCTCCAGGTCACATACGTGGATCTTAGAACTAACCACGAGCGTTTCCACATGCGCCGTGTTCAAGGGACGCGTCTGGACGGAAGCCACCAGTCCCACAAGTCACAGTGCACACGGGCACCAGTCCCACAAGTCCCGGTGCACACAGGCACCAGTCCCACAAGTACCAGTGCACAGGCACTAGTCACACAAGTCCCAGTGCACAGGCACCAGCCCCACAAGTCCCGTTGCATGCTGATCGATAACCTGGAGGCTTTGCCAGACCTGCCCGTATAGTTCATTCTTTACAGATTTGCCAGATTAAGCAGCTTTGTCCCTGACGCAACACCTGTGTCAGTGTCAGTGTCAGTGTCGTTCGGGATCAGAGAGGCCATAGGTGGGGTCGATCCATGCCGCCTTGCAAAGGAGATGGAACATGGACGTGTGTTCAGCAGGAGCCGGGTGTCCGCCCATCCCGCGGGTGCTGCAGCCGCTCGCAGCGCCCAATGCTGACCGTTTCCCACGGTCGTTGCTGGCACCAGCACGATGGAGGGTTCTCTAGGACCCACTCCTGTTGCCCTTAGCCGCAACATGTCCTTGAGCAGCGTCTCTCTAAACAGCCGGTCCTGTGGACTCCACTGGCGGCGACCCGAGGCCGCCAGGGAAGAGCGGAGGCCGCAGACCAGTTCATGCGGTAGGTGATCAGCTGATTCAGCTGGCGTGGTGCTTCTCCCGAGCCCAGTCAGCACCACCTTTGAGCGTGAAGCATTGCAAATTGTGTTCTCAGAGAAGCGTTTTGTCTAAAGTTGAGTGGTAGTGACGCTTTCTATTCTAATGCGTTTTCATTTAGACTCGTGTTGCCTTAATTTGGAGGCCTGGAAGAGCGTGAGTGCAGCGAGATGTGTCAGCTACAACAGGTCTCTTTCTGGTTTCAGCCCGTCGAGAGGGTTATACAAGCATGCTTGTTACTAGCAGTGTTCGGTTGATACAGAACAACCCTTCGTTGACCGAGTGGACAGTTGGAGGATATCGGGGAATTTTGAGAGAATAAGGCTGGCGTTCATACCAAAAAGCATGACACTGAGTGTAGGATATATAGTTATATTATTTGTGTTTGCCTCTAATCCTACGATAGTTACTTCTGCATGAACCAAGTCGAACTCTTTCGAAATGGCGTTTGATGATCCATGGAGCCCATCCATTTTACGCTCATGTTTGCACATAGCTCAGATGGGGTCTTAACGCGCTGTAAATGAGTGTTGCTTGTCTTATATTTTCAATGCACAGTGGATTTACGTTTAAATGCATAGTTCAGTGTCAATGATGGTTCTTGCAGGGAGGCTGAAGGCCTCAAACCATTTGCAATACCGAAACAGGTATCATGTACCGCTACGTGCAACTGAACAGTTTTGGAATAGCCGAATGCCGCAAACCTCGTTTTAAATAGCCGGATGAAATGTTTAGGACACTTTTAATCTACTAGCGGAACAATTTTGGCAAATGCAAGGAAACGCGAGGGCTTTTTCTTTGCGTAGGAGTAGGCTCAAGGATTTGTATATATGCATATATATTATATATTTTTATATATATATATATACATATACGTATATTTTTTGTATTTATATACATATATCTATATATAACATACTTTAGAATAAAATAGACTTTAATAGGAATGGACTTACAGGTTGAGTTAGTGATTGCGACTGAATGTCCTTTGCCAGGGCACGGCACGTGGAATCCACTGGTTGTCTTCTTGTACTCCGGGCGAGGTTAGCGTCCTTTACTACAGCGATTTTTCGTTGGACTATTCGCTTATCCGAGCGCATGAAAGCTGTTGGTAACACTGCTTGCGTAAAACATGCTACGTTCTCTCCAGCATGGCCCAGACGTTCTTTGTAGCGCGCTGCACAACTGAGCACCTCTCTACGGCCGCCCCTCGCTCACAAACTTGGCCTCAGCTGCCGGTCCTCGAGTGGCCGGGGTGCCAGCGCCGTGGATGGCCGTGTCAGCTTGGCTCGAGATTTTTCGCCGGCGAAATTGCCCCAAGAGCTCCCAGGAGATCGATAGAGGCCACACAGCGATTTTGCTGTGGCGTGGGGCTGCCGCTGCAGAAAATGGCAATGAACGAAGCAGTGCAAACATCGCGTGTGGCTGAATTTCCGTCAGGCTTTGCCGACTGGCGATCAGGTCTGTGCAAGCCACTGGACGAAAGTTGCAAATTTTGAGGTGTTATTTTCTATACGGGTTGGTGAAATAAGCCCGCCATGTTGTTTTCGCATATTTGGGCTTAGTTTCTGCCTGCTGGCATCAACCAGTGACCGCAGGTCCATGCCAGCCGCGGAGGTTAGGGTTATTCACCTGGCACTGGGGTTTAAGTCCCCCCGGAAGTTCCGGAACACTTTTCGAACAGCACCAGGTAAGCTTGGCGAATGTTCAGCACCACGAATTGAAAACAAATCGTCGCTCTCAGTGGGGAATCCAAGGGGTCAGAGGGCTGCCGATTGAGGTTTTAGAACCCATTACGCCACGCAGGTACCCTATGCTGTCGTCGGCCACTCAGTTCGTCAGGTTAACGGCACTCACGATCACTCCGGGCCACCTACGCTGTCGTCGGCCACCCAGTTCGTCAGGCTAACGGGCACTCACAATCCCTCTGGGCCGCCTCATGTTATCCTTGGGTTCTTTCCATTTGCTCCAAGGGCTAGTGGTCGGCTGCCAGTGGTCTGGTAACTTACAGTACCTAAGCGCTCGGGATAGCTAGGGATCCTTCACACCGGTCTTGGGTTCGTCCTGCTTGCTCGAGGAGGAGGGGGGGGGGGGGTGCTTGCGTTGCTGTCGGAGCTCTATAAGTTGACTCTTGATGTTGAGGGCCCTTTTACTTTGATCTAGCGCTGCTCGTATTATTTGCTCTCACGTTTGCGGAGTACCCTACGCTCAATTTGGAGACCATGTCTGTTAGCCTGTCAGGGCACCCTACGTCCCCCGAACCCTCTGGTCGCGCAGGGGCCTTCCACTGATGAGTCCTGAGTTCTTCACGTTTGCTCGTAGGTCCCTGCACTGTCTTCTCGGGTTCCACTGGTGATATATACTGGTTTTCACACTGCCACTCCCTTCGCATCTGGCAGACTCACAATTAATTAGCACGCAACAGTCGACATTGTTTGCTGCTCTGGTAAGTTTTGCTTGATGGGGAACCGACCGTCTCAACCTGGAAGTGGGCCAATTCTGCAGCAAATTCACGCGCACATCAACACCTCTCCATATATGTCATGGCTGACACTAGACAGACTGATCCCTGTTCCAGTCAACGATATAGCTTGTGGACCTTAACTGCCACGGACTCAAACAAACCACTGACAAGGAACCGCACCTTTGCGTCTTTGACAACGAAAAGTAGTTGGCCAACTATCATATAGCTTTCCATGCGGTGGTGATGTAACTTACAAGAATGGTGAGGCCGTGAGCTGCAATCTTGTGCGGCAATTAACATTTCTGACCTGGACCAAGTCTAACCTACACATTGCCACGATGCTCTAACTTTATGTGTTCCACATTTGTGTTATCACTACCCTGGATGTCTTTTTGAATACCCTACCCTTTATGCCCTTTGAATAAATATACCTTCATACCTGACGCAGGTCAAATGAATTAGTTGTCATCCTAAATTAAATTGTTTTGTTGCCTTAGACACTTCCTCAGCGATGAATAGCTTGGCCTAATGCTTCGTTGTCGCATCAGATTGAACACTTAGACTGTCGCATCAGATTGAACACACCATTTTTCTGTTCAGTGTACTTTTCAATGCGTCAATTTTGATAACGTCATCATACTTTGCACAAACCTGATTGAGAGAAAGTTGACGGCCATTGTATCTGGACGCTTACGAACGCCAGATATGAACGAATCGACGATTTTATTTTTTATTGGCCTTGATCGCCGCATGGCTAATGAATCAGCAGAATTCAAATGACGTTATTATGGCGTCATGGATGCCTGGATAGCCTTGAAATCATCTTCTCGTAAAAGCGCTGCACATCTTCGCGGGCGTTTGGCTCAGAAATAAGAGGGGCTTTGATCTTGAGAAGGGTAGGTCTGTGAACTGCACTGAATTATCTTCAAGATGGTCATATCAGTTCAAAACCCTACACAAATATGCAATGCTCGCTTCAACTGAAGTACAGTTCGTTAAGGTTTGCATTCATGAAGTGACCAGCCAGCCTGAGGCAGTCGCACAGTCAGTGTGAAACGCAACCCGACGACCTGACGTACATGCATTCCTGAATAGCAGGTATACGCCGGTAAATGCAGGTGTGAGGTATGTGCATGGGTTCACAGTGGGCGGTGTACTGACTGCCATAACTGAAACGTGGTCTGTGATCTATGATTGGCATTGATCATAATCAGTGCGAAGCACCTTTAGCTGTCGCCCTGTTCAAGAATGCAGCTTGTAGTTTGGAAAACCCGAAGCAAAAGCAACGCGGTCTTTGGATGATCAAGGCGAAACGAATATAGATTTTCACCGCAACACGAGGCTACCAAAGGCGGTACTAACCGGGTTTGCTCATAGAATGAGGCCATTTGCGGCGTTCCAATGACGAAATTCTGGTGAGCAATAAAGAATTGCGATGCTTATCAGTGGAAAGCGATCGTCACGTCCGGTTATGCGTCTGACGAGCCGAATGAGCTCAAAATCAATTCACGACATTGGATGTCGGGACCAGGAGGCGGTCACTGTCTCGACAGGCCCCGGCGACGACGGCAGTGTCGCTTCGGGGCTCCGTAATCCGTCAGCTCTTTGTCGAGCCCGGGGTCTTCGTCTGACAGCCGGCTGGCCCGAACATGCTATAAGTCGACGCTGTGAGAACGCACCCAGCCGAGACCGCGGCCCGCATACAGCGTCGTCGCCGAGGCGGGCTCGCTCGGTTGCTGCTGATGATGCGGGTGCCGCTGTGGGCCGCCCTGCTGTGGCCGCTGGCTCAGCAGCTGCTCTGCCTTGCCGATGAGGGATACAGCACCTACTCGTGAGTAGACGCACGGTCCCAAGCTGCGGGTTGGGGAGGGGGGGGCGTGCGGGCTGGAAGGGGGCGCTGCTTGTGAGGACGTCACAGGGAAAGACTGCGGTTTTCGGGAAAGGTAGTGCCGGGTCATTGTTACGGCGTCGTCGTGAACTCTGTGATGGTGTTGCCATCACAGGATGCGACATGTGGTCGCGACGCAGGATGCGTTGTCAAAAATGCGCGATGGTCGTTGAATTGCTCCCTTAAACTGGTCTGCCACAAACAAGCAGACAATCATCAGCCGGGCCCCAGAGCGTCCCGACCCCCAGGCCAAGTGTCTGGTACATGTACGCATGAGTGTAAACCAATGTGTGTGTGTGGGGGGGGGGGGGGGGGTTGACATTTCCACTCCATTTCTCACACAAACCCAGTACATCTTCTCCAGTTTTCCCCCCAGAATGCACGCTTATCACATTTTCCCTTTTCAAAGCGTAATTTGGCAGGCTTTCAGACAGCTTTTAAACTTTAATTTTTCCTCTCTACTCTCATTTGTCCCCTTCAATCTCAGAGATATGATTACACCTACGGTGCACGCACATTACGCCGATAAAATAAATGGAAAACACTACAATGGTAAACGCACACACAAGCGCCCCATTACTACTGTACATCGAAGTGCCTGAGCTAACTTCTCAAGTTACCTTGGAATTGAATAGCCCCAAATTTGCTTCAACATGGAGCCGTGCCCGCCTGCCGGACGTTGGACGACGTCCTTGCCTTTTCCCCAATGTAGCAGCTGTTCTTGTGTAGTCTTTGCTTGGTGACTGCCAGAAGCACGAAAATACAAAATGTGCCACGAATGCAGCAGAAGATGCAAGCAAGTTTCCAAAACTTCATTCTGCGGGTCGGCAGATCGCTACCTTGTTTCCTTGGAAGTCTTCTTCTTCAGAATCCAATGCAGAAGACCACTACGGAAACTTCATGGCTTACTCGGACTATCATCCTCGCACGATCAGTATTGATGACGGATGGCCAAACTGGCTAATTTCTCAGATCACTTGGTGAGAGAGTGTGCACTCGGCGGTTGGGGACAACATCTTGCGACAGGGAAAGGATGACTTTTGAGCGTGTTTAGACTATTTATACCGAAACTACCTACACAATTTCCAGATGTAAATACGTAATGACGCCAGCCAATGTTGATAACCAATGATATGTAGGTATGGTATGGTAAGTGGTTTCTCGGCCTTTTCTCTTTTAAAATTCGTATTGGAGTGGTTTGCGTTGGCGCTTTCAGCATCAGAGCACCTACTGAGCACGCTTGTTGCGTACACTGTGGGCGCACTGCCCAGTAACGCAATTCCAGACCCACGGACTACTTCGCTCTTGGTCTTCGTGCCAGACATGGTCGCGGAGGAGTCTTATTCATGCTATGCGGTGCCACACCACGGTTGCCACGGTAACCCTCTCTAGTCAGTTGCCAGACGGCCCTCATGCTATAGTAAGACAAACAGTTCGTTTTCTCAGGCACTTAAAACCGGTACCACGGGACGCAGGCGCTCGATCTTAAGCCCTACACCACGTGGTCGGCAATCTAAAACAGCTGCTGCGGCAAATATTCATGCTGTATAAACGCGGGCGTACAGGCAAATGCTAGTGCGGTTTTAACGTTTGCGATGTGTGTCTTTATACAGCAGATAAGCCTGTCAAAAAATCGGCAAAGAACGGGAAGTTTGTACTTCCGTTTACATAGTAATTGTTGCAACTGGGATTTTCTGTGCGAGCCTGTCAATATGGGCTATTGGACGCCTGATAATCTTTGCCTGCACATGTAGTTGCGGGCTCACCTGCTAATTGTCCATTTGTTATCAGCCATATCCACCCGTTACGTACCCACTCATAACTGCCCAGGTTTTATTTATATACTGTGATATATATTGGGATACCTTTGCACCTAGGCATGTTGCTTTTGCTTTTCTTGTTGCGAAAGTTGTGGGTATGTACCGAAACAGGACCAGAGCAAGCACAGTCGGTAACAATATGTGCTATTTGTTGAAGCGTCTAGGTCAAGCCGATAGCTTCTAACCCTCTTCCCAAGTCTAGGTCAAACCGATAGCTTCTAACCCCCTTTCTAAGCCCACGCGCACCGTTGTCCCACAATTCGCACCAAAATCTGTCTATTGCCCAATATATACGTGTGGTAGCACTAGCAACAGTCAACTGCCAAATGCATACCTTCCTGAATCATCTTTGTACGGAAACCGTCGAGATCAGATAAGGCTTTAAAGTTATCAAAGGGTTTATCCATTCCGTGAAAGCCTTTACAATGCAGTTCATGTTGATCGCGTGAAAAACTAACAGCTCCAATGTGTAACTATCCTGTGGCATGATGTTGCACGGTAAGAAATAGTTAAACCGATTCATTAGCCAGGCTTCATTCATTACTTGACACATGATGTCACGTGTTCCCTACGCTGCAGTCTCATTACCACCACACCTGATAGTTATGTTCAGCGGCTGACATCCGTTCATTGCGAGCTGCAGTTGATACCAGCATTTTTTAAATTGCAACATCGGTTGTGTTTCCTTCCGTTTCAGGCTCACTGCGGAGGAAAATGCCAATGCCAGCACGTGTCGGGTACAGCCCATCTATAACGTCTTGCCGGCGAACTATGACAAGTATATGCCACCTTTTACCAAAGGCCAACAACTGAACATCTTCGTAACATTCTGGATCATTTCCATCACGGAAATCAACGAGATTAGACAAGACTTCACAGTCGACATGTACTTTCACCTGTACTGGACGGATTTTAGGATAACATTCCCAGTTTGCGAAGACAGCCCTTTCATCATTGTCGACCAAGAACTGGTGGACAAAATCTGGATGCCCGACATATTCTTTGCACAGGGAAAGAAAGCAATCCGGCACTACGTCGTCCGTAGGAACGCTGGTCTTTGGCTAAACAAGGAAAAAACTCAGCTCTTCTTCTCCGAGAGACTGACCGTGACCAACTTCTGTGCATTCGACTTCCGCAACTTTCCGTTGGACAGGCAGGTATGCTCCCTTCCAGTCGAAACATACGCCTTTCACGGACTGTACGTCAACACTTCGTTCAAAGCCCCGGGCATTCAATTCGACAACTTCAAGTTCAAGATCCCGCAGTATACGCTGAGCTCAGTATTGCCCAGCAGCTGCTCTTACGATTACCTCTACGAGGGCTCGTACTACCTGAACCAGAGCTGCGTGCAGGCCGACTTCACCTTCGACCGCCAGTTCAGCTACTACTTCGTGCAGATGTACCTGCCGTCGATCCTGATCGTGCTTGTGTCGTTCCTGAGCTTCTGGGTACCGGTGGAGAACGTGCCTGGTCGTGTGTCGCTGGGTGTCACCTCACTCCTCACGCTGGCCACCCAGTTCACCACCATGCAGCGTTCTCTGCCGCCCGTCTCGTACATGAAGGCCATGGACGTCTGGATGTTCTTCTGTATCGTCGGCGTCTTCCTGGCCATGGTGGAATTCACGCTGGCCTTCAACTTCAAAATCGTCCTGGCGAGCAGCGCCGACGACAAGAAGCCGGTGCCGGTGCTCCAGCCGGTGGCGACAATCACGCCGGACATCGACCCGCTGGGCACCAACATCAAACGCGAGCCGAAGATCATCGTCATCAGCGAGGCGGATGGCAAGCCGTCGGTGGCATCCCTGGCGCGCGGTTTCGTGGTCGGATTTGTAAAACGGTTCCACGCCAAGAAGGGAAACGTTATCGATAACATATCCAAAGTTCTATTCCCGACGACTTTTGTGGTGTTCAACGTCGTTTACTGGCTGCACTACACCCGTCAGGAACAGTGAAATCCCAGCTTTGGTTGCAAAGAAAACCTGAGACCGGTGTCCATGCTAACGAAGAGATGGTCATAAGGACAGATCGAAAATGACTTTTCTTGAAAGATATTCATATCATTCATGCTATGTACCCCGAACCGCAAGCGTCAAGAAGACGTAAAAACAAGAAGAACTGCCATCGCTTTGAGACCCGACCACTTCTGCAAGGGTCACAAAAAGATGCGTTGCGTCTGACGTGAAACTTTGTCATTGATGGTATCCCGGCTATTTCGAGCCAAAACGGTTCCATCAATGTAACAACACCACGGTCATCATAGCCGCCGTCTTCACCACGACTATCACCATCAGAACTGTAAGCATAATTTCCTTCGCACTCATTGTATAATGATGCACTGTCCACCCATTTCTGAACGCCATGGAAAGAACGGGGGATTCCTTGAAGCTCATGAGGATCCCACAGTGCTACAATTGCGCTTTCCTGCATCACTCCACTGCTAGAGACTGCTCAACCACATTCTCCCTCTCACAATCAACATTGTTGCGGTAACTTTCCGAAGGTCAGTTAATGTAAGCTATGACGAACTGCCCGTATCAGGGTGGGAATCGAAGGTGCCCACTCGCTGATGCGCATCACCGTGCGCTCCCTCGTCTCTCGTCAGGTTTCCAGTCAACGCAGATGCAAGATCGTCATGGGCTTAGAATCGCCTGCACTGCGATATGATCCGTGTGATCATACGACGCTGACAAATGCAGGATATTTAGATCAGTTAGAAGAAGTGAATTGCTCTCATACATAAATGTCATATGCCTATGGGGTAGCCCGTATTTTTCTGGGTCAGAGCGCTTTGACTTCAGGGTGGAGATCAGGCAGATGTTTCAGCAAGGGGTGGAGATTCTGGGATGGCCAGGGGTGCGCACCGGCCCTGCATCACACAATATACTGGAGTGTGCAACAGGCATGTTGGACCCCTTAAACGCCCCCGACCCTCAGAAACAGATTGCCACACGGGAATACCGTGCCTTGCCAAGATACCTGTAGTGCTGATTTCGGACAGTTCGTGATAAAGTTAACTTAACATTCATTTCAATGAGCATTTCGAAGTAATGTCAACGCTTACACTTAGTTTACACGATGGCTTTTTTGACTTGTTAACTTTAACACTAAACTTAACGAAGTTATGATGATGTTTGCTTTCAAGTTTACTTTAAGTGCGGGTGATGTCGTCAATCAACCAAAACGCAACTGACCAGGCACATTGTTTCCCCATGCGTCCCAGACGTGTTGCCGGTTTGAAACAACATCAACAGGAAAGTGTGTTGGGCTTAAGTGTTATAGAAGCGTCTGACCATGATCTCGCACCTGTAACAGTATAGTTGAGCCTACTGAATAAAATTCCTTAATATGCACACACATACACGAGCTTGTCTTTTCACGCATGATTAGGCAAACACGACAAAGAAGAGACGTAATATATATTTAAGCAGGTAATTCGTCATCGCTCAAATCGCGTTGTGTTGTGAACTTCACCACGATCTATTACTGCGGGAATAAAAATGTCACTGAATTATCTCATGCCAGGCCGTGACAGCGGAAGATGGCATGGATCCATGACAGTGTGACTAACGCGTTTCGGAGAATCGCCATGTCATGCCCATACATTTCAGGAATGGGCGGAGGCGGTGACTCGGACAGCAGGAAATTAAATATTAGGAATGTCGGGATGCATCATCTGTCTTTAGCAAAGATCGAGATATAACTGGGTTTGGATGAACCTAAGAAAGACGGATTTGCCCGCTATTCGCTTCACCACTAAAGCCAATGGTCCACATTTGCAGGTGTTTAAGCAAACACCGCATGCGATGAATAAGCTTACTTATACCTGTTGGTTTACCTTTAATTGTAAAACACTGTTCTAGGCAACAAAACTTCTCTCCGTAGTAAATTTACTCCTCAATACGTCATCGAATTGCGTCATAGAATGTTTGTTTCTCAGCACTCGCAGTTATTCAATTTCCCGAGAGGCATCTCGCGTCGGTGCTGAATATGTGTGAAACCAAACACTGTTAGGTGCCCTTGTTTTGGTCCTTTCTCCTGGTGTTCTTCATATTCATTCATGAGTTCAAGGTGCTTACTTTTGTTCACATACTCGGTTAAAGCGTTATTCTTAAGTTATTCGATTACCAGTCTTATGTTCGTAATAGCTGGGCAGAATGTGTGGCTTGTAATGTTAAGCACAAGTAATTTGTGTTAGAATTTTGCACGGCCGTTTGACATTAATTGATAGCCAATTGACGGCCGTTATGTCTACAAATCGTGCTTACTAACGCCACATACCAACGAATCGACAATTATATTTATCTTGACTTTGAACGCCGCATGGCCGGTAGAATGACAAGATTTGAACGGCGTTATTTTGGCGTAATGCATGTCTGGGTAACCTTGAAAGAGTCCGCATGAAATAGCCCGCACATATTCGCGAACGTGTGGCTTAGAAACTAGAGGATTTTGGGTCCTAAAAAGGACAGGGCTGTGAACTGCATCTAATGACCTTCAACATGGCTAATTCAGTTCATAACTTCATACAAATGTGGAACACTAACTTTAACATAGGACAATCACTGAGCTCCCACTGGGCATTCAGTGATATTCACATAGACACACAATATGAGCAAGGGGCTGATAATGATAATGCTATTGATGATACTGGTGCTGGTGGAGAACGTGGCAAACATAATCATGATTTCACGTGGATGATATGATGATTAAAAACGTTTTGAAAAGGAGGACATTATGAACACCATAATGATGTGATACTCAAGACTGTTCTGACACGAAATAGCTGGACCCGTGGCCGAGGTCTACATCAGATAAAAGCTATCTTCATACTACTCACACTGAAGTATTCAGAGGCGTTCACACTCCCAAGTATACGTAACTTTTTTAAAACACCCGTGGGCCCTGTCTAGAACACATCAAACACCCATTCACACCGGACCTTTTTCTTGCTCCATCCTTCATCCTCGCCGCACCTCGCCATGATTGTCTATTCGATCTCTTGCAAACTCTACACCACGGACGGATTTATTCTGAAGAAACATTAAGAAAAACGGCCTTTTGCGATCCGTCCTAATGATCACATTAATCTGCACCTCGTGCACTAATAATAGCAGTCGTTCAAAGGTCCTAGATACAGGACATATTGCGACAAGATAAAAATGACACACTGTCTCAGGATCTCGCTATTTATCAGCGGCTGACGGGAATCGGGGTGGCTCGGTAGACAGGGGGCTTGCACGCGACTGGGTGCCCTAGCCGGGGGTTCAAGCCCAGCCACGACCCCGGTGTTTTGTCTCTCGCTTCCATCGGCGCAAAACATGCGGCGCTAATGATCCTGCTGGTCATGCGCATCGTAGAAAAAGCCTAAAATCAGTATAACATTGTAGTAGCTGCCAGTAGGCTTGGTCAAAACCAAACACACGTCGGCAGGTTCCCATTTCTTTTATGTGAATACGAATATATATATATATATATATATATATATATATATAAATTTTCTGAATATATATACATATATATATATATACATATATATATATACATATATATATATATATATATATATATATATATATATATATATATATATATATACATATATATATATACATATATATATACATATATATATATACATACATATATATATATATATATATATATATACATATATACTGCATTCCGTTATAATATTATCCGCACGGTTCCGCCTCTTCTAAAGCTGATGTAACGATGACGTACTGATACTGAGATAAACCAACAATGCGAGTGACACTGTTTTAAATTTTCTGAATTGTGCTCGTACTTCCGGTGACAGCTGGGTTTCTGTGATGTGTAATAATGCAAAATACACTCGTGCTGCACCTCCGCAAAACACAAATGGCTCGTTACGGTTGGGACGATCGGCAGTTCAGAGACCTCTGGAGCAAGTGTGGTGGCATGCAGCTGGCTCTTGACTGTCTTTTGGAAGCTTGCCACGCTATGGCCTGGGGGTTTGTTATTCCCATGGCTACGATGGGTGTTTTTTGATTTGGTCCAAACGTTTGTGATTGGATGCATTGTGATCTGGATTGTTGGATTGTGGCATTGGATTGTGATATGGGCTCGCACTTTACGCTAAGCAGTGTTTTTGTGTGATTCGGGGTCCCACCGCCCGATCGTGAACCCAAAGTTCAAAGGCAGAACTTAACAGCGAAAGTTTAACGTGCCACAACTTCTGGCACGGCCCTGTACCTGAACTTCTCGAGAGATGTCGTCCTAACCGGTGTGTTGTTCGCAAAAGCAAATGTCGTTGCGGGTGCTTGTTTTGGCCTTTTCTCTTGGTGTTAATGCATATATATTTGTGATTTTATACTGTTCACTTGCATTCACATACTTGGTTATGGCGCTATTCTTAGCTATTCTGTTCACTGTCTGATTTCCGTCGTTATTGGTACTACTGTCCAAGTTTATGTATTATATAGCACAACACGTGGTTTATGTTCAAAACTTGCATGAAGCGCATCACCTTGATCCATTTGTTCACGGCCAATCAGTCAGCTGATGTCAGAAATCGTGCTAGCATACACCTGACACGAATAGTTCGAATATAATGTGTCGTGTGGCATTGAGCAGTAGATGGCCAATGGAGTGGTATTATGGTGTGACGTTTCTATGACGTCAGGAATGCCGGAGTGATCTTTAATTAGCCTGGACGAAATATTCCGCGCAAGTTCATGGTCAAGCTTAAGAACCCAATTGTTTTGAATCTTGAAAAGTCAAGACTGCGGACTGCACAACATGGTCTTTAACACGCAACCGCGCGGCAAGTTGAATATTCTCGCTCAGGTGGGAGATCAATTGATGCCCTGAGATTTAAAAAACTAAAATAGCTAGAAACATCTGGCTGATAGGATGGGTTGGCCTGTAAGTCAACTTATTTGTGTCGAAATTTGAACTTTCTTAAACATGAACATGGGTTCAAATAATGGCATGCAAGGTTATACTCCAGTTTGGTGCCAAAAGTGACCCCAGACGACCTCATGCAGCCTCCGTGACCCTAGAAACCTGTTCTAAGCAAAAGGTCAGTGGTGTTTATAAAAGATCAGTGACCACTCTTACCTTTGAGAGGTCAAGATGACTAAAACCCCATGAGGCTGCTCCCATTCAATGTCGTTCAAACGAACGTCGGGGATTACACCAGGTGGTATATCCCTAAAAATGAAATGTTCACATGGGTTATTCTACGTCAGTGACCTGCTCTGAAGTTAAAAAGTGCACGAAACCTGTCTGTTGCGGTCCCTGTCATAGGCAATTTCGAAATGTGCACCACGAGCCACCCCATAACGTAATTTCTCGAGTAAAAAAGCAGATTTCTTCCGACCTCGGTCTGACCTTCATACCTAACTCTAGGCCAATGGAACTTGCTGCAATTCGAAATTCAATTATTTCATTGTCTGAGGCATTCTCAGAGACGTATGGCTTTATCTAACAATCCGTTGTGGCATGGGATTGAACAGATCCGTAGAAATGGGCTTCGCTGGGATCCACAGCTAAGCTTTGACCTGCTGCAGGTCAGCGACTTAACAAAGTACATCTAATCTTTTGTACCAAAAGATCTGTCATTCGATTCCCTACAGCTAAGCAAAGTTTGGTGCTGCTACATTGCGCCGTTTGGAAATAATCCTCTACACACTTTCAGCGGGGGGGGGGGGTCAAATTGACCTTCACCCAAGCGCGTGCTAAGATGTGTTTGTTCAAGTTTGCCGGTGCCACGCTCGGGAACCAGAGGGGTCTAACTCTTAAAACAAGCAAGGCTGTAAGTCGCACTAAATAGTCTTTCAGGTGGTGATCTCAGTACAAAACCCCACACAAATGTGGAATGCTCCCTTTAATCATGAGAGCACACCTCAGCTCTTTGCATGCACAAATCAACGATATTCCGGTAGATCTGATCAACGTAATATGTTTAATATTTTGCCTGATTATATCATTAAAGGCGTACAACATAGAGGTTCTGAAACAGGCGGCTTAAATCAATGGAAAATGAATAAATAACCATTTGAAATATAATTAAAAATGACAGATACACGATAACCCGGGATTGGTAGCTTCAAACGATGAGTGCAGTAGTGCCAAAAGCTGCCACGACTTCATTTTTTATCGTTTTGACATCATTTCAGTCTATCGTATTCGGGTCCGCCGCAGCGATGAAAAAACTTCCAATTTACCGGATATGTTTGGCGACAAAAACGGACACTTCTGTAAGCCATTTGGTGACAAAATTGTGAAAATAGAAACAGATTACGACAGAACATACCATATTACAACAGACTGTCCCAGTTAGACCAAACTCAAAGCTAAGTGCTGGCCCGTAGTCGCTGACGCTAGCAGTGTGCGCTTGTGTTGAGCACGTGTCGAAACGTTGCCGCTTCACTGTAAGACGAAGTTGAGCCACAAGATGCAAGGAAACATGGGAGCTTTAATCATTATAGTGTTTGGTAGGTTACAGAACTATATTACGGACTATACTATATCAGTGCTGGCGTCACAGATCAGTGGTGACATGGTGCTCAGTGCTCTTCAGGTCATTGCTGTCCACAGATTTTCCAGCCTCGGTCAACTTCTTATGCTTAACAGTATAGACTACCAAATAACTAGGCTTATTGCTAGTCATATTAATCGTGGCTGACCACAGCATCTTGCGACTGACGTGATTAGCTTGCTAGGCGGCGTTTTAAAGGGTCGTGACATTTGAGACAGATGGGCTCGAACGTTCGCTACGCGGTAATGAATGGGGTTCAGTGCAGGGCTCTTGTCTGTCATTGGTTGTGTTCGTATCGTTAGAAGTTGACTGAAATGAAGAACATAGCTAATCGTCAGTTTTTTTAAGGTGCTGATCGGCTTCCCTAAAGATCTACCATGGAGGGCGTCCCTGGTAAAAGCGTTAAAAAGCCCTGCTGATCTAGTAGGCTTGTTTATGAATACCACAACTGCAACTTCAGATGTTCACGGAGGATGACATATGTCAAGCATTTATCCGGGGCTTTCTGCTGCTGAGAGGAGCAGCGGCTTTGAGGTAAGAGGCAGAGCGTGGGTGGTGTGGGTCTTTTAGATTGCCCGTCGCACCCCAGGCTTAGCGTACTGACCGGCGAACAGGTGTGAGACAAAACCTTTTTTCATCGTCATCTTATTGCATACAAAGCTGAACGAAGATGATGGAGGTGTGTAATAATGTCGTTTGCACCTGCTGATACCAATATTGTACAACTGTCGCACTTATTCATCAGGATCCTATAAGGAAGTGCGAGGCTTGCACGAGTAACACTAGTGAACAAGCGAAAATAGTTAAGATCGTAAACATTTCCAGCTAATTGTACCATGACGTCACAAAGCTAAGGCGATGTGGTTTTGCATGTCTGAGTATGCCTGCAAAATTACACTTGAAACAGTTTTTCTCCGGATTTAACTCACTTTCTTTTCATAGTTGGGGGCAGGAGCGTAGTTTCTCAAAATCAGTTTCGAGGCTGAACCCTAGACAAGAAGATTAATGTCAAATGGTTAATAAAAACGAAACATAGAAACAGGAAGCTACAGCTCTGGTTGGGAAGCACAATCTCTTTAGCTTGATTAGAAATTACGCGCTTTTAGGGGTGGTTGTGGCAAGCATGCCTATTATCTAGCAATTTTATTAGATTGGTCCCAATCATCATTCAATGTTGGCTGGCCAGCAAAGGATACTTTTGAGCAAATAAATTCCTCTAAGCGAAAATGTTTGATGGTTGTGCCGAACTGCATTTTATCTATCTTTGTTGCTGTGGTTCATCTCATTTCTACTTATTATGCAACGGTTTCTGACAGATTTGGCTCCAGGTGACAATGAAACTCTTCTTAAATACGTCCTGTGACAGACAAGACACTTTTTCCACCTCCGGTCACTTAACCTACATCACCGTCGAAGACGTCCACTGAGCACAGGTGTCGAAGAGGGCACCGTGGCGGTACAAGACGAGATTGCCGGCCTTCCCCCATGGCACACAGACATCGCCCCTCGAACAGCACTGGTTTTGCCTGTTAATTGCCTGACCCAGCCGTACGCACCTCCACACCTGCCGTAATGCCTGATCACCGTACGCACCTCCACACCTACCGTAATGCCTGACCGCCGTACGCACCTCCACACCTGCCGTAATGCCTGACCGCCGTACGCACCTCCACACCTGCCGTAATGCCTAACCGCCGTACGTACCTCCACACCTGCCGTAACGCCTGACCGCCGTACGTCAGTTTACTACTGCTCGGCTGGTGCGCCGCGTTACGGCGTTCACAGCCGGCATGTAATAAGGCTGGCGCGCTCCGACCGTTGATATCAGAGTTACTCGACCTGACCTGACCTGACCTGGCACAGACAATGACATGTCCGCGATTTTTGCAAGATGACTGCATTTATTTCGCACGACGTGCGCATACATTTTGGGCTAATGTATGCTGAACAAACTGCCCCATTCACATCAATTTGCTGAACCCAAATCAGTCCCATCTCATTCATGCATTCATTCAATCTCACTCCTGATAGAACGAGGACGTCAGCTGTTCCCCACTACCGTCAATGCGCGACAGTATATGGACAGCCCGATCTGTCACTTTGCCGTGCCAATTGGCTCGTATTCATTAGTGAGTGATTTATGTAAAGGGGATGGAAATTGACAGTGAGGCACCAGCTGGGCTGGTGGTTATATAGCACGGCAGAGGGCGCCACTGTCGCCGCTGCGAAGGCTGCCCCCGCCGCGCGCAGACGTGCAGCCAGACCTGCTTGCGCCACAGTAATGTAATTTGCGGTACCGTTACAGAAGGGGATGTGTGGTTAGATGTTGCAAAACACGGTCATGTGCCCGTCACAAGCCATTATTCAAATGATCGAAAGAGAAGCCCAGCCTCCTCCATTTCCTTGAAATCTAATAATCGTCTTTGTCACCGCCGCTGTCATGTTTCGTCGCTGTTCGGGAGCAATTCTCGCAACCACCCTTTAATTTCCATGAAATGTGTTTGCTTTACGTCTCCGCTGTCGTCCAATATCGTATTCCATTTCAATGTTTCTTCTGTGTTAAGATGTCATAGTAAGTCGCCATGTCGATGAATCGACAAACAGCGCGCAAAACTCCACCTTGCAAAAGCAAACGCTGTTTGATGCGTCGGGAAGGCCTCTGATGCGTGCAGCATCATGCCATCAGCGTGACAGACCGACGCGCAAAACTCCAACTTGCAAAAGCAACGCTGGTTGATGCGTCGGGAAGGCCCTGATGCGTCAGTATCATGCCATTGGCGTGACAGACCGACGCGCAAACTCCAACTTGCAAAAGCAAACGCTGTTTGATGCGTCGGGATGAACCTGATGCGTCAGCATCGTGCCATCAGCGTGGCAGACCGACGTTTGACTGATGTTTGCCGTCGTTCTCGCAACTGTTATATTTTGATGGTAAGATGATAAGATATCAATAAAAGATTCCTGTTTAATGATTATTCATGGTGTGTGATATTTTCAGAGCATCGGCTGAGAAGCACGTGGATGATGCGGCGTTAGGCACCAATGTGGCCAATGACCGGCCTTAGTTATGCGACCACAGATCGTGCAGTGGTGTTAACGCAGATGCAGGACATGCACTCCAGCGGACCCACGTCTCCACCGCCGGCTTCAGCGTCCGGACTGCCGCATGGATGATGTCGGCATCGAGCTGGAAGGCACGCACCACCTTGCCAGCGTGCTGTTTGGATGCAGGGGACATTCATTGCGTTCAGACCGAATGCATAGGTCTTGCGGTTTATTGAGAGAAGTGTGACCGTTTTAGTGACATCCAGTCCCTCCATCGACCCTTGGCCAATCGATGCAGGCTGAGTTGCTAAGTTGCGGGATGGAGCTGCTGCTGGCTGCAGGCGTCCTCGGTCTGGACGTGCTGCAGGGTCCCGAATATTGCGCAGGAGCTGGCACACCTGGCGCAGGACGAAAGCGATCCCCGGCGCCAGATGAGGCGCTAAGCATGGCGATGGACATGCCACTTCATCCGCGAAACGTCGAATAGACCTTGCTCACTCACTATCCCTGCGTCCGTCAAACCAGCTGCGGCAACGTCAGTCGTACGAATAGTGCAGCCGCGTGTGGAGACTCGGGATAACAACGGCCTAGGCGACGAATGGTCAATGTCGTCAACTGTTCAAAGACCTCGATGCAGGGGCGGCGCGGCCGGTGAGATCGGGGGGGGGGGGACGCGTCACCCCTATCGGTCGGATAGGGAGTGGGGGGGGGGCAGCGCCTCCTATCCCAGCATATTTCTATGTTCTTATTATTGTTATGCATTGTTGTATATTATTCTATGATCACATCTTTATTATAATATAATAATTTGTAAGATTATTTTGTGATCACATCCTTATGATCTATGGTTTCATTACTGTAACACTGCCGGTCCGCCACGCGCGCTCCGCGGCATCGCCGACTGCCGGCCGCCGGCCGCACCGGCCGCAGATCACGCGCAGTGCTCCTAGAAAACCGCCGCTGCTCCAGACCCAGGAAAGCTAGGAACGCATGTTTGGTGTCAAGGCACCTGCCATGGATGCCTCATAGGCTACTTAACATTTGAGTGCCATTACACAACATGCCAAAGAGGTATCACTGCAAAACCTTAGTGGGGGTTGCACATATTAGTGGGCACACATACACACACACACATATATATATATAATATATATATATATATATATATATATATGTGTGTGTGTGTGTGTGCATGTGTGTGTGTGTGTGTTGTGTGTGTGTGTGTGTGTGTGTGGTGTGTGTGTGTGTGTGTGTGTGTTGTGTGTGTGTGTGTGTGGTGTGTGTGTGTGTGTGTGTGTGTGTGTGTGGTGTGTGTGTGTGTGTGTGTGGTTTGTGTGTGTGTTTTGTGTCTCCTTCGCTCCTCCCGCCTGCCCCGGTCCCCCGCCCCGCCCTGTTCTCCCCTGCCTTTTTCCCCTCCCCCTTTGCCCGTCCCCTGCCCCCTTTGCGTGTTTGGCCTTCCCCGTCCCCCTTTAAGGTCCGGCTCGCCCCGCCGCTGCCGCTTGCCTCCCCCTTCGCGTTGCCCTCTTCCCCCCATCCCCACCATCTCGAAGACGGAGGGAGGGTACACACCAACATGTACCCATGGCACAACCGGAGCATTGATGCAATAGCAAAGTTCTGGTTTGAAGCCGACTAATGCTCTCATATCAGCCAAGGCGCTTCTGCGCGCGATGCCCTTGCTTAGGACGGTTGCCAACGCGATGCGTTTCAGACGGCCCATCCCTGCGTCCGTCTACCTGGCCTGCCTCTGACCGCTCAAGGTGGCCCATCCTTGCGTCCGTCTGCCTAGCCTGCCTCTGACCACTCAAGGTGGCCCATCCCTGCGCCCGTCTACCTGGCCTGCTTCTGATGTCCGGCGTTGGCCGCTGCTAGCTGCATGGTGCGACAGCGGGGCGAGAGATCAGCGGAAATCGGCGGACGGAAGAGCGCATCAGTAAAATATTCCTAGAAAAAAATGAATTGGGGCAAAAGGCCGTTCTGCAAGGATCGCATGGAAAAGGAGTTAAGCAAATCAACGCACGGGATAAACAAGAACACCAGGAAAAGGTTGTGATGATTGCACGTCAACTGCAAAAGATTATATGGAAACGTTCGTATGGGAAAGAAGGTAAGGAAAATATCATCAGAGATAAGAACCTATTGCAAAGGATCACATTATATACTTTTTCATATCGTGCGCATTGGTATAAGCCTGTGGCTGCGTATAACAAATTGTTGGCTACAATCGCCCAGGGCAAACCGTAAGCTACAATCACACGGCCACAACATTTGTCAGGGAGGAATGTTCTAACTATATAGTAAATGTACTTATAGGAATATATGATAAAGGTTACGTGAACAGAAGTAAGAAATATACTTGTACTTACCGTAAGCGGAAGTAAGGCTGCGACAAGTCTTAAGATCATACAGCGGCGGTGCTAGGTGTGCTCGCATATACTTTTGTTGGGCTCAAGATGTCTAAACTTCCTCCCCTCTCATTTACTCCGCACCCAGCGGCTGAAGTTTGGCCGGTATCTCTTATGCTGTTTCGCGAAACTGCGTGTGAAATGGCATGGATCATGGATTATGGATCGCTATGGGGCCGGATTCATTCGGTTCGCCATGTGATTCCCCTTACTTCGTTTCGCGGAGACTGACGTTTGAGAATTTCCGACAATCTTGAGAATTGTTGG